>NW_027509809.1:5000-542051 GCF_048541705.1 Temnothorax americanus
CGACGACGACGACGACGACGACGACGACGACGACGACGACGACGACGACGACGACGACGACGACGACGACGACGACGACGACGACGACGACGACGACGACGACGACGACGACGACGACGACGACGACGACGACGACGACGACGACGACGACGACGACGACGACGACGACGACGACGACGACGACGACGACGACGACGACGACGACGACGACGACGACGACGACGACGACGACGACGACGACGACGACGACGACGACGACGACGACGACGACGACGACGACGACGACGACGACGACGACGACGACGACGACGACGACGACGACGACGACGACGACGACGACGACGACGACGACGACGACGACGACGACGACGACGACGACGACGACGACGACGACGACGACGACGACGACGACGACGACGACGACGACGACGACGACGACGACGACGACGACGACGACGACGACGACGACGACGACGACGACGACGACGACGACGACGACGACGACGACGACGACGACGACGACGACGACGACGACGACTACGACGACGACGACGACGACGACGACGACGACGACGACGACGACGACGACGACGACGACGACGACGACGACGACGACGACGACGACGACGACGACGACGACGACGACGACGACGACGACGACGACGACGACGACGACGACGACGACGACGACGACGACGACGACGACGACGACGACGACGACGACGACGACGACGACGACGACGACGACGACGACGACGACGACGACGACGACGACGACGACGACGACGACGACGACGACGACGACGACGACGACGACGACGACGACGACGACGACGACGACGACGACGACGACGACGACGACGACGACGACGACGACGACGACGACGACGACGACGACGACGACGACGACGACGACGACGACGACGACGACGACGACGACGACGACGACGACGACGACGACGACGACGACGACGACGACGACGACGACGACGACGACGACGACGACGACGACGACGACGACGACGACGACGACGACGACGACGACGACGACGACGACGACGACGACGACGACGACGACGACGACGACGACGACGACGACGACGACGACGACGACGACGACGACGACGACGACGACGACGACGACGACGACGACGACGACGACGACGACGACGACGACGACGACGACGACGACGACGACGACGACGACGACGACGACGACGACGACGACGACGACGACGACGACGACGACGACGACGACGACGACGACGACGACGACGACGACGACGACGACGACGACGACGACGACGACGACGACGACGACGACGACGACGACGACGACGACGACGACGACGACGACGACGACGACGACGACGACGACGACGACGACGACGACGACGACGACGACGACGACGACGACGACGACGACGACGACGACGACGACGACGACGACGACGACGACGACGACGACGACGACGACGACGACGACGACGACGACGACGACGACGACGACGACGACGACGACGACGACGACGACGACGACGACGACGACGACGACGACGACGACGACGACGACGACGACGACGACGACGACGACGACGACGACGACGACGACGACGACGACGACGACGACGACGACGACGACGACGACGACGACGACGACGACGACGACGACGACGACGACGACGACGACGACGACGACGACGACGACGACGACGACGACGACGACGACGACGACGACGACGACGACGACGACGACGACGACGACGACGACGACGACGACGACGACGACGACGACGACGACGACGACGACGACGACGACGACGACGACGACGACGACTAAATATTCTAGATGCTACCAATACTATGCGATGTGGAAAACACGTTAAGAATTGCGCGTTGCAAAATGTATTAAAAATATTTAACTGGTGGTCGAAACGCCAGAAAGAATATCTGCGTTCGTACGGTGTGCTAGATGCCGTGAAACTTACTGTTTCCCTTGCTTTTACGATGAATATCATCCTGGTTCGTGCAATATTGACGTGTAAAACGACTGTATACAATATATTTTAAACTATATATTTCATATCATATAATTCATTTTTAAAAATTAAACAATATTTTTATTAATATCATTTTTGCGCTGTATTTTCTCGCAATTTTCAAAAATATAAAACCATTTTATTTCCTACCTGACGTTTTTTATTTTTGTACCAATATTCAAAATAAGAAGGTGTAAATTTTTCATTGAAAACAAAATTGAAAACGATTAAATATTAATTAACATGGATTTGATAAATTTTACATTAAAATTAAAATTCTGTGTACATAGCGCGCTCGGAATTCTTCAAAGTCGATTTTCTCGAGTTTTTCTGAAAAGCGCGCCTTAATACTTTGGGAAATTGATGTCCAAATGATAACTCTCAAATACAGTAAGTACGAAAAAAAAAAACAAAAATCCGTTAGCCTGAAGGTCTCCTTGTTAATAAAAAAAACATCTTACCTTAATCCCCTCTCCTAAATTTCAGAGCGCTAATTGGGCGTTCCAGAAACATTAAATTCCCCCTCCTTCATCATAGTTTTGTAAGTTGCCGCGTATATTCGATTAATTTTATACGACTAGTCTCGTATCGACTGCTTGTGCGAACGGTGTTCACTTCTCATAACCGAGAGAAAGAATGTATTCCGCTGAAGGAAGCAACGGCGGTAACAGCAGTGGTAGTAGACGTATGAATTATTACGTACCGATTCACGATGATGATGAAACTCCATCGTACGAGAACAAGTGTAACAAGTAAGTTTTTTCGTTTTTTTCTTAAATTATAAAGTTTTATTTTTTTTTAAATTGCAAATTATAAATAGTATTATTTTTTATTACTAATTCCATTATTTTTACAGCATTTTGTTGAAGCGTCGCGCGGTTCGTATACTCAGTAGACGATACGCGTTGACGGCTACGGGATACAAATTTCTTGAAGTTGGCGTTAACGTGGGTCCACCGAGTTACGTGGAGATCGCCGTAGGAGATCATCGAGGAACGGAATTGATACTGTCCCTCGAAACGTGGAAGGGATTCTACGAACAACAACGGAACATTCTGAATTTCATTCGATCCTGTAAAGATACCTGTGATTTTATAAGCGTTGGACCGCTAACATTGAGAATTGGTACGATTAACGGTGTCAAACTCGTACGTCTCGAGTCTTTAAACGTACGCTTAACGATGATCGAATCGACGTTACACCGTATGCTCAATCTTGATCTGTGCATCGACGCGATGTTTCATCGATTGAACAGAATTGTCGAAACGGTCGATGTCAAGTTCACGCAATTCTCCAAAATCGCGTCCACTGTAACGAATCCTACGCAAGTATTGAATGTAATACGCGATAGCGATGCCTTCGATAAACATCAGCTCATCGATTGTGAGCTTGCAGCTTTATTTTTTAGTGCGCTACCGTAGTACGTAAAAACAAAAAATATGTAAAAGAAGAAGAAGAAAAAAATGTATTTTTTAAAATATAAATCATGACTTAATTTCTTCACACGCAATTTTATTCGAGCAGTATATGCGACGTTCGACTCGAACCACTCGAGCCACTTGGATATATCGTAAACTATGAAGCCATGCTCCGGCGACGCTCGCCTATGTGGTGTCGATGCTCCAACGAATCCTTTCTTGTTATTGTAACGCTAAATATATTTTATCTTAATTACTTCTCTGGTTCAGTCCCCTGCAGTCAGTTAAGTCAGTCACTAGTCAGTCAGTCAGTAGTGTCAAAACGTTTGCAAGTAGAGCAAAGAGCACTGTGTAAGAATAAGAAATGGACCGAGAAGAAATGGATCAAGAAGAAATGGAAGAAGAAATGGAACGAAGATATCATAGAATCGAAGATTGCATAAAAATTGTTTACCCCGCAGTAGGAGTATGTATACTTAATACCGTTGCGTGCGTGTCGCCCGGTATGCTTTTCGAACTCCAAGCTGAAGCGTGCAGCGAGCAGTCTTTTAATAAACGATCGTCGTTATTTTCACGAGTGCGCGAGTGTGAATAAGTGTCTGAGAAAGTCACGGACTAACCTCTATTAAGCTGGACCCCCCACCAGCGCAAATCAAGTTCGCACTAGGTCAAAAATTTAGTGCTATTTAGGTGGTAATTAAGTGTCTTAGTCCGAATTTTGGTGCTCAAACCGTTCAGCAGGAAATCGCGTAAAAAATGGGGGGTCCAGCTTGCCATAAAGCTGGGACCTCCCCATATCAGAAAATGGTCCTACAAAGAAGATAAGTACACTATAATTAAGTGCTAATTAAGTGCTAATTAAGTGCTTAAAAAAACGATAAAATATTGATATATATATAGATTATAACATTTATTTAAATATATTATACCACTATATATATTGAACACAGTACCGTCGCGGTCGACACAAACACTTAAAAAGATTGCTGCATGAATATATTCGTTACTAAAATGATCGAAAACGTATATTTCCTAAATCTGAGTTCATTGCTAACAGTAAAACAATTACAATAATTAACTTAGACCAGCCGTTGGTGCTGAGCACTAAGTTCCGTCATCTGATCGTCTACGAATTAGTTGCTCGCATGATAGTATTAAAATAATTCTCAGACATTGTACTTTAAAAGAATTACACGATTCGAATTTAGTGTTAGTTGCTTAGTGTTGAAATTAATTAATTAATCAATAGAGCGCGCGCTTCGCGGATAAACTAATTAATTTCAACGCTATACAAGTAGCACTAAATTTGAGTCGTGTTACTTTCTTAAAGTACAATGTCTCAGGATTATTTTGGGATAATCATGCAAGCACCTAATTCTTTGACGATTCTGTAACGAACTTTAGAGCGCGGCGCGCGTGCTCCATGGATAAATTAATTAATTTCAACGCTATACAGCTAGCACTAAATTTGAATTGTAATATTTTCTTAAAGTACAATGTCTCAGAATTATTTTGGGACCATAATCACGCGAGCACCTAATTCTTTGACGATTCTGTAACGAGTTATAAAGCGCTCCGCGCGCGCTCCATGGGTGAATTAATTGATTTCAACCCTTTGCAGCTAGCACTAAATTCAAATCGTGATATTTTCTTAAAGTACAATGTCTCAGGATTATTTTAAGACTATTGTTACGCTCGTCGAGTAAGCTCGCCGCCGTAACACTATCGCGCACTCCACACTCGCGCACGTATTTCGCGGAACTCGCAAAAGGAAAGAAAACTCAAAAGAACTTAAGAAATGCGTTTATTCCAAGCTCGTAAAACAGAACGCGTGCGGATTCCAAAAATCCGCCAGACAGAAAATCAATAAATCCATCAACAAACTCCTGTTGTCAAGGAGCGCGCTTCACAGCTTTCCGCGACTTCTCTACTCAGTGTCCAGCACGGGCGTAACACTATAATCACAAAGAATTACAGAGGTAACAGTACAAAATACAAATATTTTATTAAAATATTTAATCCAACGAGGGAATACAATTTGTATTTAAATATAAAGTTTATATATCTATTTTTCAATAGAATAAAAGATTTAATCACAAAGAATTACAGAGGTAACAGTACAAAATAAAAATATTTTATTAAAATACATAAATTTTTCTTGTAAAGAAACTTGGCGCTGTTAAACCTCGAAATTTTAAATAAATAAGGACAACAATAAATAAAAATAATTCAGAGAAGAATGCGATGGGAGTAATATTAAATGATTTTCAGCGTGGATGTGGGAGTGAATGATATGGGTTTGCGTGACGACGCGGACGGCGGATAATGCAGCTTATAATTAAGTATAGAATAAGTTTATTTATTTATTTAAAATTTCGAGGTCTAACAGAGCCAAGTTTTTTTACAAGAAAAATTTATGTATTTTAATAAAATATTTTTATTTTGTACTGTTACCTCTGTAATTCTTTGTGATTAAATCTTTTATTCTATTGAAAAATACATATATAAACTTTATATTTAAATAAAAATTGTATTCCCTCGTTGGATTAAATATTTTAATAAAATATTTGTATTTTGTACTGTTACCTCTGTAATTCTTTGTGACCATTAAAAAATACACATGTAAACTTTGTATTTAAATATCTTGTATTCCCTTGTTAAATTTAAATAAAATTTTTTAATCTTATAAAATTGTTATCATACATTCTTTTCTAATTGACACAATGTAAAGATTTTTCAAAGTATGGCAACAATTATTTTTTGAGGCAATATACATGTTCTCTCTGTAATTGGCGCTCTAATTTAAAGAGATATCATTTCTTTTTTGTAATGGTAATAGATCACTTGAAGCGCGACTCTTCTTTTTGATAAGGTAACATAATTTTGTGACGTGTATCATTTGGGTTATAATTTTTCGAAAATAAAGATACTACTGCTTAGATTTTCTCAAGATTTTTCGAGATATAAAGATCTACCACTTGTTACTTAGGTTTTTTTGAGGTATAATACTACCACTTTCTTTTCTTTTTAGGTAACAACATATACACCACTATACGTGTACTTGGCGCCTTTTTTTACCGTTTTTTAAAAAAGGTAATTTTGTGCGGATATCACGCCTTTTTGTAGTATATTACGCATTTTATAAACAGTATGTACAGGATAAAGCTCTATTTGGAGGTATAATACTACCACTTTGTTTTTTTCGAGGTAACAACATAACAGAGTAACAACATAATACATATACACTACTATGCGTGTATAGTTGGCGCTCTTTTTTACCTTTTTTTTAAAAAGGTAATTTTGTACGGATATCACGCTTTTTTGTAGTGTTACGCATCTTAATCTTGTAAACAATATATCTTATAATCTTATAAACAGTATATAATACAAGGTATGAAGCTAAAAGTGTTACGGACTATTCTTTCTAAAGAAAACAACAATTTAATATTTTGCTTAGTTTTTTTAAAATAACAATCTGTAACCCTTTTAGTTGTACACCTTGTATATATTTTTCAATTTCAACATAAAACATAATCGCAATAAAGCATGATTAATGTTAATAAGTCGTTAACTGTAAAATTCTTTATTTATTTTCATTTGCGTGTCTTACTGAATGTTGTTCGCAACTGTATATGTACCGATATCTTTAGGTATCGATATTTTTGATAATTATTTTTACGTCAGACATAATTTTAATTCATCCAATTTTTATTATGTCTAGACATAATTTTCGTCCAATTTTTATTATGTCTAGACATAATTTTAATTCAGCGATTTTTATTATGTCATGACATAATTTCAATTCTGCCGCTAAGGAAATTTTAAGTCGATTCTTATGAATCAAGGTTGAATTTAATGTCTAGGTGTCCCAGGTTGCCGATGACGAAGTCCACATAGTGCGCTTCGTAGTTTTCGGTGTCTACATGTATTAATACCTCGAATTCGATATCTACGTGTCCTACATTGGGTGCGTTCAGCCGATACTCCGCTAGCCTAGCAATCGTGAGCAGTCGCTCGTTTTCGCTCGTTTCCTCTCTTTTGATCTAATGGATTAAAAGGAGAGGAAACGAGCGAAAACGAGCGACTGCTCACGATTGCTAGGCTAGCGAAGTATCGGCTGAACGCACCCATTCAAATTTAAAGTTATTAATTCACCTAGACACTAAAAACTATGAAGCTCACTATGTGGACCTCGTCATCGGCAACCTGGGACACTTAGACATCGCATTCAACGTATTATTACACCTGGACACCGAAAACTACGAAGCGCACTATGTGGACCTCGTCATCGGCAACCTGGGACACCTAGACATCGAATTCAACGTACGATTACACCTGGACACCGAAAATTATGAAGCGCATTATCTGGATCCCGTCATCGGCAACCTGGGACACGTGGACATCGAATTCAAGGTATTAATACACGTAGACATCGAAAACTACGGAGCGCACTATGAGGACCTCGTCATCGGCAACCTGGGACACGTAGACATCGAATTCAACGTATTATTACACCTGGACACCGAAAACTATGAAGCGCACTATGTGGACCTCGTCATCGGCAACCTGGGACACCTAGACATCGAATTCAACGTACGATTACACATGGACACCGAAAACTATGAAGCGCACTATCTGGATCCCGTTATCGGCAACCTGGGACACGTGGACATCGAATTCAAGGTATTAATACACGTAGACACAGAAAACTATGAAGCGCACTATCTGGACCTCGTCATCGGCAACCTGGGATACCTAGACATCGAATTCAAGCTTAATTCATAAGAATCGACTTAAAAATTCCCTAGCGGCATTTTCTACCAAGCGTAGAGATTGTAAAGAACCTTCTTTTCCGTTGACTATCAAGCTTGATTCATAAGAATCGACTTAAAAATTCCCTAGCGGCACTTTCTGCCAAGCGTAGAGAACCTTCTTTTCCGTTGACTCAAAATATATATTATTACCTAATTTACCTAAATAGAAATTTTCTTCCTGACCGATAAGTCTATCGACCTAATTCCGAAATACGCGCGCGATATCGAAACTGACGATACCTGCGCCGCCAGTGTCGAAAAAGTGAAAATGACGTTTCTGATTATGACGTCATCATATAAGACATCTGCGTTAGGAGGAGGAGGAAGTATCTTAATAAAAAATTTTCACATTTGGACTTTGCGTCGCAATATCTCCGCTCGTAGGGCACGTAGCGGAATATTATGAGAGAAACTCCCCCTTTAATTGGACCCCAAGCTATCGATCAAGCCTACTTAGAACTTGATCCGTTCACTCGTTATCGAGATCTCAACATCTCGGGTACTCGCAACCCGTCGCGTCGCGTAAAAGAGTCACGGTCGGTCTCGCTCCGCGTGTACTTGGCGCGAGACATTACCGTGTCTCTTGATCACTCGAGCACCTAATTCTTTGACGATGCAGTAACGAATTATAGAGCGCTGCGCGCGCGCTCCATGAGTTAATTAATTGATTTTAACCCTTTGCCGCTAGCACTAAATTCGAATCGTGATATTTTCTTAAAGTACAATGTCTCAAGTTTATTTTAAGACCATAATCACGCGAGCACCTAATTCTTTGACGATGCATATCGTTGAAATTAATTAGTTTATCCGCGAAGCGTGCACGCCGCGCTCTAAAGTTTGTTACAGAATCGTCAAAGAATTAGGTGCTCGCGTGTTTTTGGTCCCAAAATAATCCTGAGACATTGTACCTTAAGAAAATATCACGATTCGAATTTAGTGCTAGCTGCAAAGGGTTGAAATTAATTAATTAACTCATGGAGCGCGCGCGCAGCGCTCTATAATTCGTTACTGCATCGTCAAAGAATTAGGTGCTCGCGTGATTATGGTCTTAAAATAATTCTGAGACATTGTACTTTAGGAAAATATCACGATTCGAATTTAGTGCTAGCTGCAAAAAGTTGAAATCAATTAATTCACTCATGGAGCGCGCGCGGAGCGCCCTATAACTCGTTACAGAATCGTCAAAGAATTAGGTGCTCGCGTGATTATGGTCCCAAAATAATTTTGAGACATTGTACTTTAAGAAAATATTACAATTCGAATTTAGTGCTAGCTGTATAGCGTTGAAATTAATTAATTTATCCATGGAGCGCGCGCGTTGCGTTCTATAATTCGTTACAGAATCGTCAAAGAATTAGGTGCTCGCGTGATTATGGTCTTAAAATAATCCTGAGACATTGTACTTTAAGAAAATATTACAATTCGAATTTAGTGCTAGCTGTATAGCGTTGAAATTAATTAATTTATCCATGGAGCGCGCGCGCCGCGCTCTATAATTCGTTACAGAATCGTCAAAGAATTAGGTGCTCGCGTGATTATGGTCTTAAAATAATCCTGAGACATTGTACTTTAAGAAAATATCACGATTCGAATTTAGTGATAGCTGGAAAGGGTTGAAATCAATTAATTAACTCATGGAGCGCGCGCGCAGCGCTCTAAAGTTCCTTACAGAATCGTCAAAGAATTAGGTGCTCGCGTGATTATGGTTTTAAAATAATCCTGAGACATTGTACTTTAAGAAAATATCACGATTCAAATTTAGTGCTAGCTGCAAAGGGTTGAAATGAATTAATTAACTCATTAAGCGCGCGCGCAGCGCTCTAAAGTTCCTTACAGAATCGTCAAAGAATTAGGTGCTCGCGTGATTATGGTTTTAAAATAATCTTGAGACATTGTACTTTAAGAAAATATCACGATTCGAATTTAATGCTAGCTGCAAAGGGTTGAAATCAATTAATTTATCCATGGAGCACGCGCGCCGCGCTCTAAAGTTCGTTACAGAATCGTCAAAGAATTAGGTGCTCGCATAATTATGGTCCCAAAATAATCCTGAGACATTGTACTTTAAGAAAGTAACACGACTCAAATTTATTGCTATTTGTATAACATTGAAATTAATTAGTTTATTTCCGAAGCGCGCGTTGTATTGATTAATTAATTAATTTCAACACTAAGCTGCTAACACTAAATTTGAATTGTGATATTCTTTTAAAGTACAATGTCTGAGAATTATTTTAATACTATAATCATGCGAGCAACTAATTCGTAGACGATCAGATGACGGAACTTAGTGCTCAGCGCCAACGGCTGGTCTAAGTTATATATTGTAATTGTTTTACTGTTAGCAATGAACTCAGATTTGGGAAATATATGTTTTCGATCATTTTAGTAACGAATATATTCATGCAGCAATCTTTTTAAGTGTTAGTGTCGACCGCGACGGTTCTGTGTTCAATATATAATAGTATATTTAAATAAATGTTATAATTTGTCAACATTTTATTGTTTTTTTAGAGCACTTAATTAGCACTTAATTAACACTAAATTGTAGTGTACTCATCTTCTCTGTAGGACCATTTTCTGATATGGGGGGGTCCAGCTTTATGGCAAGCTGGACCCCCCCCCATTTTTTACGCGATTTCTTGCTAAACGGTTCGAGCACCAAAATTCGGACTAGGGCACTTAATTAGCACCTAAATAGCACTAAATTTTTGAAATAGTGCGAACTTGATTTGCGCTGGTGGGGCGTCCGGCTTAATAGAGGTCGATAGTGACATGCAACAGAGAGAATCTGCGCGAGTCTGTTAAACAAATCACTATCGCCTGCATTTGTTTTCTCCTAATTTCTCCCACCGCGAGCATACTAAAAATCTATAGGGTACGTATATTATAGATTTCAATATAGGCTGCGTTCCGATACTCACTGCCAGTACTACAAATTTATAGTTTGTGTCACGCACATTATAGTGAATTTCGGAATGCAGCATATTTATACTTCCAGTGGAAGAAATTTGGAGAAAACAAACGCAGACATTTCATGTAAGTCGCGTGTATGTAATACGCACATACACACACGCACATATAATATATGGTAATAGTAGGCATAAAAATAAGAATTCTAGGCCGGGGATCTCAGGGGGGTAAGGGGCGGGGGGGGAAGACTCGCGGCCGAAAGGTCTGCCGGGGGGGGGAGGACTCTAGCGCCGCCGTCATCCGGGTGCGTTCAGATTTTTCATTCTGAGGGTAAGGGTAGGGTGGACCGTGAGTGGGCGGAGCTACTGTCGGGTGGCCTCGGTAGGCTGGAGAATCTGAACGCACCTAGGGTCCGTATGAAGGCGCCACACAAACAAAACGTCTAACAACAAATACCTAACTTTAATGGATCACCGAGGAATTGTAGCATTGGCTGTGACTATTAGCAATAATTTTTTACAAGAGATAATGGAAAGTGATAGTGACAGCAGTAATGATAGTGATGCCTCTGACGATGATTGGATATGCGAATACATTTGTAGTTGCGAGGACCCCAACGTAAACCTGCAAGAATTTTAGATTATATAGAACGTACAATCCCACAATTTCATCATGAACAGTTCAGACAGCATTTTCGCATGACACCTACAACGTACAATCGGCTCGAACAGAGATTGGCACCAACTTTGCAAGGAAATATTGGTGTGAAACCTCCCATTCCAGTCAGGAAGCAATTGCTTGCAACCCTTTGGTTGCTGGCTACACCAGACTCCTACAGGTAAGTTTCTCTTAAAATATTTTTTTAAAGAGACAGTGAAAACTATGTAATTACAGGTTTTAAAGTGTATTATGTTGATATGTGATTTACGACCAAGAAAATTAGAACTATGTGAGTATGAAGTATGAACCTTGCCTGTAAATAAATATATTTGTTTCAGGTCTGTAGGGGAAAGATTTGATATGGGCAAAAGCTCACTAAGTGTCAGTTTTATGAGAGTTGTACAAGCCTTGAACGACATCGCTGGAGATGTCGTACAGTGGCCAAGAGGAGACAGATTAGCAACAGTGAAAGAGAAATTTCAGAGGTTGTCAGTGCTACCTGACATAATTGGAGCTGTGGATGGTACTCACATTTCCATAAAGCAGCCACATGTAAGTTTTTTAGTTTAAAAGACAATGCAAATATTTATTTTGTTGAGTTTTTCCAATATTCTAATCATAATATGATTTTATGCGTAAAATTTGTTGAGCAAGTTTGAAATAAAAATAAACATTATCTCTGAATACCGGTGTTACGTCCTGCAGACTCCACGATATCCCTTTTTCGCGGGAATCCTTATGCGCCTAAGATAGCCCTAAGATTAGAATAAACAAGCCAAGTACGGACGGTTATCGATCGGGGTGAGGTTAGATCTCCTCGCATTCCTTTTTTTATGATCAAACTACCTATTTGCTTGGGCAACTAAAAGCAACCTCTCAGATGATAAATTACTAACAGACGGGGGATATAGTGACCAGATTCTTGTCAACCTTGTCTGGCTCATAACTATAAATCCGGCGATACAACGCGCAGAAAGGAGCCTTAACTTGAGACGAGGGATGATGGGGATCTGTATTATATCGCGCGACTCACTCAAAACTGGCCGTGCGATGTTCCGACAAACAGAAACGAAACCTAATACGTGGTTTTAGAAATCTTAAGAGCACGTGGCGGAAGTTTCTGTTTGCAATAAAACTGCACTTAAAATTTAGAAGTATGGATCGTCTGTCAACATAGACACAGGGTCGCGAGATAAGTAAGGAACCCTAATAAAAAAAAGAAATCGGAGATAGCCGAAAAACAAATGCGTCACTGGAAAGAACCGATGGGTTACACCCCCAATAAGACAGTGGAGGCCAAGAGGGGGGCTCACCAATGAAAAACCGCAAAAATCGATAACCGTCTCTAGCTTCCCAGGATAGGCGAAAACTTAAGAATCTACCTCTTGGGTGAGGAACATCTCAACCAATAAAAAAATCCGTTAAACAAAATTAGAAACATCCCGCCAACCCGAAATTCTTTAAACAATAAACCAGACACACCCCACATGAAAACCACCCCTTCCATTCCCTACATTTTCCTATATAAACCCCGAGATTGCGACACTCCTCTCTCAAAACTTCTCAGTCTCTTCAGGCCTCTGAAGATTTAGTCTGCATTTCGGCAATATAATCGTGATCTCTTCCGTTTTCGAGTCACGATTTCGCACTTAGAGTCTGTGCAAAAGATCCAGCAGCACTTCAGTCGCTTCGACTCATCCACCAGCGACACCCAGAAGAAACCCATTCGTTTTTGAACTCATCAAGTAGTAAGTCCCGTAAATTTCTTGATCCTGCTTTTTCCGCGTTATTGCCCCCCCCCTTCTTAAACGGTCTATCGATTATCGGTCCCTCGGAAGGTCATTATATATTTGGGGCCGGTCAGTGTATACATCAGGTTCCCAGCGGTCGTTGGCGTTGTCGTGGGCCTGACTTGCCTCCCGGCGTCTCGCCGCTGTCGTGGACTCAGCTGGTCCACTGACCTCCCTGAGCTTATGCTCGTGGGTCGGTTAGTGTAGGCATCGAGTTCCCAGCGGTCGTTGGCGTTGTGGCAGGCCTGACTTGGCTCCCGGCGTCTCGTCGTTGTCGTGGGCCCAGACTGTCCACTGACCTCCCCCCCCCTAAGTTCGACGATTTCCTTTTGTTCGCTTCCGACCGAGTCCGAGAGAGATTGACTAAAAATAAGTAAATATTTTTAGTGGACCCGATAGCCCTGGCCCCTCAAGGACCGAATCTCCGCACAATTAGGCGACACCGAAATCGCCAGAACAAGCGGGCGCGACGGGAGGTCGAACTCCCCCGGGAGCGGCTCAACGCCAGTCCTCCGCGACTCGCCACCCCACCGCCCCTAGTAGTTTCTACGAAAGAACCTGGTTGTTCAAACCAGGATTGTCCCACTACCATTCAGCCCTATCGCCCAGTCGTCCTACCCTCCCGCCCACTAGTCGAACATCGCCCTATTTGCCGTGTGGGTCCGTTTCGCGTGGTCTTGCCTCGCGTGGTCCCCGTTAACCCCGATCCAGTCCGCTTCCTAGAACCTCCCGATTCCCCCTCTTCTTCCCGAAGTCCGTCCCCGACCTCCTCGACCGCCTCGACTCTCGACCACGAGGAAGTAGTCGTTCCCGAGATGATTACTCTTGACTAATTATTTGTTTTAATACACACACCGCACCCCTACAACTAATTTAATTTTATTTCAATGGCGGTATCCTTATTTTCCATTCATAAATTCTTGTATCACCCCGCAAACACCTCCATATATTTGTTTTAATTGTGACTTAATTTTAGTTTAACACACACCACACGCACTCTTACATTTAGCTAAATTTATGTAACTTCATTCCGTAAATAATTGTGATAATGGCGGGCAGAATGGCCATTCCCAAATAGGTTTTCCCTTAAAAATCCTCCCCGCACTTATGTACCACCCAAGAAGAATCTACACACGCTACACACATATCCGACATTCACACTTATATTCAGTTTATCTGCTTAATTCTTATTTATTGTTCACCTAGCTTATATTATTGTAATAGAATATTTTATTGTAATAAAATGTTTAGCTTATGTTAAATGTTAATTTCAAACTGCATTGAGATTTATAACTAAAAAACCTCTAACCCTACTCCTCCACCTCTCGAAATCGCACGAGGTCCGATCCTGAGTTAAAGGGATTAAATTCTCTGACTCGAAAAAGGACCGACGATCGCACCGCTCATGAAAGGCGTCCTAAGGTCTTTACAGACGTTGACCCTTTCTGAGTCATAAAAGTGCGTTCGGCTCGCGCCACGCATCTCCGAGCGCGTACCTGCGAGCGACATTTGTAAGTACCTGGCTGCGTCCTCCCTTCCCCCGACCCCTCTGGCTAGCCCTTTTCCTTGCTTTCCAGATTTTCACATCCTAATCCCGGGGTTGGACGTAACACCGGATATGCTTAAACTTGCCATGATTTTTTTTTCAGAAAGACTCTCTGTCCTACAAGACGTACAAGAAAAACTATGCTGTTATACTTCAGGTTATATGCGACTCTGAGTTGGTGTTTCTGGATTGCTTTACCGGTTACCCAGGATCTGTCGGTGATATAAGGGTGTTCAGGAATTCTGATCTTTGGTCAGAAGTGCAGAGGGATAGACAGTTATATTTCCCTAACGAGGAATACATCATTGGTGACAAAGCTTACCCTGTCTTGCGTTGGTGTATTTTTGCTTTTCGTGATCGTGGTAATCTTACAGCGGTAAGTACATACGAATGAGTCCCAGTTACGCACAGAACAAATCGGACACAGCAGGTTGAATTAATCGGACATAATAAGAAACGGACAAACAGCGGTTGGAATCGGACACAGGGCCAATCGGACACAATTTCTATCGACGAGGTGAAACAAACTTCGCTTCGTGCGGAAAGTTGTAAACCTATATGTAATTGTACAGTTATAGACCTTGTCAATGATTTAGGGCCGGTTGTTCCAACCTATTGGTAAGCTACCTAGTAGTTAAATCATATATCTATCTTTGTCTAATGTAAAGAATAAACAAAGACATATATATGATTTAACTATTAGGTAGTTTACCAACAGGTTGGAACAATCGACCCTTAAAGCACCGGTCGATATGTGTAGATCTCGATTTGCGTAGAAAATTACAAACCCATGTGAAATTATGTCCGATTAGCATTGTATCCGATTCTAACCGCTATGGGTTCTTATTGTGTCCGATTCATCAACCTGCTGTGTCTGAATTATTCTGTGCGCAACTGAGATTTCCCGGTACACCGTACGCACATACTTTGTTTGGATCATCGGTGTTTGTATCTATACAATCATATTAGTTTTTCATTTTTTAGTTTTTCTCACATGGTAAACATTTTTAATTTTTTTGCTGCATGTCCAAACCATGAAATTATCAGGACATTTTCCTTTGCAGGCTCAAAAAAGATTCAACGACATACTGTCTAAAGTTAGGCAAGTCATTGAACGGGCTTTTGCATTGTTGAAAGGAAGATTTCGGAGGCTGAAGTATCTAGACATGAATAGAACGGACATGATCCCTTTTGTGATAATTGCTTGCACAGTTCTTCACAACATCTGCCTCGAAAAACTTGATGAAAACATAGAAGAATACATCATAGAAGGCCAGAAAAATGAAGTCCATGCTGTTCAAGACCTAGTGGCAGATGAAGATGATGTTGGTGGTGTGGCAAGAAGGAATTATCTCGCAACGCTTGTTTAGTTTAGTATAGTCATGTAACACTTCTAATCATGTATTATTTTGTCAGTAAACAAGGTTTCTTGATGGAAACTAAAGTAATTGAATCAAAGCATAAATATTTGTTATAGAACTGTATTTATTCTCAATCATGTCATTTTACTTGGAAAATATATATCCTTAGAACTTATATATTTAAAATCATATATTACAAAAAATATATATATCCTTAACATAACTCAAAGTGTTTCTCAGTCTTTAATCATTAAATCATACTAAATACCTGAATTGACAACATATGCAAAGAATCTAATAACCCCAATAATACTTGAGGTAGCATCAATCACAAAAAAATGTAACTCCTATATCTTTTGTATGATAATTAATATCCTACATTCTTACTATTAAATTATGTCTAAATTATTTTATACTTTTAACATAAAAATATAGGAGGTACATAAGAGCTGACAATATTTTAAAAAAATCTTAAAAATATTTGAGGTAGGACCATCCTTAAAAAATCAAACTCTTCTATAATTATATACAATTAATTTCACACAATTATGTGTTTGATTTTTTACAACTTAAGAGACTGAAGTACTTAAACTATTAAAGATTAATATAAAAAAAAAGAATACTACTAAATAATAATAAGAGTAATATTAAGAGTAAATGCAAATTAGGAACAAAACAAAAATTGCACAATAAACGGAAATCATCTCAGACTAGCTGGAGAACTGTATCAAATAACGAAATCATACATTAATTTAATCTTTGGTCATAGACCTTCTTGGTCTCTCTAGTAGCCAACGGAAGTGTCAAGTGCTTCAATAATGTGGAACTCCACAATAAAAAATAAGAGAGGAATTAAAGAAAGTAATGCACATTGTCAAAACAGAGAAAAACTATACACCACTTACAACTCCTATAACTTCTCTAGGAGTCGGTTCATTGCACTTTGATAAACCTCAATGGCACGATCCTGTCGCTCCATACGCTCAGTGTGCCTCTTCTGTTGCGCCTCTTCTTTTTTCTTAGATTCCTCTGTTCTTATGGTAAGTAGCCTTTCAATGTTTCTTTCAGTAATACTTTTCTTTTTTTTAGATTTAGGAGTAGAAATACATCCATTTTCACTGTCGCCTTCACTGCTGCCTATGAGTACAGAAGATGCACTTGAACAGTTCTGAGTATCAAATTCATTACGCCTCTTTAGTGTTGAAGCTATGGACACAGGCTTCACAGCTGGCTTATCGCCAAGAACATCATCCATTTCGTTATAAAACTTGCATGTAGCAACTGGAAGACCACTGCCCTTCTCATTCTGATCCTTAGCTTTTACATAGTGTTTTCTAAGGTCCTTAAATTTGTCTTCACATTGCTGTCCGGTATAGTTCCAGAATGGGTTCTCTTTTTTTAACTTGCTAGCTATCATTTCCCAGACTTTTTTGTTAGTAATGGTAGTGCTCTTGAAATAGCTCTCATGTCCTTTCCATTCGTCAATGAGAGTTTTAACGGCATAATCATCCTTCCATGACGCTGCACCTGTGGCAAAAAAAAGAATTGGTAATGAATAAAGCAGACAAAGTGCATAAGAAGAAAAAAATTACAATATAAAAAAATGCGTATGTTTTACCTTTCTTGCCAGAGATGTTAACTGTTGACTTTTTATTTTCTTCAGAATTTACAACAGGCTGTTCATCGAACAACAGTTCTGTTTCTGGCACTGAAGTCTCACCTGTTTACCAATAAATATATTATTTGAGAAATAATTAAGTTATTAAATCAGAAAATAATTAAAAACAACTGGTTGTATTTCTTATATCGATCCAGCTGGCCAAGTTTATTAATATTCAATTCACTATTTAATTAAAATTTATTATTTAATATTAATTGAATATCAATAAACTTGGCCAGCTGGGTCGCATAAGAAATACAACTAATATATTATGTATCTTTAAAGATTTGTCGAATAAAATAGTCTCACATACAATATTTAGTAAAACAGAAGTTACTAAAACCAATAACTCGCCTGAGGAATTTATTTCAACACGCAGATTGAAAGATGCTAGATTTTCAGGTGTTAAATCAAGGTACACCGGACAATTATCTGTTGAAATAAAAGAAAAATAAATCATTTGAAGATTGACAAAGAATTGCATAAGTCCACCGTACAAGCTACGTTACGTTAAGTACGTAACGAATTTCTTTGTACGTTGACATAAACTTAGACTTATGTCGAATGTGGCCCAGATGAAGAAACCATTCACCATAACCTCCTGTTGTTCAGAACGTTAATAAAATCACATCAGTAAATAACTTACCATCATCGTTCCATACGACCAGTTTATTATTCTCAATAAGTGGAGAACCATTCTCCGTGACCAGGAGCTTACGATTCATATTGTAAAATTAAGCACCCTTTCCCTCACTTCAGTGTTCAGTTTGCTATTCGCGCACTTTTCTTTCGACGGCAAAATCTACCCGCCGGCACCCTGTGTCAGAGACAGAGTGCTTTCTCCCCTCACCCGGGTGTGTTGGCGGGGAATCTGAACGATACACTCGGACGCCACCTGGGTGAAATAGAAAGAATCTGAACGGCGCTTGGGTGGCTTGGGGCACCCGGGTGGAGAATCTGAAAGGGGGGTGATCTGCGTTCCCGCCATATGGTTGGTGAGGGTGGAGGGGGAAGGGCTTCGAGATAGAGGAGGTCCTAGGGGGGAGGGGAAGGGATCCAGGGATCAGGCGAGCGCGTCGGGACATGTTCGATAAACAAATGCCGCCTCGCGTCGATGTTCGGCCGATAGTATTTATAAACAAATGTCATTCCACACTTCAAATGCGAGCGAGCGCCTATGGCAGGCGGCTATAATTTATGACCTGCGACTAGCGTGACACCGCGGTCCTTTTCACTTTTCTTCGTAGGAAGAGCCGCTTATCGGTGTTTCGAGGCGCCATTCGGTTATGGCGTCGCGCGTTACAAAGGCGAGCGCCGATGACAGGCTGCTAGATTTTATAAACACTAGACGGCATAAGCGCGGCAACGCAACTCAATAACGAATATCATCTCGCACTGTAGATGGCCGAGCATCGATGGTCGACGTAGGTACTCGACCAAAAATTTTATGATTTAACCGTCGCGGTCTCTCCTCTTTATTTTTCTGTTATAGGAAGAGCCGCTTATCGGTGTTTCGCGGCGCCATTCAACTATGTCGTCGCGCGTTACAAAGGCGAAATATCGTATATAGATATACAGTATAATAATGTATATAAATTTCCTCTCTCGCTCGCGTTCTCTGTCGCTCGCGTCTCTTCGTTCGCGTCCTCTCTCGCTCGGGCCCCTTCGCGTCTCTTTTCATTATAATAAATAATTGGGAGAAGGAATGATAATTTTAGATACAGTGATATGCATTTTAATATATACATTTATTTCTCATGTAATGCATCATGTACAATATTATTTGCAGCATTCGCCAACAGTTCACAATCAATAATTGAATTCTTATCATAAAATTCACGCAAGATTCTAACTGCATTACATTTATCGGTGATACAATTTTGACTTAAAATGATTACAAATTGTTTAAATTTTTCACTTACGCCATGAACATTTTGGCATAGTTGAAAATACACATTCTCGACGCAATGTTCTAGTTCGAACAAGAAGAGTACGGTTGACGCTTTCATGTACAAGCTGGTGTCGCACGAGGCCAATTTTACAATATTTGCGTCACGTATTTTAACGAGTTCCAGATCTCGAAAAGCTAGCGATGATGGCCCTGCATGCAATGGTGACTGCACGAGTTGCTGAATATCCGCACGTCTTTCGATGAACGTCACCCATGTTGCATGAGGCAGAATTATCCGATTGCCTCGGTTATCGCCAATATGTATATCCACAGAGGACATAGGTCCCACGTTGATCCCAATATCCAAATATTTATAAGCTGTTGCTGTCAATGCGTATCGTCTGCCTCGTATACGAACCGCGCGATGCTCCAACGAAATGCTATAGAAAAAAATAATGAGATTACTTTCAAAATAATACAATTCGCAAAAAAGATATAAAAAATATAAATCTTTATAAATTATACAAAACTTACTTGTTTTCACACGTTGGAGTTTCAACATCGGGAATCGGCACGTAATTATTCATACGTCTACTGCCACTGCTGTTACCGCCGCGCCGTTGCTTCCTCCAACGGAATACATTCTTTCTCTTGGTTATGAGAAGCGGACCGTTTGCACAAGCAGTCGATACGAGACTAGTCGTATAAAATTAATCGAGTATACGCGACAGCACCCACTATAACCCTTCCAAAAAACTATGATAAAGGAGGGGGAAAATAATGTTTCTGGAACGCCCAATTAGCGCTCTGAATTTCAGGAGAGGGGACTAAGAATGTTTTTTCTTTATTAAGACGTATATCCTCCCTCCCCCTTTACATGACATCAACCGACAAACATGTTCAAACATGTTCATCTAAAACTGATACCCCCCCTCGAAGCTATCGAGTTATAGAATTCGTCACGTATACCTAGTTATTCTTTAATTTTGTACACTATCGACTAAAGGAGAAAGAAAATTAAACAATATAAAATTTACACATACATATAAAATTTTTTTTTTTTTAAAGATGACAATTCTTTCTAGCGTTTCGACCACCAGTTAAATATTTTTAATACATTTTGCAACGCGCAATTCTTAACGTGTTTTCCACATCGCACAGTATTGGTAGCATCTAGAATATTTAAAGATTCGATATCTTCGTAATTTGCATCCAGAGTCTCGATGTTTAGGTTTCTCGCTTTATTCTCAAGCAGATCCACCAGCCATTCTCGTTTGTGGCATCCCTTGACGTACACGAGAGTCGTCGTCGTCGTCGTCGTCGTCGTCGTCGTCGTCGTCGTCGTCGTCGTCGTCGTCGTCGTCGTCGTCGTCGTCGTCGTCGTCGTCGTCGTCGTCGTCGTCGTTGTCGTCGTCGTCATCGTCGTCATCGTTGTCATCGTTGTCGTCCTCTTCCTCACCGAGCACGGCCGATGTAATTAAACGCTTCACGCCTTGCTGTACGGCACGTTTCCGTCTTCCCATCGTAATCCATGGTGATTGCGAATCAACCAGAAAGCGCACGATTTGTCGGATTTTGTGAGGAGATTCCACGGCATGGGGCATGTAAAGATGTAATGTGCCAGAACGGCCCCGTTTCTCAGCACCGCCGCCTCCTTTGCGACAAATTTCATCCCGACGACGAAACCTTGCAGGTCGACAAACGTTGGTGCGGGCATGAAGAGATATCTCTCTTTCTTCGATGCGTGAATCGAGAGGAATGACGCGCGTTCCGCGACACTCTGATTTTTATATCCTGCTCCCCTTTTTTTCCCTCGCATAAATTTGTATCGGGAGTTAAAGAGAAAGAAAATTTTCGTCGACGTTGCCGCGAACACTCAGACTATTTTGCGCACTACGTTGGTCAACGGATTGTAATCGATTACGCGATCGTGTATGATGAGACAGTACGCGGAAGTATTCGGCGGTACGTTCTCCATGCAATCGAATTTTAGTCTGACATCCACGGTGGCGCTCTTGACAGATTCGTTTTGGCGAGAGCAATCGATGATCACAAACGGGCCGTTACGTAGAAAAGTCGAAACAGTGAGACTCGGCTCGAGATATTCATATCCGTAATAGCCCTTGCAGAAACGCGCGTACATATCATACAGAATCGCCCATCTGTGTTTACCAAATTCCAAATTCAAATCGTCGTACGGATAGACTTTCGAGTTTAGGTAGAGTTTCACGTTGGTCAATTTGCAGTCGTCGAATCGGCTCGTGTCCGCGGACATGACGTTCTTCCGACCCGTTTGCAGAGCGAAGACGACGTATCGCGGTTTCTCGAGCTGAGTCGCGGTCTTAATGGCCCTCGAGTGCTTGGTCGTGTTCTGCAACAGGGGATACTCGTACAGATCCCACGAACGGAAACCCATACTTAGATATCGTCCGTTTTCCAAGGTGCGCAGCATCGACAGCTTGTTGACCTCGCTCAATACCACGTGAGGCATTCGCCACTGTATCTTGAGTAGTTTGACAGTAGGCTCCAACGCGAGACTTCCCATCAGACGATTGTTGTCGGTGCGCGATTGTATCAAGATTAATTCGTGACGAGCGTTGATCACCACGCGTTTGTAATCCTCGCAAAATCCCAGTAACAGGTTGAGCGGTACGCAGAAATTGAAGTATCCGTTCGCGTTATTATGTGGTTTCCAGCCCGCGTTTCGCAGGATCACGCTTCTGTCGGACGATACCGTTACGTAGTTCTTGAGCGTGCTGGTTATTCCTACGTTTCTGCAATGATCAATCTCCACACCGTTGAGCTCGTATTGAATTTCATCGAACATGAACGCGACGCAATTATTCCCCAATACCACGTTATCGGCTTGGCCGGCTGCTCTGGTCACCGTCAATGTTCCTTCGACGTAGAGAAAACTTTCGCACGACAACGTATACAGATCCTGATGTTGTATGGGTATTCGTATCTCGTCGCTATACTCGAACGTTGTGTTGGCGTACGGGTTGTACGTGTGAGTCTCGATCTTGACGATGCGATCGTCAAAGACCGGCTCGCCTCCGATGTTAAGAATTTCAGTCATCGTTCAGATGTTTCGTACCGCGAATCCCAGAGATTGTAAAAATTTAACGTTCGATAATAGGTAAGGTAGGCCGGTTCCAGACCACATACCGAGGGCGAGGGGGGGGGGTGAATGGCGGGGGGGGGGAACCGCGGGCGGGGGGACCGCGGGGGAGGGGGGAACCGCGGGTTTCGGCGCCGCGGGGGAGGGGGAGGGGGACCCGCATGTTTCGGCGTCGCGGGATAGGAGGAGGGGGGAACCGCGTTCTTGGGCGCCGCGGGGAAGGGGGAGGGGGGAACCGCGTTTTTCAGGCGTCGCGGGGGAGGGGAAGGGGGAACCGCGTTTTCGCCGCGCCGTGTTTTCCGGCGCCGCGGGGCGACCGCGTTTCCGCCGCGCCGCGGGGCGAGGGGGGATCCGCGTTTTCGCCGCGCCGCGGAGCGTTCGCGTTTTCGGGCGCCGCGGGGCGAGGGGACCCGCGTTCGCGTTTCGCCGCGCCGCGGAGTCCGCGTGACGTCACACGGCACGCTCGCGTTATCTCTCCTTCGCGCGCGGTTTCTCGCTCCCGGCCCCCGTTATCTTTCCCCCGTTCGCGTTCTCTTTCCCTCGCGTGTTCTCGCTCGCGGTTTCTCTCGCTCGCCCCCGACCCCCGTTTGCGCGAATACCTGCACGTGTGCGTGAAGTCACCGCGAGACATATTCTTGAAAACGATATCGCACCATTAACTTTCAATGGTTTAATCTGTAATACTGCTATTGAACAGCTATTAAACAGCTAAATACAGCTATCAGTATAACTGCGATCTGTATAACCGCTATTGAACCGCTATCAAACTTCTTTTAAACAGCTAAAAACAGCCATCAAACAGCTATTGAACAGCTATCAAACAACTAAAACAGCTATCAAACAGCTCTTGAACAGCTATCAAACAACTAAAACAGCTATCAAACAGCTATTGAACCGCTATGAAACAGCTAAAAACAGCTATCAAACAACTAAAACAGCTATTGAACCGCTATGAAACAGCTATGAAACAGCTCTTGAACAGTTATCAAACAACTAAAACAGCTATTGAACCGCTATGAAACAACTAAAACATCTTTAAAAACAACTATCAAACAACTAAAACATCGTTAAAAACAACTATCAAACAACTAAAACATCTTTAAAACAACTAAAACATCTTTAAAACAATTATCATGCACTTAAAACATCTATATTATACTACAAAGTATGTGAAAAAAGAAAATAAAACGTTTATATATACATATATAGTTTATTTAAAAAGAAAATCATATTTTTTTCTGGTGTTGCGACCACCAGTTAAATATTTTTAATACATTTTGTAATGCGCAATTCTTAACATGTTTTCCGCATCTTACAGTATTAGTAACATCTAGATTATTTAAAGATTCGATATCTTCGTAATCTGCATCCAAAGTCTCAATTTTTAGATGTCTTCTCGCTTTATTCTCAAGCAGATCCACCAGCCATTCTCGTTTCTGGCATCCCTTGACGTACACAAGAGTCGACGTCTCGTCACCCTCTCCAAGTACAGCCGATGTAATTAGGTGCTTCGCCATGCTGTAAGACACGTTTCCGTCCTCCCATCGTAGTCCATGGTGATTTGCAATCAACCAGGAAGCGCATGACTTATCGGGTTTCGCGAAGAGACTCCATGGCATGGGACATGTAAAAATGTAATGTGTCAAAACGGTCCCGTTTCTCAGCACCGCCACCTCCTTTACGACAAATTTCATCCCGACGGTGAATCCTTGCAGATCGACAAACGTTGGTATGATCATAACGAAACGACGAAGCAATCTGTATCTTATCGCGCTACATATGTATCTCTTATATCGCAATATTTGCTGATATCGCAATTTACATGATTTTGCGCACTACGTTCGACAACGGACAGTATTCGATTACACGATCATGCAAGATGAGACAATAGGCTGTAGTATTTGCCGGTACATTCTCTTTACAATCAAATTCTATTCGCACATCCACGGTGGCGCTCTTGACAGATTCGTTTTGTCGCGAGCAATCAATGACGACAAAAGGTCCTTCCGTTAGGAATGTATCGAAGCTGTCGTATCCGTAATAAGCTTTACAAAAACGCGCGTACATATCGAAAAGGACGGCGTATCGATTTTTGCCAAAATCTAGATTCAAGTCATCGTACGGATAAAATTCCGAGTTTAGATAAAGTTTCACATTGGTCAAGTTACAGTCATCGAATACGCTAACATCTTGCGACATGATATTCTTGCGGCCGGTCTGCAGCGCAAAGATAACGTACCGCGGCTTCTCCAGCTGAGTCGCCGTTTTGACGGCCCACGAATGCTTGGTCGTGCTCTGCAACATTGGGTACTCGTACAGATCCCACGAACGGAAACTAACACTAAGATATCGTCCGCTTTCCAAAGCCCGTAGCATGGATAGCTTATTGACCTCGTTTAATGTGACGTGAGGCATTCTCCACTGTACTTTAAACAATTCAATTTCCGGCTCCGTCGCCGGATTTCTTACAATGCAATTGTTATCGCTACGCGCTCGCATCAAAATTAATTCGTGACGAGCGTTAACAACGACGCGTTTGTAATCCTCGCAAAAGCCTAGCAACATCTTGAGCGGTACGCAAAAGTTAAAGTATCCTTCAGGTATGCTCGATGTAACGTCCCATCCAGCATTCCGCAAGATTTGAGAATCGTTATACGATAGCGATACGTAGTTCTTGATGGTACTGGTTATTCCAACGTTTCTGTTGCGATCAATCTCCACACCGTTGAGCTCGTATCGAATTTCATCAAACATGAACGCCGCACAATTATTTGCAAGCGTTGCCTGAGACTCGTTGTTTCGAAATTAACGCCGCTTTAACGTCGGTTTGGACGTCGCGAGCGCGATCGAGGAAAGCGTGACGATCAACGAACGCGGCTTCAGAGAATCGATTTTAGCAACGATGAATTTCTCGTGTTGTTGTTTTTTTTTTTTCTTGTCTGTCTGCTTACTTCTCTCTCCGATATCGCGAACTATTTTGAAAAGGAAAATATCGTAACGAAAGATAAAAGGGATAAAGTCGAAAAAGTGTGAGTTTGAAAGAGTGCGAGTTCGAAAGAGTGCGAGTTCGAAAGAGTGGAGTGCGAGATTCGACGGAGACGTACAGAAAGGATATTCGACGGAGAAAGGAGATTCGACGGAAACATTTCGAAGGGAGTTTCGAAAGGAGATTCGATGGAGTCATAGCGGATTGCTCGAATGATGGAGTCATAGCGGATTATTCGAATTCGTCGTCTTTATACGTAAGAAGGTAGATAGAAGTTTAAAGGTAATAGTAAGCTTTACTACGATTGAGTTAACCGCGGATTCATACGTTCGAGGTCATGACGGGCAACACGATGTTGCGTGATTACCGCGTAGCTTTTTGCGATCAGCTTTATATTATGGTGAAGGACAACGAATGTTCTTGCGTACACCTTTAAAGGTGATCGAGCAGTTCGAGACTGCGATGTAAGATTCAGACCTCTTACGTGATGACGAATAGTTCGAGACTGTAAGGAGATTTCGAATGAATGTTTTTTGATACACCGCTGATGACGAATAGTTCGAAACTGTAAAGAGATTTCGAATGACGTTTTTGATACACCGCTTTGAGTTTATCATAATGCTGAATTACGTTGATACACCGAATACGCCGAATGACGAATTGATACCCCTTTTTTGAGACTTTTAAATTATTTGGATTTGTTATTTACAGATTTAACTCAGTCCTGATTTTCCTGCGCGCCATTCATCCTTGCGATCTACGATCCTGATTTTTCTGCGCGCCATTCATCCTTGCGATCTACGATCCTGATTTTTCTGCACGCCATTCATCCTTGCGATCTACGATTCTGATTTTCCTGCGTCCTGCGCGATAAACATCATTGATCTGCGCGCTATTCATCCTGCGTTCTACGTTCCTGATTTTTCTACGTCTTTCATATTAAACATCTTTGATCTACGCACAATTCATTCTTGTGATCTATATTTATGCTGTTCCTAAATTCTTTGTGTTAAACTTTTTTGCTCTTTACGCTTCTTCATCATTCCTGACATTCTTAATCTCATTCGCACAACACCAACCAGATTGTCAACACATAACATTTTTTGGTCCTTCGAGCCGGATATTGTTGTGCTTAACATTATGTCAAGTATTGATACAAGGATTTCGCTGCAACGCAGTCGATACAAATTAATTCAGCAGGCAGCGACGGAAGATGATCATGATGAGGCATCTCTTCAACTTATTAACGCTCGATTGGAATTACTCGACGAAAACTGGCAACACTTTCGAGAGGAACATGTGGATTTATGCCGCTCGGGAGATAGACGGCTAAAAGATCACCGATACATCACAGATAAAATATTTGAACGTTGTCAAAAGTTTTATATTTTGGCTAAGTCAAAACTTCGCTCTCAACGAGATGAATTGGAAAGCTCTCATTCTTCCACGCCATCGGCGGCATCAAATTCTCGTGAGCCGTCTAGATCATGTCGTCCGACATCAAATTCCGGTGAGCCGTCTCGATCGTACAGACGACATCAATCTTTGCCGAAAATCGTCTTGCCGCAATTCTCTGGAAAACTTCAAGAATGGAGGTCTTTCCACGACTTATTCACATCCATTATTCGAAATGACGCAGAAATACCAGAGGTAGAGAAGATGCACTATTTAAAGACGTCCCTGTCAGGAGAAGCCTTAAAATTTGTCACCAATCTGCCGATGTCTGGTGACAGTTTTGAAATAGCGTGGGATACATTGGTAACACGCTATGAAAATAAACGGTTTCTCATTTCCGCGCATTTAGATAGTCTCACCAATCTTAAACCTTTGAAGACAAAGGCAGCTTCTGGACTCAGTTCTCTTCTCGCTTCTGCTACTGAATCAATCGGAGCATTGAGAGCCTTGGGATGCTTCGTAGACTACTGGGATCCGATTCTAGTTCATTTATTAGTAAAGCTGCTCGACGCGGATTCTCGAGAGGCTTGGGAGGTAAAACTTGGATCGACTTCAACTTTCCCGACGTTTAAACAATTCGAGGATTTCGTAATCGGAAGAACTCAAGCGATGCAAAATTTGGCTTTGGAATATCCAAATGCAGTCAGCAGCAAAGAACACTCAAATCGACACAGTTCTTCGACGCGTTTCGGAAACGCCGTTCATGTAGGCTCCTCTGATTCAAACACTAATTATCCTTGTTGTCCATTATGTGATGCATCTCACAATTTGTCTGGCTGTCCAACTTTCCAATCTAAAACCAGTAATCAACGATACGATATTGTTGCTCAAAAACGTAGATGTTTCAATTGTTTGGGAGGCCACGCTCTACGAAATTGTCGAAGTACCAGACGTTGCCTGAAGTGCGGAAAACAACATCATACTTCAATTCACCCCGGTAAAGGAAGTCAAGTGCAGGGTGGAAAAGCAGTTGCTCTCTCTCAAATTAACGAGAAGGAGCCGGAGTCCACGATTGAAGATTCTTCTACATCCAATGCGGAATGACTAGCAATGTTAGGTCGACCTCGAGATCTACCCTCTCTACAACGGAATACGACACTTCTTGCTACTTGTCGAGCCATCGCTATTGGTTTGAATAATGTGCAATATACTGTACGCATTCTTATCGATCAAGGCTCGGAATTATCCTTCATAACAGAGGATCTTACTCAACGTTTACGCTTAAAACGTTGTGCCGCTTCAATCCCTCTTCTCGGCATAGGCGGAACCTATTCAGGGAAAACTAGAGGCTTAGTTACCGTTAGGCTACAGTCCATTCACAATTCTTTTTCAGAATGTATTATTAAAGCCTTTATCTTATCTACTTTGACTATCAAGATTCCTTCATTTTATACCAACAATCGATCCTGGAATCATACCAAAGGACTCTCTTTAGCAGATCCAGAGTTTGCAATCTCCGGTCCTGTGGATATGATCATTGGAGCGGATTATTATGGGTCTATCATCCTGGAAGGAATAAAACGAGGAAGCGGTAACGAACCCCTCGCTCAACAGACCATCTTTGGATGGATTTTATCTGGTTCCATCGACACTGGCGGATCTCCTGTAAAGGGGCGCATCCTACACTGCTCAACTGATGATGAACTTCAAGAGTCACTCACCAGATTTTGGAAACAAGAAGAAACTATCTCCTTACCTGGATCAAACCTTACGCCAGATGAATTGGCATGTGAACAACATTTCGTGAATACACACTCACGAGATCAAAAAGGTCGATATATCGTTCGTCTCCCATTGAAGTCACCCCTTTCTTCCTTGGGGAGCTCTCGAAATATTGCACTCAGATATTTTTTAGGCTTGAAAAGACGTTTCTCTTCAGACCCACTATATAAGCAGAGATATGAAGAATCTTTAAAAGATTATCTGACACTCGGTCATATGGTCGCAGCTCCCATCTCTGAAGATAGTACACCTGCTTTTTATCTTCCACATCATGGCGTCATTCGTGAGGACAGACTTACCACCAAACTACGGGTGGTATTCAACGGTTCCTGTCGTACTAGCTCCGGAGTTTCTCTTAATGAAATTCTCCACTCAGGTGCAAAACTTCAGACGGATATTTCCGACGTGCTACTTTGGATTCGCACACATCGATTTATCTTTTCTACGGACATCGTCAAGATGTTCCGACAAATTGCCGTACACCCAGATGATTGGGCGTTACAATCCATTCTTTGGTTCAATTCAGAAGGTCAGCCTGCTCCTCATCGACTCACCACTGACACTTTCGGGCTCACATGTGCCCCTTTTCTCGCACTCCGAACGGTACTACAACTTATTGAGGATGAAGGTGCGCGTTTTCCTAAAGCTGTTCCAGCTCTCAAGAAAGGCCGCTACATCGATGACACTTTTGGAGGTGCCGACACAATCTCTGAGGCCAAAGAGATAGTGCACCAAGTTACACAGCTTTGTATGGCGGGCGGCTTTCCCTTGCAAAAATGGAAGAGTAACAATCAAGAAATATTGCCTCCAGTTTCGGACAGTAGCAACGAATCTTCTTCTGAATCTTCTTCTCCAGTTGAATTTGAGCCATCCCTTGTGAAAATTCTCGGGCTCATTTGGAATCCAGAGACTGACACCTTCCTTTTTTCTGATAAATCATCGCAACGTGATCGAGTTACCAAGCGAACGATACTTTCTGAAATCGCTCAAATGTACGACCCTCTAGGTTTTATTTCTCCAGTGATGATCCGGAGCAAGATAATTTTACAGGAACTTTGGTTACTCAAGAGTGGATGGGATGATTCTGTTCCTTCGGAGTTACACGATCGTTGGATCTCATTTCGTCTTCAGTTGACCACACTTCAAAAGCTTTCTATTCCGAGATGGTTAGGACTTGGATCGTCCAAACGTATAGTAGAACTTCATGGATTCTCAGACGCTTCTTCTATGGCAATGGCTGCTGCGGTGTTCGTTCGGGTCTCACAAGGCAATGATGAATATTTAGTGCGCTTAGTGAGTGCAAAAACTAGAGTCGCTCCACTTAAATTACTTTCAATTCCGCGGTTAGAGCTTTCAGCCGCTCTCCTATTATCGAAATTGATGACACATATTCAGAAAGTGTTGGATCTATCTGATGTACCTGTACACCTTTGGACTGATTCGTCTGTCACTCTTTACTGGATTACCACACATCCATCGCGATGGAAAGATTTTGTGCGGAACAGAGTTACTGCTATTCAAGAGATGCTACCCCAAGGATCGTGGCACTTCATACCAGGAAAACAGAACCCAGCAGACTGCGCTTCCCGCGGACTAACTCCAGAACAACTCATTAATCACAATCTCTGGTGGAACGGTCCCAGTTGGTTATCCGAACCATCTTCCTTGTGGCCAAAAGCTGTTAGTAAACTTTCGCCAGAGACCGATCTCGAAGAGCGACCTGGAATGGTCTCACTTACCGTGTCATCCCCGAAACCTTATTGGTCACTGCTTGATAGATATTCCTCCTTATCATTCTTGTTTAGAATCACAGCTCTCTGTCGTCGTGTTCTGTCTCGTCTAAGGAAAAAGCCGCAAACTTCTCTTTTTTGGCCGCTGACACCGGAAGAGATACATCAAAGCCGAAATTTTTGGTGCAAACAAGTGCAACATTCTTGGTTCGCTAATGATTTACTGATTATTTCTAAAGGAGACACTTTTCCACGATCTCATCCTATGGCTAAATTAACCCCATTCCTGGATCGAGATAAACTCTTACGTGTTGGAGGACGATTACATTACGCTGATCTTTCCATGGAATCAAAACATCCCATCATCCTTCCAAGAACATCCCCTCTCACCACACTCATTATTGACGACGCTCATAGCCGCACACTTCACGGGGGAACGCAAGTTACATTGAGCTTTATCTGTCAAACATATTGGATCATTGGAGGCAGGGCTCCTATTCGCTCCTTCATTCTCAAATGTATTCGTTGTGCTCGATATCGTGGAATCCGAGCTCAGCAACTTATGGGTCAACTTCCAATGTCTCGAGTTACTCAAGCAAGACCGTTTCTACATTCTGGGTTAGATTATGCTGGTCCCATCATGCTCAAAACTTGGAGAGGGCGGGCGGCTCGAAACTATAAAGGTTACCTTGCGATTTTTGTGTGTCAAGCTACTTCAGCCATACATATCGAAATAGTAACCGATTATTCGACTGAAGCATTTATTGCGGCATACAAACGCTTCACTGCTCGTCGAGGCATCTGCGCTACCCTTCAAAGCGACTGTGGAAAAAATTTTGTTGGCGCTGATATTGCTTTACGACAACGTTTTAGTATAGCATCTAAGGAATTGCGTGAACTCGCTTCTATTCTAGCAAAGGACGGTACTAAATGGATCTTCAATCCGCCATCAGCTCCTCACTTTGGAGGAAAGTGGAAGGCAGCTGTAAAATCAACGAAATTTCATCTAACTCGAGTGATCGGAGATACTTTGTTAACTTATGAAGAATTGAACACTGTGATAATTCAAATCGAAGCAGTATTGAATTCTCGTCCACTTTGCCCTCTGTCAGACGATCCTAGCGACTACACTGCCTTGACCTCGGGACACTTCCTGATAGGGGAATCACTCACGACTATTCCAGAACCGGAATTATCGTCTGAACCTGAGACTCGTCTTAATAGATGGCAGCTGTTAAGAAAGAAGATTGACTGTTTTTGGAAACGATGGTCAGTGGAATGTCTCCAAAGATATCTGGCTGTATCAAAGTGGTATCATCCTTCTAATGATATAAAAGAGGGATCTTTAGTTCTCATGACCGACGAACGTTACCCGCCATCCAAGTGGCCTTTAGGCAGAGTCACGAAACTTCATCCAGGACCTGACGGATTAACAAGAGTAGTAACCCTTCGCACAGCCTCTTCAAGTTTTAAACGACCCATTGCCAAGCTTTGTGTTCTGCCATTCAATCCAAACGAAAATTGTTCGCCAACTCTGTCGTCGAAGGCGGGCGGAAATGTTTCGAAATTAACGCCGCTTTAACGTCGGTTTGGACGTCGCGAGCGCGATCGAGGAAAGCGTGACGATCAACGAACGCGGCTTCAGAGAATCGATTTTAGCAACGATGAATTTCTCGTGTTGTTGTTTTTTTTTTTTCTTGTCTGTCTGCTTACTTCTCTCTCCGATATCGCGAACTATTTTGAAAAGGAAAATATCGTAACGAAAGATAAAAGGGATAAAGTCGAAAAAGTGTGAGTTTGAAAGAGTGCGAGTTCGAAAGAGTGCGAGTTCGAAAGAGTGGAGTGCGAGATTCGACGGAGACGTACAGAAAGGATATTCGACGGAGAAAAGAGATTCGACGGAAACATTTCGAAGGGAGTTTCGAAAGGAGATTCGATGGAGTCATAGCGGATTGCTCGAATGATGGAGTCATAGCGGATTATTCGAATTCGTCGTCTTTATACGTAAGAAGGTAGATAGAAGTTTAAAGGTAATAGTAAGCTTTACTACGATTGAGTTAACCGCGGATTCATACGTTCGAGGTCATGACGGGCAACACGATGTTGCGTGATTACCGCGTAGCTTTTTGCGATCAGCTTTATATTATGGTGAAGGACAACCAATGTTCTTGCGTACACCTTTAAAGGTGATCGAGCAGTTCGAGACTGCGATGTAAGATTCAGACCTCTTACGTGATGACGAACAGTTCGAGACTGTAAGGAGATTTCGAATGAATGTTTTTTGATACACCGCTGATGACGAATAGTTCGAAACTGTAAAGAGATTTCGAATGACGTTTTTGATACACCGCTTTGAGTTTATCATAATGCTGAATTACGTTGATACACCGAATACGCCGAATGACGAATTGATACCCCTTTTTTGAGACTTTTAAATTATTTGGATTTGTTATTTACAGATTTAACTCAGTCCTGATTTTCCTGCGCGCCATTCATCCTTGCGATCTACGATCCTGATTTTTCTGCGCGCCATTCATCCTTGCGATCTACGATCCTGATTTTTCTGCGCGCCATTCATCCTTGCGATCTACGATTCTGATTTTCCTGCGTCCTGCGCGATAAACATCATTGATCTGCGCGCCATTCATCCTGCGTTCTACGTTCCTGATTTTTCTACGTCTTTCATATTAAACATCTTTGATCTACGCACAATTCATTCTTGTGATCTATGTTTATGCTGTTCCTAAATTCTTTGTGTTAAACTTTTTTGCTCTTTACGCTTCTTCATCATTCCTGACATTCTTAATCTCATTCGCACAACACCAACCAGATTGTCAACACATAACACTCGTCATTCCTTCTCTTTATCATCAATCTTCCTTCAACGTAGAGAAAGCTTTCACACGGCAACGTGTATAAATCCTGCTGTTGTATAGGTATTCTTATCTCATCGTTATGTCCAAACGTTGTGTTGGCGTACGGATTGTACGTGTGTGTCTCAATCTTGACGACGCTGTCGTCAAAAATTGGGTCACCTCCAATGTTTAAGATATTAGCCATTTCGTACGACGAAACCCAATGATTTCAAAAATTCAACGTTCGACGCAGTGAGTTTCTTCTTTGGCGATCGAATTGTCTTCTTGTTTCTCGTCTGTTGCACCTGCTCAGCTTCAGTACGAGCATCTCACGTTACCGCTGTCGTCTTCGTGCATGCAGTCTAACGGTGATCTCTTCTCCGCGAAAATCAATCAATCGACCGTCCTGATCCACGACGCGAAGCGTCAAGTCCGAAATGCTCCGTACGATGATCGGAAGGTAAATGATTCGTGCCGGCGTTTCCGATATCTTATATCCTGGAGGCACACTCGGTGAAAACTCGTGTATCGTGTGCACGTACTTGTCGTTGCTGTGCGCACCCGCGGTCACGTTGCACTCTATGCGAATGATGTTTACGTTGATGATATTTATAGAAACATTCGATTCGTACCATTGTCGCGGCTCCAGCACGCGATTCGCTGAAAATCCCAGCAGCGATCCAATGTTGTTCGGTTTTGTGAAATTCATCCGATAAGCACATTTGATCTCGCTTTTCATCGTATTGTTATTAGCCCGAATAATAATCAATGGGTGCGGTTCATCTTCGTTTGTCGAGACATTATTGGATGGGTCCCATAAAAGAGCGCGTTTCAGATACATGTCTATATCACGCAGTTCGTACGATCCTTCGGGAATGGTAATCTCCTTGTCGTCGTCGTCATAGTAGAATTTATTGTTCGACGAATTTACATTCGGTATCGTGTGATAGGTTTCAAAATCTGTTAGACCGAGCTCGTAATCGCCATCGCTCAAATCCACGGCGGGAAAGTAGCTTACCGCGAGGATGCTGCTCTTGCCGGTGAACGTAAATGTCAGTGACATGTTTGAATGAATACTGAGATTAAACAGCGTAACGCCGGTCTTTAAATTGATTGTCAACCGACTGCAGAAAACGCAGACACAGTTGTCCGCAATTGCTCTGATCGTATCGCTGATAAGGCGTGCGATTATACTCTATTACATTGTTCTCTAGATACTGCGCCAATTCTCTCGGTGGTCGAAGATTGCCAAAACTGTCGAAATATATGGCACGATCTCCTTTCTTCGCATACGCCACCCAGTGAGTACCCGGTCCATCAGTATCATCAAGAGACACGGTAGTGTCTCGCGCCAAGTACACGCGGAGCGAGACCGACCGTGACTCTTTTACGCGACGCGACGGGTTGCGAGTACCCGAGATGTTGAGATCTCGATAACGAGTGAACGGATCAAGTTCTAAGTAGGCTTGATCGATAGCTTGGGGTCCAATTAGGAGGGGGGTTTCTCTCATAATATTCCGCTACGTGCCTTACGAGCGGAGATATTGCGACGCAAAGTCCAAATGTGAAAATTTATTTTTAAGATACTCCTCCTCCTAACGCTCTCATTCAATATTATTATGATTATCAGAGAAACGTCCCTTTCACTTTTTCGACGCTGGCGGCGCAGGTATCGCCAGTTTCAATATCGCGCGCGTATTTCAAAATTAGGTCGATAAACTTATCGGTCAGGAGGAAGATTTCTATTTAGGTAAATTAGGTATATATATATAATAAATATTGAGTCAACGGAAAAGAAGGTTCTCTATGCTTGGCAGAAAGTGCCGCTAGAGAATTTTTAAGTCGATTCTTATGAATCAAGCTTGAATTTGATGTCTATGTATCCCAGGTTGCCGATGACAAGGTCCAGATAGTGCGCTTTATAGTTTTCGGTGTCCAGGTGTAATAATACGTTGAATTCGATGTCTACGTGTCCCAGGTTGCCGATGACGAGGTCCACATAGTGCGCTCCGTAGTTTTTGGTGTCTACGTGTATTAATATCTTGAATTCGATGTCCACGTGTCCCAGGTTGCCGATGACGGGATCCAGATAATGCGCTTCATAGTTTTCGGTGTCCAGGTGTAATCGTACGTTGAATGCGATGTCTAGGTGTCCCAGGTTGCCGATGACAAGGTCCACATAGTGCGCTCCGTAGTTTTCGGTGTCTACGTGTATTAATACCTTGAATTCAATGTTCACGTGTCCCAGGTTGCCGATGACAAGATCCAGATAGTGCGCTTCATAGTTTTCGGTGTCCAGGTGTAATCGTACGTTGAATTCGATGTCCACGTGTCCCAGGTTGCCGATGACGGGATCCAGATAATGCGCTTCATAGATTTCGGTGTCCAGGTGTAATAATACGTTGAATTCGATGTCTACGTGTCCCAGGTTGCCGATGACGAGGTCCACATAGTGCGATCCGTAGTTTTCGATGTCTACGTGTATTAATACCTTGAATTCGATGTCCACGTGTCCCAGGTTGCCGATGACGGGATCCAGATAATGCGCTTCATAGATTTCGGTGTCCAGGTGTAATAATACGTTGAATTCGATGTCTACGTGTCCCAGGTTGCCGATGACGAGGTCCACATAGTGCGCTCCGTAGTTTTTGGTGTCTACGTGTATTAATATCTTGAATTCGATGTCCACGTGTCCCAGGTTGCCGATGATGAGATCCAGATAATGCGCTTCATAGTTTTCGGTGTCCAGGTGTAATCGTACGTTGAATTCGATATCTAGGTGTCCCAGGTTGCCGATGACAAGGTCCACATAGTGCGCTCCGTAGTTTTTGGTGTCTACGTGTATTAATATCTTGAATTCGATGTCCACGTGTCCCAGGTTGCCGATGACGGGATCCAGATAATGCGCTTCATAGTTTTCGGTGTCCAGGTGTAATCGTACGTTGAATTCGATGTCTAGGTGTCCCAGGTTGCCGATGACAAGGTCCACATAGTGCGCTCCGTAGTTTTTGGTGTCTACGTGTATTAATATCTTGAATTCGATGTCCACGTGTCCCAGGTTGCCGATGACGGGATCCAGATAATGCGCTTCATAGTTTTCGGTGTCCAGGTGTAATTGTACGTTGAATTCGATGTCTAGGTGTCCCAGGTTGCCGATGACAAGGTCCACATAGTGCGCTCCGTAGTTTTCCGTGTCTACGTGTATTAATATTTTGAATTCGATGTCCACGTGTCCCAAATGGCCGATGACGGGATCCAGATAGTGCGCTTCATATTTTCCGGTGTCCAGGTGTAATCGTACGTTGAATTTGATGTCTAGGTGTCCCAGGTTGCCAATGACGAGGTCCACATAGTGCGCTTTATAGTTTTCGGTGTCCAGGTGTAATAATATGTTGAATTCAATGTTTAGGTGTCCCAAGTTGCCGATGACAAGGTCCACATATTGCGCTCCGTAGTTTTCGGTGTCTACGTGTATTAATACCTTGAAATTGATGTCTAGGTGTCCCAGGTTGCTGATGACGAGGTCCACATAGTGCGCTTCATAGTTTTTGGTGTCTAGGTGTATTAATAACTTTAAATCTGAATGGGTGCGTTCAGCCGATACTCCGCTAGCCTAGCAATCGTGAGCAGTTGCTCGTTTTTGCTCGTTTCTTCTCTTTTTAATCCAGTAAGTCAAAAAAGAGGAAACGAGCGAAATTTTTCTTGTAAAAAAACTTGGCGCTGCTAGACCTCGAAATTTTAAATAAATAAATAAACTTATTCTATACTTAATTATAAGCCGCATTATCCGCCGTCCGCGTAGTCACGCACACCCATATCACTCACTCCCACATCCACGCTGATAATCATTTAATATTACTCCCATTGTATTCTTCTCTGAATTATTTTTATTTATTGTTGTTTTTATTTATTTAAAAGGTCTAGCAGCGCCAAGTTTTTTTACAAGAAAAATGTATGTATTTTAATGAAATATTTTTATTTTGTATTGTTACTTCTGTAATTCTTTGTGGCCATTAAAAAATATACATGTAAATAACTTTGTATTTAAATATCTTGTATTCCCTTGTTAAATTTAAATAAAATTTTTTAATCTTATAAAATTGTTATTATACACTCTTTTTTAATTGACATAATGTAAAGATTTTTCAATGTAGTGCAACAATTATTTTTTGAGGCAATATACATGTTCTCTCTGTAATTGGCGCTCTAACTTAAAGAGATATCATTTCTTTTTTGTAATTGTAATAGATCACTTGAAGCGCGACTCTTCTTTTTGATAAGGTAATATAATTTTGTGACGTGTATCACTTGGGTTATAATTTTTCGGAAATAAAGATACTACTGCTTAGATATTTTCGAGATTTTTCGAGATATAAAGATCTACCACTTGTTACTTAGGTTTTTTCGAGGTATAATACTACCATTTTCTTTTTTTTTTAGGTTACATCCAAATTCACGATACCGCTCTCGTTTTGACGTATGCCGCCGATCGGTAACGAGTCGCGCATGAAAACACCTCTAAAATATGGAATGCGCATACGTTTTGCCAATTGTTGCAGTTGCACATTGGTAGTTACACCCTTGGGAATTTTTAGCGCCCCTTCGACGATTTTTTTTCTTGAGACTCCCCGTCCGCGTTTGTACGGAGCGAGATAAAGTCCGTGACCTTCCATGGCGCAATTGTGACGTTACATCTCTTCCAGCTGACGTCGCGCGGCTTTGTTGTCATTCACGGCCTTTGCGACTCCTGCCGCTCCGCCGACCAACGAGCCGAGAACCCCTAATAACGGCAAAATCGGTAGGATACCGCCGCGTTTCGCAACCGGAAGTATTCGCTTGGTCTTCTTCTTTTTCTTCGTTTTCAAACCCATACCGAGTTTCGTTTTAGCCTTCATGGCCGCCCAGACGGCTGAAGCAGCAGCTCTCTCTCCGAGAGTCTAATCGTTCGCGATAACACGTTTTCGCGCTTCCGCGGCGAGTATATTGTCTGCCACGTGTCGTTCTGCGAGATCGCTGCTACGCGAGTAGGCTATGTCGTGCTCGCGACACGCCGCGTCCAATGGATTGATACCCCGATCACCTCTTGCCAATCGTGTTTCTAAGCGAGTTCCCGGTCCGCAAAATTGATAGCCGAGGATATGTAATGTTACGTACGGAAATTTTATATTTCCGACGACGCACGTTAAAAGTCTTGAAGGCTTAGACGACGCACGCTAGGCTCGGAATTCCGAGGAAACGGCCAGGGTTAGTGTAAATGTTTAGATTATCTTATCGGAGTCCGTTGAAGGGCTGGGGGCCAGATGGGCCCGAAACTACGCTTCTAGAATGTTCTAGAAGCTTCTAGAATACCTCCCCCCTTAAGACGCGTAAGAAAAAGGCGGGAATCTCGCGCGGGAGATTCCGGTCTTTTTCGGGTATAAATAGGGCGGAAAAACGCCGCGGAAAGCAGATAAGTTTTAACTTCGGTCTTGACTAGACGTAATTCTTAGACTCTCTCCTAACCCTATTCGATTTCCTACGTTCCGCAATACGCTAAGTTCGAGCATTCGCGCTCAATTCTGGGACTTAGTCCCTACACTATCATACCTCATAAGACCGCGCTTCACGCACAAGTTGTATCGAGATTTATATAGAATAAAGGTAAGATAAGTTAAAAAGAAACAAGTGTAATAATCTGGAATCTCATTTCGTAATCAACAAATCGATCACTTCCAAGACTCGACTCGCAGTTGTCGCTGACAAAGTGTGGCGATCTGTGCTGGGGCGCTGACGAAGAGTGTGGCGATCCAGTGCTTTCGCTGCCGAAAGCGTGGCGGTTACGGGGTTGATTCTTGGAGGTCGTAATAATCACTGTCACTTCTGGGATTCCAACTCGCAGTTTCCGCTGACAAAGCGTGGCGATCTGTGCTGGGGCGCTGACGAAGAGTGTGGCGATCCAGTACTTTCGCTGCCGAAAGCGTGGCGATTACGGAGTTGGTTCCCGGAAACAGACAATAATCTTGACAAATTCCCGAAAGTGAATTTGACCTCTACGCTGACGATCTGAGCGCTGACGAAGAGTGTGGCGAGCAGAGGGTGTGGCGGATTGGTTTTGAGCGCTGCCGAAGAGTGTGGCGAGCTTAAAATTCATTTTCGTGAACGCGGCTGAATGACGAAGAAAGGAGGTAGGCGCGTTCGTATTAAACAAATCAGATTCCAGATTAAGCAAGCAGTCATTTCTAATCAAGATCCTCTCCCCTTCCTCCAACAATTGCAACAATTAGAAAACGCACCCCCCTTTAAACCTATTCCTGTCAATTTTGACGTTGATTATCCTAATTATAACCAAATAAATAAAGCTGATCCTCGTTACCATACGTATAAATTCAGATATCTTTTCGGTCCCGAATAATAAAAATAATAATAATATCCTTCACACGACTTGTCCAAATCCCTGGTAAATTGCTTAAATGCATTGACCAAAAAACGGACGAACTATAACAGTCAGAACGTGACATAAATTTGGTGACAGCGGTGGGATACTAAAAGTTGTGTGAAAAAAAAAATAAAAAGAAAAATCATGACGACGCGCACGCCACATAAAGATCAAGCAGAGGGAGGAAATGCAGGCATAAATGAGGAAATCAACGAGCTGCAGAAGTCCATGGCCCATAACAAACAATTGGTTCAACAATTACAGCAGACAATAGCAAATCAATCGACCACACCTAGTCGACCACAAAATCCAGGAATGGTAATTAACGAAGGAACAATAGGTAACTATTTGCATTTTTCAATTAAAGATGCCTTAGAGGCCGTGCCGAGTTACGATGGAGGAAATATTCCGTTCGTAAGGTAAAGGTACCAATACCCGGACACTTAAGCATAGGAAATGTACCAATACCTGGACACGTATCTGTGTCTGGATACCTTTAAAAAAATATAAATTTATGAAAATAAACGTTTGGATATTATAATTGAGGTTTCAAACTGCAAGAAAAAATACTTTTATCTTTGATTTTAATTCGCGTTATACTTATAAATAATAAAGGTGTCCGGATATAGGTACATGTCCGGGTATTGGTACCTTTACCTTATATTTTGTCGAGGGTTGCGAGGAAGCACTCAGCATGGTTGTACCGTCACAAGAAATAAACCTGGTTCGCGCAGTACGTAATAAATTAAAAGGTGATGCGCATAGATCTATTCTCGGGAAAACATTTAACAGCATGCAAGAATTGGTAGAATTCTTAAGGACAAAATACGGTTCTAGAGAAACAGTTTATGAAGCCCAAGGACGGTTAGCTTACTTATGCCAAAAGAAAGATGAAAAAGTAGTTACATATGCGAATCGCGTCCGAGAATTAGGAAAGCGTATACTCGATGCTCAGAAAAGAGAAACAGGATTACTAAGCCCCGAATTCCAAAATTCAATCGAGAAACATTTAAAAATGAGTTTCTTACGCGGATTAAATAAAGAAATTGTAATATCAAAAGAAGGTACGTTCGAGGAAATCGAGAGCCGCGCGATAGAAGCCGAAAAAGAGTTAGAAACAATAAACATGATAAGACGTATTATGCTCGTGGAAAGCGCGCCCGCCGAAAAGAAGGCCCCGACGTGCCGTGTAGAAGCCGAGACCGTCGTTTGTCAGTACTGTCATAAAAAAGGGCACACAGCAGATAAATGCTGGCAGGTCAATAAACTCCGAGGAAATAACGAAAATCAAAATGGATCCGGTTATTCGCGAAATAATGTTAACAGCAACAATAACTATAATAATAATAACCGTAGACAGCTATCGTTCTCGGGTGCCCAGAATCCGAATAATCAAAATTTTAACAACCAGAATCCGAATAATCAAAATTTCAACAATCAAAATTTTAACAACCAGAATCCGAATAATCAAAATTTCAACAATCAAAATTTTAACAACCAAAATTTCAATCAAAATTCTAACAACCGAAATTTTAGCAACCAAAATTTAAACAGTCAAACTTTTAATAATCAAGGTTTCAACAATCAAAATGCAACGGTAACGTGTAGATATTGCAAGAAACCCGGTCATACATTAGAAGAGTGTCGTAGACGCGCATATAATAACAGTCTCCGCCAGAACTCACAACCTCAGGGAAACGAGCAAATTCCCGCGAGGACAGGGGCAGCCCCGGGAAACACGCAGACACGCCCCACTCGAATAGTAGCAGGGGAACCAGAGTCGGTTACCGAACAGTAAACATAACTCAAATAGAAGACGTTCCGTCAGTAAAATTAACAGGCCCAAATTTTACGGAAAATTTAAAATTTTTAGTAGACAGTGGATCAGGGCCGAATATTATTAAAAGGAATTCCGTTACTCCCGATACCATAGTGGATAAAAAGGAAATCTTAAGACTTAGTGGAATTACGACGCACCATGTGACCACCTTAGGGCTGGCACAGGTAGATATCTTAGGATGTCCAGTCAATTTTCATATAGTCGAAAACGATTTTCTAATTCCGCAAAATGGGATTTTGGGTTCGGATTTCTTTAAGCAATTTCGAGCAAAAGTTAATTATGAGCAAAATCAATTAGAATGGAATAACGTTAGTATACCTTTTGAAGAAAAAGAAGAAATCTTCACTATTCCTGCGAGAGCAATTTCGTATATGCGTGTTAATATCGCAAATCCAGAGTTGAAAGAAGGATATGTACCGCGGTTAAGCGTAACGAAAGGTGTTTACTTAGGAAACGCCTTAGTTAAAGCACAAGATGCGAAAGCATATCTGCAAGTAATAAATACTAACGATGAAGAGGAAAAAGTGTTTATTCCTACAATTAAAATATATGAGTTTGAGACGGATGAAAATCGTAATTCAGATTTGAATCCTAATCCAAATCCTAATTCTAACTCGAATTCCAATTCAAATTCAAATTCTAACTCAAACTCGAATTCGAATTCTAACTCCAATTCTAACTCTAATTCAAATTCTAAATCAAATTCGAATTCAAATTCAAATTCCAATTCAAATTCAAATTCTAACTCAAACTCGAATTCGAATTCTAACTCCAATTCTAACTCTAATTCAAATTCTAAATCAAATTCGAATTCAAATTCTAATTCCAATTCTAATTCAAATTCTAATTCCAATTCTAATTCAAATTCCAATTCTAATTCTAATTCTAATCCTAATTCATTTCCTAAATCCAAAAAATCGAGAAAATCAAGTTCGAGATCATGTTTGTATATGAAACAAAATGATAGGAAAGATAAAATAATGCAATTGCTAAGATTAACGCATTTGAATGCTGAAGAACGATTGCATGTCGTGAAACTAATAGAAAGAAATGCGGATATTTTTCATTTACCGGGAGAAAAACTCGATCATACGAATGTTTTAAAACACCGAATTCCGACGGTGGACGAAATACCAATTCACACACGACAATATAGATTTCCAGTAATCCATAAGGAGGAGATAAATAGGCAAGTTAATGAATTGCTCGATCAAAATATAATTAAACCATCGAAATCCCCATACAATACGCCTGTGTGGATAGTTCCTAAAAAACCAGACTCGAAAGGAAATAAACAATGGAGAATGGTATTAGATTTTCGTGACCTAAATGATAAAACAATAGGTGATGCGTACCCGCTTCCGAATATAACGGAAATATTAGATCAGCTAGGCGGTGCAAAATACTTTTCGATCTTTGACCTGGCTTCGGGTTTCCACCAGATACAAATGCACCCCGACGATAGTCATAAAACGGCCTTTTCGACACCATACGGACATTACGAGTGGGATCGCATGCCTTTCGGTCTAAAGAACAAATTTTTTTTTTGGAAAAAATTTTAAAACCGTATTGAAATTATATTAATCAATGCCTACAATTGTCAGACTAGAAATTGGTTAGAGTAAAAACAAAACAGCCTATGCTAATCACCGACACACCTTCTTCTTCCTTTGAAAAAATATCAATGGATATAGTAGGACCATTACCTGCAACCACACAAAGGAAACTCCTATTTGACAATTCAAGACCACCTTACACAATTTGCCCTTTCCCATCCCTTTGAGATCAATAACCGCTATTCAAGTTGCTGATGCATTATTAAAAATATTTTATTTGCACATTTGGAGCACCTAAAATAAATTAACCGATCAAGGAACGAATTTTATGAGTAATTTATAATAAAGATTGCTAAACAATTTAAAATTAAACAATATAGAACTACAGCTTTTTATCCACAAGCCAATGGAGCTTTAGAACGATCGCATCTAGTATTAGTCGAATATTTGAAACAATATGTTAATAAATTTACAGAATGGGACGAATTATTAGAATTTGCAGCTTTTTCATATAATACAAGTACTCACGAATCAACTGGATATACTCCATACGAGTTGGTATTTGGAAAATTAGCCAGACAACCATCCAGCAAAATAACAGACGAAACAAAAGGAAAAACATACGATGATTATTATATCAATAATGACAAATATTCACGAATTACAAGAATTAGCTCGGGAATGTCTAATCGCATCAAAAATAAAGTCTAAATATTATTATGATAGAAAAATAAATCCTCAAGCATTTCAAGTAAATGATCAAGTTTTTCTTTTAAGTGAGCCAAAGAAAGGAAAATTAGGCGATCAATATTCAGGGCCACATATTATAACGGACATTTTACCTAACGGTAATGTCAAAATTTTTGTCAAAGGAAAACTAAGAATCGTTCATGCTAACAAAATTCGTAAAACAAAACATTAAGAGATTGAACATGTACCGCGAAACATTTTCAATCTCAGATTTACTAATGATATCCTTTATATTGTATTTAAAACAGATGCGGGCACTAATCTGCCTAACTGTCATCGGAATTCTCTCCGTACGAGAAACCTTCGGAATACTCGGATATGATTGTGGAACAACAAACTCTAATATAACGACCGTATCACTATTAGATATAGGAGAATGCAATATACCACTAATGGAACCGCATGTAGAAGGGATAAGTATTCAGTTATTGCAATTGTCAAAATACGATTCAACCAATGTAATTCAATGTAAAGTTTCTATTTCACGAACGATTCACTATTGCGGAATGCATTCTCATGTAGCAACTGTAAGTAATGCGCATGCAGAATATATAGTCGACACAACGTTAGATCAATGTAAAAATATGCACAGAACAAGCATACTAAGCCTAAGCGTAAATAAGGTAATCTACGGATTAAAAGTAAATCAGACGACATCGCGACCCATCACTTTTGCGGGGTCTGCATCGACAGATGGAAAATGTTCAGGAGTAGAATATTCAGATCCTTATGGTACGTGGCAAAATGTGGTTGTACAAGGAATAGTAACAGTTAGCTTAAGTACTCATCAAGCAGTAATTAGTATTGAAACGAATCAAATCCATTTAAGAACGGGAACCGTTTGTCAATATGTAGACGGTAATTGTATAGATATTGAAGGAAGATATACTTATTGGGAAACTATACCTAATGATTATTGCAAATTCAGTCATTATGACGTACTGTATGAAGGAAAGGCAAAGAAAATGGTTAGCGAAACAAATGATAAACTACAAATATTATATTCCTTGTCGACACAAGATGTCACATTCGCACTTACGCGAATCGGCGAAGAGGTTCTTTGCGGATACACCTTAATTAAAACAGAACACCCAAAACTTGTAATTTTAGAAATAAATAAAGAAGATTCTTTTGCACGTAAAAGACCATTAGCTATTGAAAACATAGATATTTTTGCCTACGCAAATTTAAAATTTGCTTATGTATAACGACACATACGCACACAAATGAATCGCTTATACACAGACGTATTAAAATAACGCTGCAATTTAGAACGGCAGGTGATGAAAAACGCGCTTAGCCTTGCGATGCATGCTCCAGACGACTTCGCGTACCAAATCATGAAAGGCCCAAGATACATGGCCGTGATTTCTGGAGAAGTAGTGCACATAACGAAATGCACCCCAGGGGAAGTAAAAATACGCCAAACCAGAGAATGTTACCAACAATTGCCTGTATCGAAGGGAAACGAAACATATTTCTTGACGCCCCGAACGCACATACTCTTTAGAACAGGAATGCAAATCTCGTGCAGCAGGATACTTCCTACAATGTACCAGCTAAACGACGGATGGTACCGCATTACACCGAACGTAGAATACAGCAAAGCGCCCATGATAATGGAACCGATGACCAACCCTACCTGGCATTACAGCGATCCAGGATCCCTGGCTGCGAGCGGCATTTACACCAATCAGGACCTCGAAAAACTGAGGGATCACATAATGTTTCCCGCCGAAAAGGTCGGAATACTGAATACCGTAGCACGAGGCGTAAAAGGGGAACCGATTATAACGCAAGGAATATCACTCTCTTACCTCTTAGATGAGGACTCCTTGCAGAAAATCACAGAGAACGCCTGGAGGAAAATCTGGGGAGCGTTCTTAATTTTTGGCAATGCAACCGCAGGATTAATCGGAATGTACTTCTTCGCAAGGACGGCAAAGCTGATAATTGACACAATCATACACGGTTACGCACTACACACTATATACGGATGGTCAGTACATCTAGTCGGAGCACTGTGGCACTCGGTGACCAATTTACTACTACATCTGGCGCGAGGGACATCGAAGGATGACAAAAAACAGGGAAGAGAGGCAGGAGCACCCCCGCTCCCGGTCGAACAAGAAAACACTGCAGCGGACACCGAGCACGCACATGTCGCACATGTACACGAACACGAACACACACACGCACATACTCAACTTTTACGATCTCCTTCATATCATATTGCTGTGCAAGGCAATGTGGAAAATGCAACGAAATCTAGTATCCGCAACGGAGCTCACAATACGTATCCACAGCTATAAAAAATTTTTTTTTGTTTGTCCCTTTCACGTTTTGTTCTCTCTCGAGAAATCTGAAGTAATAACATAAGTTAAGAATAAATGTAAAATCCGAAAACTCAAGCGTTGGCCAGTACGATCTTGACTCTCGAAGAGCGCACAAGCCGTATAATTGTTCGTTACTTATATAAATCCAGGTAAACAACTATATTATACACACATATACATTAGAATAAGTTCGATTATAAAATTGTTAGTATCATGTGCTCGTTATTTAGATTAAAATGCCCAACCAGTCGAGGTTGCCGGATCTTGAAATCATATGTGGCGAAAAGCAGCCACAAATATTAGCCGTGCCACCCCGAGCGCGACACGTGGGGGGGGGGCGGGACTTGACGAACTGTCACACGAGTTGATAGGAAACCTCATGAGAGGACGGTCCAGGCTCCAAAGGGCCCTTCTTCGACGACCGGGCCGTCTCAACCAAGCCTTGCTCGAGGAGCTCGAAGGACCTCCTCAAGAATTTCCACAGGGAGGTCGAGGGGGACCCTTCCCAATCAACGTTCCCGATGTCCCCCCAGCCGCAATAGGACGTGCCAGATTTTTGCAAGAACTGGCGAATCGAGAGCGACCCTTCGCCAATCCCCCAGCTGTACCAGGGGGGCGAGCCAGAATCATGGCTGAAATTATTATACAAATGAGGATGGCTGGTCGGGGACATGGTGCTCCCATCCAGCGCGAGTAAAAAAAAAAAAAAAAAAAAATGATAAAGTGGACTTAATTAGTAATAATTTTTTTTTACTTATTTTTTTTTGTGTGTTTAGGCTGTACTTTTATATACTCCATATACATATATATATATATATATATATATATATATATATATAATTTTCCTTTTTCTTTTCTTATAAATTTTTTTTTTAGTCCACACATATATGTAATTTTTTTTTTATATTACTTCTTCTGTATTATTGATCGGTTAAATATATGGTACTTATACACGAATCCACCACGCTTCTTCTGAATTATAAGCGCACAGTTACCCTTCTTTAAAAAAAATATATAATATAAAATAAGCCTCGGACCGATACCTAATGAACGGCGACGCGTTATACAACATAAACGAACAACATTAGTTGCCTTATATACGTTTTCTTATACATTATTATTGCATTGTCATACACAAATTCAAACTTCTACTACCGTCTACCGTAAAATAAGACAATAGAAATAAGCGCGAAATATTAATGCGAGCGAAATTAATCCAAAGCGTAGCATAAGTACATTATACTATTTTATATTCATACGTGGCAACATAACGTACCACGTATGACTTAAGGGGGAAGGTGTTACGTACGGAAACTTTATATTTCCGACGACGCACGTTAAAAGTCTTGAAAGCTTAGACGACGCACGCTAGGCTCGGAATTCCGAGGAAACGGCCGGGGTTAGTGTAAATGTTTAGATTATCTTATCGGAGTCCGTTGAAGGGCTGGGGGCCAGATGGGCCCGAAACTACGCTTCTAGAATGTTCTAGAAGCTTCTAGAATACCTCCCCCCCTTAAGACGCGTAAGAAAAAGGCGGGAATCTCGCGAGGGAGATTCCGGTCTTTTTCGGGTATAAATAGGGCGGAAAAACGCCGCGGAAAGCAGATAAGTTTTAACTTCGGTCTTGACTAGACGTAATTCTTAGACTCTCTCCTAACCCTATTCGATTTCCTACGTTCCGCTATACGCTAAGTTCGAGCATTCGCGCTCAATTCTGGGACTTAGTCCCTACACTATCATACCTCATAAGACCGCGCTTCACGCACAAGTTGTATCAAGATTTATATAGAATAAAGGTAAGATAAGTTAAAAAGAAACAAGTGTAAAAATCTGGAATCTCATTTCGTAATCAACAAATCGATCACTTCCAAGACTCGACTCGCAGTTGTCGCTGACAAAGTGTGGCGATCTGTGCTGGGGCGCTGACGAAGAGTGTGGCGATCCAGTGCTTTCGCTGCCGAAAGCGTGGCGATTACGGGGTTGATTCTTGGAGGTCGTAATAATCACTGTCACTTCTGGGATTCCGACTCGCAGTTTCCGCTGACAAAGCGTGGCGATCTGTGCTGGGGCGCTGACGAAGAATGTGGCGATCCAGTACTTTCGCTGCCGAAAGCGTGGCGATTACGGAGTTGGTTCCCAGAAACAGACAATAATCTTGACAAATTCCCGAAAGTGAATTTGACCTCTACGCTGACGATCTGAGCGCTGACGAAGAGTGTGGCGAGCAGAGGGTGTGGCGGATTGGTTTTGAGCGCTGCCGAAGAGTGTGGCGAGCTTAAAATTCATTTTCGTGAACGCGGCTGAATGACGAAGAAAGGAGGTAGGCGCGTTCGTATTAAACAAATCAGATTCCAGATTAAGCAAGCAGTCATTTCTAATCAAGATCCTTTCCCCTTCCTTCAACAATTGCAACAATTAGAAAATGCACCCCCCTTTAAACCTATTACTGTCAATTTTGACGTTGATTATCCTAATTATAACCAAATAAATAAAGCTGATCCTCGTTACCATACGTATAAACTCAGATATCTTTTCGGTCCCGAATAATAAAAATAATAATAATATCCTTCACACGACTTGTCCAAATCCCTGGTAAATTGCTTAAATGCATTGACCAAAAAACGGACGAACTATAACAGTCAGAACGTGACAGTAATTCGATCGGAAGCGCGTTTATCGCGCGATTCAACAGACCTCGACCTATCTTCGACGGCATTCGCCGCAGTTTTTTATCAGCGGCGGCGGACCGTCGATGTGCGTTTGCTGACACGGCAAATTATAATGTATTAAACAGCGTCGATATTGCTGAACCTCCGAATCTGTCTTGATATGTTCGGGCAGCTTATCCCACAAATAATCTATGTAATTATAAAACTGTCGCAGTAGAATGACCTTTGGTATATACTTCAACTGCTCGGCGGTTAAATCGTAAATATCGCTGTTATCCGACACGAGCAAAAACATTTTAACGACTGAGCATATCAGCTCTACGCGTCTCTATAAATAGGCCAGCTTTCTCGATATTATTATTCATTCGTTGTGGAGGGGAGGTAAAATGCGGTTCGTACGACAATCGCGGACGATCAAAGTGACAAACTTTGACGATAGGATGCCATTAACAAAAGAGGTACGCAAACATGGAGGCATGCTACCAATTTCTATACGCGGTATCATCTGCGGTCCGTCGAATTGCGGCAAGACAAACGTCTTGATAAGCTTGCTGGAAAGTTCGCACGGTGTACGTTTCGAGAACGTGTACGTGTACTCGAAATCGTTGCAACAACCGAAATATCGATATTTGGAGAATATATTAACACCGATAGAAGAGATTGGTTACTTTACGTTCTCGAATAACAGTGACGTCATTCCGCGGAGCGAGGCGCTCCCAAATTCTATTTTTATCTTTGATGACGTGGCGTGCGACAAGCAGGATACGATAAGAGAATATTTTGCAATGGGCCGGAACGCGGACGTTGATTCCTTCTATCTTTGTCAGACGTATGCGAAGATACCGAAGCATCTTATACGCGACAACGCGAATTTATTGATTCTGTTTAAACAGGATGGTACCAATCTGAAACACATATACAGCGATCACGTAAACACAGATATGTCTTACGAAGATTTCTGTAAATTGTGTCATACGTGTTGGCGACAAAAGTACGGATTCGTGGTGATAGACAAGGACAGCGCAATTTCGAATGGTCGATACAGAAAAGGATTTAACGACTTTGCGATACCAAAACGTGGTTAGTTGTTGTCGACGCGTCGATTGAGCAACGTTATCGCAACATGGACAGCAGCGAGGAGATTAGAGAGCGCGAGAGGATAGCAAATCAAATTGCGAAAACGAGCAATTCGATTCGCAAAAAATATCACGCCTTGAAAACTGGTAAAATGGAGGAAGATATCGCGTTGGAGAGACACTTTAAGCCTATCATCGAGCCTCTAAGGCAGATTGTCGAAAACACCGTAGCTGACAAAGAATCTGACGTGTCAAAGATTGAGAATGAAACGGCGTGGGAAGACAAAGAGCCGAAGCTCAAACGACAACGACCAAACGCCTCGTTTAACGACTCTGTAATGGCTTCAACTCCGGTTACGTTGAAACAATCGATAAATGTGCCATCTAATTTGAGCGAAATAACTAAAATTTTACAACCGCAAGGCTGGACTTATTATAAATTAAGTGGCGCGATAGCGAGTCATTCAATCAACATCGAAATGCCGATCAACAAGTTGGGTATATCGCTCGGAAGAGGCGGTGCGGAACCGTACTATCAATGGAGAGGATTAATCAGAAATTACGTGCGAGATAACGCTCTTTGCATGGTCGCCACCGACATTGACGCGAAATCGCGCAAGATTCGACGGATAGCGCCGCCCGTAGATGATGGCGATGCAGCCAACAAACGCTACGTGCAGCAGAGCGTGCAAATTTTGGAAGATCGACAGGATGAAATGGAGAGAAAGATTGCTGTATTCCAGAATAATATGCAAATTACCCTAAACGAACTTCAAAAGATAATTCAAGATGTAATTGCGAATCATCGCGAATAAATAAGAACGTACATCTGATATCTGCGTCAGTTGCGCGTCATCGTCATGGCTGGTAAGAAGCAATCAACTGAGAAACGGCGGCTGGTGGAAAAATTACACGCTCCTGCGAGAAGAAATTTTTCTCGAAGACGCGTCATAGTACGCGAATACGATGACCTGTGGCAGGCGGATGTGGTCGAGATGCGATCATACACGCGATTTAACAGAGGCTACCACTACATACTCACCGTTATCGACGTGCTGAGCAAGCACGCATGGGCCGTACCGCTCAAGACCAAGAGCGGACCCGAGGTTACCACGGCGATTGCAAAAATAATTTGAGACGGCGGCAGATGTCCAAAAAATTTGCAGACTGACAAGGGGAAAGAATTTTACAACACAAACGTGCAGAAACTCTTAAAGAAACATAATATCAATCACTATTCGACATATTCCGTAATGAAGGCATCGGTCGTCGAACGATTCAATCGCACGCTCAAGAACGACATGTGGAAAATGTTTACGCGCAATGGAAATTATAAATGGCTCGACTCGCTGCCAGGTCTCGTATCGGATTACAACGCGCGAAAGCATCGAACTATCGGCATGCGACCCATCGATGTTACCCCCACGATCGCCGACAAGCTCCTAACAACGGTGTACAGCCACGTAAAGATCGCTGCTCCCGCGCGATTCAAAGTGGGCGATTCGGTACGCGTGAGTAAATTTAAGACAATCTTCGAAAAAGGATACACGCCAAATTGGACCACTGAGGTGTTTAGAATCGTAAAAGTGCAGAAAACTAATCCTGTGACGTATCTGTTGGAAGATTCCTGCGAAAAACCCGTCGCCGGCGGCTTCTACGAATACGAGTTACATCGCGTTGCTAATTCTGACGTGTATCTCGTTGAAAAAGTTTTGCGCAAAAGAAGGGATGAGGTTTATGTAGAGTGGTTAGGATTTGATAATTCACACAATTCATGGATACACAAGAATAACGTATTGTAAAAATTTATTACAGTATAAAAATATACATATATATACATATGTGTCATTTATTTCCCTAAATATCTAAATGTAATTACAATATATTTACAGCGGTATATTTACAATATATTTACAATGGTATTTACAATATATTTATAATGGTATTTTATAATGTCCCTGTTGAGGATAGAACCCGAATCCGTTGCGAGAGAGGAATTGTTGGGCGCCGTATCTTTGCCAGCGGCCCTGATCGCGAAGTGAGGCGAAAAGAAAGGGCCATTACCGAAATATCGCACACGGCCCTGCCATGGAGCATCGCCCAATAATCCTTCGCTCCCGTTCAATTTGTGCGAACTCATACGAGTCATGCGCACGCGTTTACGCGCTTTCGTGCAATAGTTCAATCACGGATCGATATGATTCGTCCTCCCTGTAACGCACCCGGCTCCCCCGCTGAGCCACCCTCATGCCGGAACACGACCATCCGCCGGCAGGCAGAATAGAAAACGCTCTCGCGCCGTAAAGTCTAAATCCGTTCGCCACGATCCGCATCCTCGATCGAGTGCCGCGCGAAACGGAGGTCATATGCTGGGGAAGTGGACGACCTCAGTGAGCGAGACCGCGCGTCTCCTCACCGACTCGGTGCACGAAAACTTAATTTCTGAGCGGGACTCGTCGCTCTCGGAGCCATCCCCCAGCGTAACGTTAAAGCATCGCCCGTGATACGCCGCTTAGTGAAATCACGCATCGCTCACTATCTCTGTAAAGACCGACTGTGCTTATCTGTGCTGTAATTAAAGAAATTAGCAAAGAAACAGCGGTATTGATTTGAAAATTCCTCGCCGATCAGCTATACGCTTCGCGCCCTTGTCAGGGCGGAATCCGGCAAACATTCGTGTCCCAAGGCTCCCTTGGGCGAGCACGAAACAGTCCCCATGGCAGCGTTTCGGTAGAACCGGGTATAATGTATCGTTTATCATCGTACGGACTTAGAGCTATTTTCGTTTCGGACACGGTGTATACCTCGTGTTTTTTGGATCTTATGCAGGTTTGCTGTCGCGTCATTTCAATTTCGTCGCGCAGACACCGCGTGTAATCGTCGAACGTTATCGACCTGGCTACGACGTTACTCTTAACACCTGTAGCCTTTTTCGTATCTTTCTTACCGTCCACTCGCAAGGCGTACATCTTTGCTCTAAGCCCGACGAATTCGATCATTATCGCACCGTTATTTTCGTCTTTCATTAAGCCCGGAACTTTTTTATTGACGAGTGGGATACCGTACGTATTATCAATCGCATAATCGCTAGTGTCAAATCTATAATGAATGTGACGCTTTATGATATCATACACATCGTCGCACTCGATGTGATAAATAAGACTGTCAGTATCGGTGTACGTGACTTTACACTTGTCGCGATACAACGGTAACATGTACTCGTGATAAAATTCGTACAAACATGTCTTGGATATATCGAGGATGCACATACCCACATAGATTGGTTTGTCGAACTTCACCTCGAGTTTTTGTATTTCTATTGCTACTAAATTCTCCGAAAAGACGCTTCGGCTATGAAAATTTGGTTTCACAATCATTGCCTCCGCGCCGTATCTACCCTCCCAATGAGTCACGAGGCGCACGTCAACGTGATTGCGCACATTCTCCATGGTTTTGCCAAACACTGCATTGTTCATCAATTTGTATAAATTTTTTTCGAAATCATTCTTGGCCAATGTCCTAAATTTCGTATTAAGTTCTATATAATCGCGAAGCCATGGAGATTGCGCGAATTTCAGTATACGGTGAATTTTTTATATACGGAGACCGTGACGAGTACACTGCTGCAGGTTGCGATAATGTATTACATAACGTTTCTTATCGTATAATGTTGCGAGGAGCTTGTCCTGCCGCTTGCCGGGTGGTTTATCGCGCGTCGGATAGAACGATATCAGTGTGCGCGTCGTGAAGATGTTGCGGATACTCCAAGTCGACTTCGAGTATGTAGCCTATCGAGGAATCCAACGCGACATCCATAACATTAAAATCGGTTACGTCGTCGACCCATTTAAAATCTGCGTATGGCAATGGTTGACACATTGCCCAGCCGTATAAGTTATTTACATCAAAATACATGAGGTACGACGACGGTTTTGATGGATCGTACGACTGCATGTACTTGTTGTTGGCCAGCGCGTATCTGTTTGAACATTGACTCAAACCGCCGCGTATACCGCGTTCGATAAACATGACCATGTCAATGTCGGTGAGCAATTCGAAATTGATGTGTGTATGCTTCAACATAGCATCCCACGTAAAACCCGGTAAAGTATAATAATACGCCGGATCGAGTCCGAAACTCGCGACGCAACTATCGCAAAAATTTTCAAAGATATCGGCCAACAGCAAGACATATCGGTCTTGAGATATAAATCGCTGTGATCACCGAGCGTTCGAATGGAGAACCGCTGCCAGACGTCGACGGCGTGCGCGTAATCGCTTTCGGATACGGTGTCACCTGTCAATGAACTGTAAAATGAGTCGCGCGATGGTAAACACAAGTCCTCCAATTTTTTTACGCAGTCAATGTATTCATATGGAAATACGCCTTTTCGTGTCAACAAATCAAAATTTTCTGCGGATAATTCACAAAATTCGCGTTGCAATATTCGCAGTTTATCCTTGCTGAGATAAGATGATGCCAATTTGTCGAGACTAGAGGTGAGAAACTTGTACGAATCGATAAATCGCAATTTGACGCACGTTTTCTTATCTTTATCTTCGGTGCTTTGAACGTTTTTTGTAAACGAAATATATTTTTTTTTTGTGATCGGGAGTAAATCTACATGTCCTTCGTATGCTGTTGCTATTTCAGTTATAATAAAATGTGCGTCATAGCCCGATAAATTATGAAACACTATGGGAATGCATTGCGAATCTTTATAATTTAAGTTACAATTCGAATGCGCGGGACCTCTGTATCGACCGGTCAGGTGACAATGGTCGCGTACTCGCACGTCGTCTGGCTCGAACGGTTCTTCGCACACGTGACAGTGCATTGCACTGTTAAACTTTTCCCACTCGTCTCGCGTGAAATCTGCCATGGGTATATTAGTGGACAAAATGGTCGTGAGCTAAACGTTTTAGCTCCTCGGTGAATCACGCGACGCAATCCTTATCGCGACGAAACCGATACATAGATAACGACTCGTCGTACGAGCAACGCACGTAGTACCCTATGCTAAACACGCGATGATGTTGATATGTGTACCTGAACGTTTCCGGATCCGCTTCCATCTTCTCCAGAGTACATTCCAGGTCGGCGTATACGACAAACGGAACTCGTTCCTTCCTGTTGTGATTTTTAAATGCCAACCACTTGTCGTTATCGCTCGGTAACTTGATCGCGCAGTCGTTCATCTCCCGACAGTCGACGGTGTGGGCAGCCAATTTCTCGTTGGAGCTGAAGTAGTGCAAACATCTGCAAAAATAAACGCAAATATTATAAATTTTTTATACACAAAATATTTTATATATTATTAAAAGAACTATAGGTATTTACCGATTGCAAAAGTATTTCCGACCATAGTGCTTGTTGATTTGTGAGCTCATGAGACGGGATAGGTTCTTGATCCATGCAAAATGTCCCACGTTGTCGTCATGCACGTACAAGAGATTTACATGTCTGTCCATCTTTCGATCAGTAACCCGTATTGGCAAGATATCAAGTTTCTTGTTATTTTTCTCGATGCTGTACACGTTGATGGAGATGTTGTTGTGATTTTCAAACCGTTTAATTTGATTTAACGTCATTGGAAACTCAATGTCCGTAAGATTTAGCACCAACGTGTAATGAGGGTACGACGATTTCCGATCTGTATGTCTCTCGGCTGGATACAGAGCAGCCACCACTGACCATGCGAAACATGCATTGTCCATTGATTGCACATTTATCACCGCATTCTTTTTTTTTAATTTCTTGTGGTATTTCCACAAAACACCCCGCGTGCAATGGATTATATTTGTTCACGTTTACCATTAAATTGAGTATACGCGACAACGCCCATCCGCTATCACGTTTCTGGAATTCCTCCAGCTTTGCTAAAGTAGACTCAATGACGTGTCTCTTGTACTACTCATGCAGATCGGACTCGCAAAAGAGTTCATAGTTTCTCGTTGCGATACTTTTATTCGCGCGTTTGTCACCCGCAACAAATTCACCATTAAACACTGTGTTAATTTTTACATTGTCATATCGCTGCATGACGTTCCGCACATGACTGAGTACTATTTCTCTCGCATTTATAAGAAATTGACGAGGGTCGATGTGTTTGAAATTTATCACCGCACCAGTCAATATACGGCTTTCAAATGCCGTATCTATCTCGCGCCATCTGAGTCCTGTCTCACTCGCACTGCATCCAGCACCCACATGTACGAAACGTTGACGTACCAAGTCTTTCAAACCTTCGAGTCTTGCGATACATGCGACCAATGACTGTTTGAGGCCGATCGATGACTGATCGATTGATAATCGTGGCCGCTTAATTCGGCTTTGTTCTTCCAATGATTCGATAAACTCGTCACATCGTTGCTCCCACGCGGCAAAGTCTTCCCTCGAATTTAACAGGGTGGATTGCTTCAACAACTCTTGCTCCATGTTATTGCACGATCCTATCGCTAACGCCATTTGTTGCATTCACGACTTCCAGTTCTCGACTATTGAGCGTATCCTCCAGATTCGTCATTTTATATTCTACTAATGATGCATCGTTTGCTTATCGTATCTAATTTCATCTCAGCAGCCGTACATCGGCGCTATTTGCAAAATTTGCAGTTTTGCACGTGTTCGATGAAATCATCGCGAGACATGTCGCGACATGTTCTTCAAAACAATAACGCTCCATTGAATTATGCAAAATTGCAAATTTTGCAGTTTTGCACGTGTTCAATGAAATCATCGCGAGACACGTCGCGACATGTTCTTAAAAACAATAACGCTCCATTGACTTATCCGAAATTGCAAAATTTGCAGTTTTGCACGTGTTCGATGAAATCATCGCGAAACACGTATGCTCTTGAAAAGAAATCATATTTGATGCCCGATGAGGTGATCTCATCACGAATGTTCTTGACAAAGATATCACATTTAACGTATATGTGGATTGTGGTGGTGGTCACCATGCAACAGCCGTACATTGACGCTATTTTTGCAAGATTTGCAGTTTTGGGTATGTATAAATGGTCTACGTGGATTCTAGAACGCAGTCAAGAGTTCGATACGGTTCGAGTACGTCGCAAACAGCCTCCAGATACGATGAACATTCATGGTGCGAACTACTACGTTCCGATTCAGGACGAAACGTGCGAGAAACAGCACAATGAGTAAGTACCGCTAATTTTCATATATACTTGTGAAAAAAAAACTTTTATGAACATATAATTGGATTTTTTCAGTTTTGATAAACCCCGCTACACGCCGCGTATTTTGGGAAGAAGATTTGCCTTGACATCAACAGCGTATAAATTTTTGGATGTTGGAATCAGCGCGGGACCTATGTCCTCTGTGGATATACTTATTGGCGATAACCGAAGCAATCGGATAATTCTGCCACATGCAACGTGGGTGACATTCATCGAAAAACATGCAGATATACAGCGACTCGTGCAGTCATCGGCACCATCATTGCTAACGTTTCGAGATCTGGAGCTTGTTAAAATACGTGACGCAGATATTGTAAAATTGACGTCGTGCGGCACCAGCTTGTACATGAAACCGTCAACTGTACTCTCTCTGTTCGAACTAGAACATTGCGTCGAGAACGTGTATTTTTAACTATGTCAAAATGTTCACGGCGTAAGTGAAAAATTCAAACAGTTTGTAACAACTTTACGTCAAAATTGTATCACCGATAAATGTAACGCAGTTACAATCTTGCGTGAATCTTATGATAAAAATTCGATTATTGATTGCGAATTATTAGCCTACGTTTTGGATACTATTGTGATAATGCGCTACATGATAAATAAATGTATATAATATGGTTAAAAATAATTTCCTTTTCATTTACCGTTCCCTTTTGTTAAGCTGTCTTCGTTTATTGTTTACTTAAATGTGTAATTATAAATTAAATATTAAGATCTGAACGATTAAATATTGTTGGCGAAGAAAAGATACTCAATCGTGAGCGAGAACGCGCGAACGGGAGAGAGAGAGAGACCGCGCAAACGAGAAGACGCGCGCGAACGGGGGCCGGGAGCGAGCGAGACCGCGCGAGGGAGAGATAACGCGAACGGGAGCGAAAAAGACCGCGCGAACGAGAAGACGCGCGCAACCGGGGGACGGGGGAGAAACATCTACGATGGAGAGATAACGCGTGCGGGAGCGTGCCGTGTGACGTCACGCGAACGCTCCGCGGCGCGGCGAAACGCGGACCCCCTCGCCCCGCTCCGCTGCTAAAACGCAAACGCTCCGCGGCGCAGCGAAACGCGGACCCCCTCGCCCCGCGGCGCCGGAAAACAGGGCACCCGAAAAACGCGTTTTCCCCCTCCCCAACCCGCGGTTCCCACCGCCCGCGGTTTCCCCCCGCCCGCGGTTTCCCCCCGCCCGCGGTTTCCCCCCGCCCGCGGTTTCCCCCCGCCCCTCACCCCTCTCAGATCCCAACAGATGGTCCAAAACCGGCCTAGCTTACCTACTAATTGTAATAACCAAAAGCGTAATAGAGATTCTTCTGGATCTTAAGTAACCTGCAAGGAATTTCCTTTATCTTTTGTGTATGCTCTGTTTATATTCTTTTTAGGTAATTAAATATCTGTTGTGACGTTGCAGCCCGCCGCTTCGTGGCAGCGCCCCGCCGCCGCGACAAGGCGCGGAAATTTGCGCCCATGGACGAGCCAGAGAGGCGACGATGAGATCTCCAGAGGCCAAAAGTCGATATCGTTTCCGCGTTTTGACTGTTCTTTGTTTTTCATGTGTAATTATAATGCGCGCGGCGCCTCGCCCACACTACGGCGAGTCTTCGAGGGAGTACCGATAACGAGAGGGGTCCGGGAGGACCGAAGACCGAGGAGGGGTGGCGAGAGCGGAAGCTACATGGATCACGGGCGGCGAGAGCAACGCGGCAAGCGTGCGACGAAGGAGGCAGCAATGGACAAGGCCGCCGATAGCGGGGCCCCAGGCGCCTGAGGGAAACCCAGCCTCACCAAATTACCTCCACGCAATACCGGCCCACGGGGTGGCTGGCCACCGCCCCGAGGTCAAATCGGAAGCACACCGGCCAGAACAAAGTCCAGTCCGCTACCCAGGGACAAATTGGAGGAATCGCTACGCCGCCGAGTGACCGTTGCGCACCCCCAAAGGATCCCCTTGCGACGATCCTGCGTTACGATACCGCGCGAGCTTGCAAGCTCGCTCCCGATTAGTCGGCGCGCCCCTCAGGAAGGGGGTGCCTCATCGATTCCGCTATCGAGCGAATCTAGCGAGACACTTTCTGGTCGTCCGTTGGCGAGTCCGAACGCTCTTCTTAAAGTACGCGATAGCCACCCCGAGTCGGGAAAATCTGTTACGCTGCGACGATCCTCCGTACGAGGTGACGGCGAGGAGCCCTACGAGGAGACATCACATCGGTGAGGTTGCCCGCAGTAATTTGTATCGGGATGTAAAGCCACGACGCCGCCCTCCGGTGCACGCTCTCGTCCGGAAAAACGTTGTAACCTCGCGACGCGTACGGTCCCTTGAGACCGCGTATCGAAAGGCGATCGACAGCGAGAGCGAAGGGCCTCGGGATGGTATCGTGGCCGCGGAATTGAGATAAAGACGCAATTGCGAGCCTCTGGAGATAGCGATAGATTCGTGGCGAAATCCGTTACTGCGAACCCGTTTCGTATCATGTCCGCGCTCGTGATTGTGTCTCGCGCTTTCCGCGTTCACGGCGTATCGGATTACCAAATATTACTTAGGTTGGAATGTAGCCCGCGTCGGCACACCATTCGCGTTAATCGGCCGTCTGTGAGAGGCTAATGGCCTTAGAGAATCATGCGTGCGAGGATAGTTAGGTTCGGATGCGTTGTTCGGTGATTGCGTGTGATTATTGCTCGCGGTAATCCCGCACATTTTCCTCGCGTTCCTTCCAGTCTTTCGCGCTACGCCGAGTACCCCGGCGTCTCCTTTTTTGCGTTCGGAAATCAATGAAGACAGTGTATTGTATTTGCCCGAATAACTGGCGCTATCCTTGGTCATTTCTCGCGTTTGCTTAAGTCCGTATTTTCGCGTTCGTTATAGTATTCCGCGTCTCCTTGCGATCGCGCCGAAATTGATCTCGCGTTACTGTGTTGCGTTCGGTTCTCATTACGTTGGGACGTGGCTTACGCCACGATTCATATTTGCGTTAGGCTTAAGATAATTGGCGACAGAATTCTCGCGCGACTCCCGGCGTTGCGTTCACGCAATCCGAGCGTGAGGTATCGTCCTTTCGCGATCTTTCCTGCGAGATCTTATGTTCTAATTCCGTGATTATTTCGTGTTTACCGTGATGTTCCAGATTACTTGTAAGTTTGGTCATACTGTATCTCTCTGATCTAATTGCAGCGCCTTCTGCGCGTTACTATGCGATAACGCAGTACTTCGTTCATTTTGGTGTCCGCGCCATCATTATTTCTTTTTGTTTCATTTCTGACGCTCGCGCGATTGATTATATGATTTGTCTGACTGACCAAAGCCGAATCGGCCATTATTGTTTCACGCGCGAATTTCTAAAGAATAAATGTTATTTTGATTTGTTAATTGCTTGAGTTTGTGGCTTTATTTATGGCATGTCACCCCGCCGAATATCGCTCCGCCCTTCATCACTCCCGCCCCAGCCCTTAGGTCGAGCTAGTCGATTCCTCGCACATCCGCACGTCTCGCATTGCGTCTCGTTTTGGTTTTTGTTTGCGATTTCGCGGACGCCCGTTGACGCGTCTGGCGCCCAACGGTAAATTCGTTTCGCGAAGTGTCGGGGGTGCGAGGGAATTGTCAGAGAGGCCTGTCATCCCGCTCTCCTTACTACTTTTGATCCGGCACACGTCCCGGAGCGGTCCGTGAGTGAAAAAGTCTTGACACTGTATATAATGTGTGTTCGAGATCCGTCGAACTTTCCTACGCGAAACATCGACTCGAAAACATTATTATATTTAACATCGAGAAATACCGATGTTTATGTGGTTCGAGCTCTGTCGACCTTGTGCGAAACATACGTTCCCCACGATCCCCGCGCCCTCGAAGCCCATCGATCGCGATCACGCGTTACGAGAGTGCTCCCTTATTTGTCAAAGCACGGAAACGGCTGTTGTGACGCGTGATGTGACCATACGGACGAATAGCGATTCAGCTCTCATCGCGCGTTCGTTCCTGAAAAACAACCTTTTTGAGTAAACGGCGAATTCGCTCGCCGGACAGTTAGTTGTTGCTGAGGATTCCTAGCCTCAAGTCGTGGGCCAGAACTCATAGTCGTCGCGTATCAATCCTCGTCTAAAGACAGCACGGCTCTCTCCCTCTTAAATCGCTGCTTAAATCGCTAATCGCTCGTTTCGTCTTAAAGTGCGGATCAAAGTTACTTATATTTTTTTTATTAAGTGTGTTACTTAGCGAGGGGTCCGAAAACTTCCGGTCGTGCTCCGCTCGCGATCGTTCTTCTGCCGCGCGCTCAAGATTTCCGTTCGACGCGTACAAGATCTCCGCTCCGCAAGAGGCTTCGATGCGAGAAGTCGAGACAAGATTTCCGTTCGCGATACCTGGCAGACAAGTACGAACGACTCAGAAGATTTCTGAATCCGCGGCGCACGATCCGTTGTTCCCCCTCGCGTCTTTTCCGTTCTTGAAATAAAGACTATATATTTCTTTGTGCAATCTGTGTTCCGAGTGCTTTAATCCTCATTCCTCCCGCGAATTTACGACTCGCGTTATCCACGCTTCTCGCTCAACTCTGAGCGGAATCCAGATTCAGGGCGACCGTCGGAAAGCGACGCCCGAACAATGTGTATGAATTCAATGATGAATTGATCCGTTTGATTGTCTGAAATGCCCTTTCGGCAAGACTACTTTCTATTTACATTTCTATTTACCTTTATCATCTTAGTCAGGAATTCAATTGTAAAGCTTGCTTACAATCATCTCAGTGCTTAATATTAAAGAACGGAATAGGATTCTTATCGTCATTGAATTCAAAGATTCTTATTTTAAGTATTGTTTTCAATTACTGAATTATCTATTTATGAAATTGTCATATCTACTTAAATGTTTTTGATTATTTGCTCGAATAATTATCGAATGTGTTCTATATTATAAATGAAACTCCATCTGCTGCAATATAGCGCATATTTCGTGTTTTGCCATTCGCATATTTATATTTTTTAATTGTCATTACAACCGAATTAAGGTGGTCCTTTCGAGAGAACAAGTATTAGATAAGTACCTAAATTTGATATATGTTAAATATACAGTAATAAGGGACATGTGTACGAAAAATCAAGTGAGGTTACCGACACTTTACAAGAAATAAGTCATTCTAAATGTGCGTTCGCGGAACGTGCCATTGTCATTCTATCCTTGTTTATATCTAATGAACGAGAAAGATAGAATGATGCAAATCGCCACGACCGAGGTTTTCAACAAATAATACATGTACTTAGCGATTAGATGAATACATTATTCATGTCTTAAAATATTTCCTGAAGTTTCCGGATTTCGTACATACCTTGAAAATAAGGGCTTGCCGAATGTTTTGCTCTGATATATGAGGTTAAATAAGTAGTGGATCCAATCGCATATTGCTTTACTCGTACTGTCATGCCTGACCTTGCAACCGTACACTTTGTGTAGGCAGGCGAGAGCGGGTGAAAGCCCGCAAGAAACGAGTTAGCGGACGCAGCAACCGGAGGAGCGAACGGAGATGACGACCGCACTCCCGGACAGCGGGCGGAGCGAATATACTCGCGAGTTCGTTGGTGTACGAGCTAAGAAAAAACGGCGCCTGCGCGACGGCGAACGCATACGGTGCAAGATGAGAATAAATCTCCCGGCGAGTACGAAGGAGAGACTCGTCGTTAGGAATAGGCGCGAAATCCAGGCGATCATTCGGGTTTTCCAGTTTCTATTTAAAAGACCGCATTAGGCCCATATGGTGATTTCTTTCTCTGGACACAAAATGGCGTTAAGCCCATATGGCTATTTCTTCCGCTAGATATACGATTCCGATGCCGAAAAAAGCATACGAAAATATATATATATATATATATATATATAAATACCCGTTTATTTTCCGGTGTATCTTCCTCGTCATGTTGGTTCCTAGAATAACATGTTTATTTCGTTTCGTTGTAAGGCCAAGAGCCGATAATTATAAGATTACGCTTACTGTATTATTTCATAACTCGTTAAAGAAATAGAATTAAGTTTCGTTGAAGGCCCGTATGGCCAGTTAGATTTAGATTTGCGTTTCATTTACCGCAGGCTGGATAGCATAACGGCCGGTAAAACGGCTCAGGTAGCACATACTTATAGGTTAGGAAATAGATCCGGCCGAGAGATACAAAATGAGGTTTAGTTGATACTTTGACTCACCGCCAGGGGGGTGACACACGAGCGAGAAAACGGGCCGCATTTTGACGCCGTCTGAACTAATCCACTATGTGGCGCTGGTAGTCACCTGCTCGGTATATAACTATATGACACTACGGACCTACCGGACCTACGGACACTACTCTTCGGTGACTGTGTTCTTAATTAATAAATGTGTATATATATATATATATATATATATATATATATATATATTGTGACGTTGCGGTTCGCCGCACCGTCGCGGCGCCTCGCCGCCGTCACAAGGCGCGGAATTTCGCGCCCAGGGACGGACCAGGGAGGCAGCGACGAGATCTCCAGGAGTCGTATTTAATCGCGTTTCCGCATTCTGATTACTTTCTTTTTTTTTTGCAATGTAATACGCGCGGCACCTCACCCACACCACGGCAAACCTTCGAGGGAGTACTTGGCGAAAAAAATCAAGGACGATCGATAACCCGGGAGGGGTGGCAAACGCGGAAGCAGCAGAGATCGCGGGCTGGCGAGAGCAACGCGGCAGGCGGGCGGCACGTGCGGCAGCGACGGACGAGGCCGCCGATAGCGGGGCCCCAAGCGCTTGGGTAAACACCCGGCTTTAGCAAATGATCTCCACAAAACATCGACCTACGGGGTGACTGATCACCGCCCCAGGGTCAAACCGGAGGCACACCGGCGAGAACCGAATTCCGTCCGCTGCTAAGGACAGAATTGAGGAGTCGCACGCCGCCGAGGGACCGTTGCACGCCCCCGAAGGATCTCGTATCGACAGCACTGCGCCGGGACGCCGCGGGCTTGCAAGCTCGCGACCGATTGGCTCGCGCGCCCCTCAGGAAGGGGTACCGTATCGATTCCGCAATCGAGCGGGTCTAGCGTTTTCACTCTCTGGTCGTCCGTCGGCGAGATACGTTTCGTAAGATACGCGATAGCCACCCCGAGTCGGGTATTTCGATATTTGTCTGGAGGATCGAGGATCGTGGTGGAAGGCGACGGCGAGGAGCTCAGGAGGAAGCGTATCCCCGGTGAGGTTGCCCGTAAATCGCGATATGTAAAGCCACGACACCGCCCTCCGGTACACGTTCTCGCTCGGGATAACGTATGTTAAGATTGAGTGTAATTTCGCGATCGATCACGAGAGCGAAGGGCCTCGGGATGGTATCGTGGCCGCGGAACCGTGGTACAAGCGTTGTGGCGAATCCCTGGAGATCGCGATAGGCGTTAATGAGTTCGATATCGCGAGTATATTGCGTTGTCCTCGCGACCTTGGTGTACGGCCGCGTACGGGCCGGTAGTTCGTCAATTGCGTTATTGTTTCTTCGCGTCGGGAAATTCTGGTGTTCGAGCGTCGGTGTTAGCGTATCGATTTGTGTTCGGATCTCGTTATTACGGGTTGATAATTGTGCTCTCGCGTTGAGAAACTTTGCGTTCGGTATTACGTGCGTTGCGTCCTATACTCGCGTTAAGAAATTACCGGCGTTCACACGCTTCGTGCGTTTAGATGTTACTTGCGTAGTTCTTCCTGGCGGTCCGTGGTTATTAGACGCGTACTCCGAGTCAAAGGTGGTGGCCTTCTCCACACCTGGCGCCCAACATTATGAGCGATATCGCGACTTGCTTGGTTAAATGACTCGGCGCCTCCCCGTTGCGCCCGGGCCGAAAATCTCGCGTTAAGTTAAGATATCATTGCGACAGAGTTCTCGTACGGTTCCGGACGTGGTTTTCACGCAATCCCAGCGTGACGTGCCATTATTTCGCGACATTTTGCGTTGAACCTCACGCTCATGAGTGATGTTAAGTGTAGTATTCTTGCGTGTTATAGTTTCCAACTCGAATTATTAATTGTTTGCGAATAGAACCTTCAGCGTGTTTATTAGAGACCCAATTAATACTCCGTGGGTGTCTCGCGTCCGCATTAATATTATTTCTGTTAACTGAATCTCGACACCCCGCCACCGGCTATTCTTGATTTATTTATCGAATTTATCTTGTGTTTGATCGAAGCCGGATGGATAAACGTTGTTATTTTCTCGACAACCAGTACTCAATAAATGTTATATTCTTTGTTATCTGACTGAGTATGAAATTAACGTGTCACCCCGCCGAATATCGCGCCGTCCTTCATTAACCCCGCCCGTGATTAGGTCAAGCTAGCCGATTCCCCGCACCTCCCCACTTCGTTTTGCGTCTCGTTTAGGTTTTCGCGATTTCGTGGACGCGAAGGTACGCGTCTGGCGCCCAACATTCGGAACATTTCGTGGAGTATCGGAGGTGCGAGGAAATCACTGGAGAGGTCAACCATCCCGCTCTCCTAAGTCCTTTTGATCCGGCTCACGTCCCGGAGCGGTCCGGGAGTGCGAAAAGTCGTGACAATATATATATATATATATATATATATATATATATATATGGATGAAAAACAGAATTAGATTAGGAACTAAAAATACTGATATTGATTACAGTAAGATGACAAAATTGTGTAAATGTTGTAAAAATATATTTATTTTCGTGCAATTGGTTTACATTAGTAATTAATACCTACAATTAACATTTTGTTACGTTTTGCAAAATTTGGAAGTTTTCTTTTTTAACTGATTAATTTTTTTATTATCAGCATTCATGCGAGTACAGTATTGCTGCATTCTCATCGTAAGAAAGCGCTGAATAATTTGCAAAATAATGTCATGAACGTGATCAAGACACGGGAATGAGAGACTATCATAATTATAAACTTCTTGCAAAATTTCTTCAAAAACATTCGGAAATCTGCAGTACTTTTCGAACCGACTTTCCAGGAAGAGGACAAAGCGATATAAATTGGTGTTGGGATGTACCAATCCGTCTCTTTGCTGCCACAGTGTCAGAACAGATTCGGGCAGAACAATACCATTTGCTTCAGGCTTTATAAGAGCATATTTGCATGTTAAGCATTTGACTGTGTTGCAAATGCGTTTTAACAAATCCGCTGTCAAACAGTACATTGTACAATTTCTTACTTCAGGCAAGCTGTAATCGTGCTGTATTATATTTTCAATATCCCAATCTTCGTGCTGAACTATTTGATTTAATTTTTCCTTAATACTTTTTGAAAGGATTGAAGAATTTGTAGGATTGTTACATATTTCTTTGAGATCGGCAAGGGTCACTAAAGGAGTAACAGGTTTGTCCACGGTAATCGAACAATTGCTTGTCCTGGGAGGTTTCAGAACACTAAACATGGATAGAATTTTATAAATATTTAGGAACGTTGGTGTTGAAGGATGGTCGTCACAACCGCCAGCTTGTCGAATCGTGCCAAAAAACCTCTACAGTGACAAATTCAGAAAAGAAAGATATACACGTAACATGAAAGAAAATTGAGCCACGAGTGTGAGTAAAATGTAAAAAGCGCCATTGACGATCGCGGTAAAGCGAGAGCAGCAAAAGAGAACAACAGAAACATTTTGCAATTCGTCTTAAAGTAAAATACTTTAGAGCGTAATTACAAATCTTTTTATACCTGTAATACTTCGCACTCTTCGCACAAAGGTGACACATCATACTAAAATTTTGTAAGCTTGATGTCCTGTGTACATACAAACCTCCAACGGATCCTGGTTTATTCGCCCAGTTAAGACATACGAAAATCCACAATGCTCCGTAAGATACGTGATAAGATCTAACATTGATTTTAATGTGACTCTAAGACCTTCTGCGGTTGGTTTCGTCAAAAACAGATCATTGGAAAGTTTTTTCTCTCGTACTTGTTTTTCCCAAGCATCCAACTTCTTTAACGATTCTTCGATTACCTGCAAGTATTTATTTAAATGTAAATAAAATGTTATTGACTCCGTAAATGTTTGTTTAGCTCACCTCAAAGTCCGAATTTTCTAGTGTCACGCCGTCAATTGGGTTTGTACGATTAAGAGCGTCAAACATATCGTTCATCCATTTGCAAAAATTTGCTGTTGGTTCACAATCCCGTAATTCTGGTTCGCATCCCTTGTAAAATCGTAGTCCTTTGGCAACAGAGTTACTGAAAACCTTTTACATAAAACATTAAATAAATAACTCATTTTTTAGGATGTAATGGATTTTAAAGATACAAATTCATACTTGAACAGCTAACCGAACACGCATTTTCAGTGAATTGTTGAGGTCAAAATGATTTTTTGATAATTTCGGACTAGACAGAGCTGCAACACGGAACAAATTTGCACGAACGTTTCCGGGTGCTATTGGTGCTATAGATTGCACGTACATAAATATTATTGCACCACGTATACACGAGGAGGCATACGTAAATCATCACGGCAATCACTCATTAAATGTATACAAGCTGTAAGTACAATTATAATAAATTATATTTTATTTATTTATTTTGTAAATTAAAAAATTTAATGACAGTTTACATATATACATATGAATTCTCCCTTATATTAACATTATTAGTAATAATAACTATAATGTAATACTGCATATAAAAGAGTGTGTATATGAGTGGAAGAAAAAAGAGAGACTTGTGATATATTTGTGAACATTTTTACAGATAGTCGATCCAGACTTGAAAATATTAAATATCAACGCACGATATCCAGGAGCGAGAAATGATGCTTTTATATGGAATTCTTCTCCAATTAAACATGTAATGGAACACTTCTATAATCATGGTGAAAGAAGAACGTATTTGATTAGTATGAATAAACTTAAAATGTTCAATTTGTATTATTGTGTTTTTATTTAATATTTATTTATTAAGTCGTTGTAATGTGTGTGTGTGTGTGTGTGTGTAGGAGATGCAGGATATCCCTTGGAACCTTGGCTTATGACACCGTTACCTTACTATCCACAGAGGAGTCGGCAGTACCATTATAATAAAAAATTATGTAAAGCACGATGTATTGTAGAAAGATTTTTCGGAGTCCTTAAGGGAACTTGGCGATGTTTATCATACCAACGCGTATTAATGTACGCTCCAGATATTGCTGGCCAAATAGTAAATGCATGTGCAATATTGCACAATATGCGTCTGTATTATCGGTTACCCTTGGACATGGAAGAAAATGTGTTCCTCGATAACGCACCTGCAGATCACATCCATGTAGAAGAAGAAGAAGAAGTAGAAATTCGCAGAGGGCCTAGAGCTGTAGCACAGCGGATACAAAAACAACTTATGCAAGAGTGGTTTCCCAATTATGTATGTGCATAGGATAATGAATAGGAATTTAGTAAAATTTCTTAAGGATGTATTGTAAAGAAAACTTTATAATTATATGGAATAAGGACAAATCGTCAATTACATTATACACTAAGAATGGTCATAAATAAGGAATTTAAGTGAAAGAATAAAACGTATAACAGTAATTTTGAATCATGAGCATTAAAATTTATTTATTATTTAACAATGTATCAATAACATATATTAAATGTTAGGTAAACATTACTATCAAAAACATATATTAAAAGTTAGGCAACCCTTTTAACAAGATTTTCTAAAATTGTTATTTGCCGTCTTTCGTTTTCGGCGAGTTTTTGCATGTTATTGCTCAATTGCAATGTAGCTTCCGCTTGGAGTTTCATAGACTCTGCTAACATCTGTAAAAATATAATATTAAAAAAGAAAACAGAGATGTCTTGCATGTACTAATAAAACTACTTACTTTCATTGCTTCAGCATGTCTTTCGGCAATTGCAGCAAATGACTCTCGGGCTTCGTTTAAATTGTCCGACAAACGTGCCTTTCCTGTAAATATTAGTGAAATAATAATATTGTAGTTAGAATAAAAAGTTAAATTTATATACAGAATATAATTAATATTCTAATACTTTTACTTACGTCTTTTAGAGGGATTAGATGCACCTGACCTTTGTATTCCATGCGTTGGTTGTGTTGGTATGTTGGTAGTGTTGGTTACATTTAATGTATCAATGTTTTCGATATTTTCCATATTTTCCATATCTCCCATATCTCCCATATTTTCCATATTTTCCATATTTGCTGTATCTTCTATATTTTCTAAAAACATAATTTTATATGTGATGTGTATATGTAAATAATTATATACAAACATTTTACACACACACACACAACTATGTTGTATACAATATTAATTAATACTAACGCAGTACGTCCTGTGATGTTGATTGTATTGAATAAGGATCGTCTAATAATATTGCACCATCATTTGTACCTGCAAAAAGAAATAAGTCAAATTTTCTTCTCTATTATTTGAAAAATATGTGAATAACAACTTATTCTTTTATGTATGTATTAATATATATATATATATATATATATATGTTTATATATATATGTTTATAATATATATATATATATATATATATATATATATATATATATGTTATATATATATATATATATATATTGTCACGACTTTTTGCACTCCCGGACCGCTCCGGGACGTGAGCCGGATCAAAAGGACTTAGGAGAGCGGGATGGTTGGCCTCTCCAGTGATTTCCTCGCACCTCCGATACTCCACGAAATATTCCGAAGGTTGGGCGCCAGACGCGTACCTTCGCGTCCACGAGATCGCGAAAACCTAAACGAGACGCGAAACGAAGTGTGGAGGTGCGTGGAATCGGCTAGCTTGACCTAATCACGGGCGGGGTTAATGAAGGGCGGCGCGGCACTCGGCGGGGTGACACGTTAATTTCATACTCAGTCAGATAACAAAGAATATAATATTTATTGAGTACTGGTTGTCGAGAAAATAACAACGTTTAGCCATCCGGCTTCGATTAAACACAAGATAAATTCGATAAATAAATCACGAATAGCCGGTGGCGGGGTGTCGAGATTCATTTAACAGAACTAATATTACTGCGGACGCGAGACACCCACGGAGTATTAATCGGGTCTCTAGTAAACCCGCTGAAGGTTCTATTCTCAAACAATTAATAATATGATATGAATAATATGAATAATAATAAGACGCTTAATATCACTCACGAGAGTGAGGTTCAACGCAAAATGTCGCGAGAGAAGGGTACGTCACGCTTGGATTGCGTGGAAACCACGTCCGGGACCGTACGAAAACTCTGTCGCAATGGTATCTTAACTTAACGCGAGATATTCGACTCGGGCGCAACGGGAAGGCGCCGAGTCATTTAACCAAGCAAGTCGCGATATCGCTAATAATGTTGGGCGCCAGGTGTGGAGAAGGCCACACCACCTTTGACTCGAAGTGCGTATCTCATATCCACGGAACGCCAGGAAGAACTACGCAATTAACATCTAAACGCACGAAGCGTGTGAACGCCGGTAATTTCTTAACGCGAGTATAGGACGCAACGCAAGTAATACCGGACGCAAAGTTTCTCAACGCGAGAGCACAATTATCAACCCGTAATAACGAAAGTCGAACACCGATCGATACGCTAACACCGACGCTCGAACACCAGAACTCCCCGACGCGAAGAAACGGAACGCAATTGACGAACTACCGGCCCGTATGCGGCCGTATACCAAGGTCGCGAGGACAACGCAATATACTCGCGATACCGAACTCATTAACGCCTATCGCGATCTCCAGGGATTCGCCACAACGCTTGTACCACGGTTCCGCGGCCACGATACCATCCCGAGGCCCTTCGCTCTCGTTATCGATCGCGAAATTACACTCAATCTTAACCGACGTTATCCCGAGCGAGAGCGTGTACCGGAGGGCGGTGTCGTGGCTTTACATATCGCGATTTACGGGCAACCTCACCGGGAATACGCCTCCTCCTGGGCTCCTCGCCGTCGCCTTCCACCACGATCCTCGATCCTCCATACGAATATCGAAATACCCGACTCGGGGTGGCTATCGCGTATCTTACAAAACGATTCTCGCCGACGGACGACCAGAGAGTGAAAACGCTAGACCCGCTCGATTGCGGAATCGATAAGGTACCCCTTCCTGAGGGGCGCGCGAGCCAATCGGGCGCGAGCTTGCAAGCCCGCGGTGTCCCGGCGCAGCGCTGTCGATACGAGATCCTTCGGGGGCGTGCAGCGGTCCCTCGGCGGCGTGCGACTCCTCAATTCTGTCCTTAGCAGCGGACGGAATTCGGTTCTCGCCGGTGTGTCTCCGGTTTGACCCTGGGGCGGTGATCAGTCACCCCGTAGGTCGATGTTTTGTAGAGATCCTTCGTTGCAGCCGGGTGTTCACCCATGCGCTTGGGGCCCCGCTATCGGCGGCCTCGTCCGTCGCTGCCGTACGTGCCGCCCGCCTGCCGCGCTGCTCTCGCCAGCCCGCGATCTCTGCTGCTTCCGCGTTTGCCACCCCTCCCGGGTCATCGATCGTCCTTGATTTTCCTCGCCACGTACTCCCTCGGCGGTGTGCCGTGGTGTGGGTGAGGTGCCGCGCGTATTACATTGCAAAAAAAAAGGAACGTCATCAGAACGTGGAAACGCAATTAATTATGACCCCTGGAGATCTCGCCGTTGCCTCCCTGGTCCGTCCCCGGGCGCGAAATTCCGCGTCTTGTGACGGCGGCGGGGCGCCGCGACGATGCGGCGAGCCGCAACGTCACAACACCCCACCCCAAGAAGAAGCATACCGGGCGCGGCTGCCCCGTTTAGCCACTCGCCCCCCCGGGGGTGACCATAGGAACGCCACGCAATCGAGATCTCCAGCTCCGGGCCTCAGGACAACGGAACGAACACAAGTAGGACATCACAACAGAACTAAACAAAAAAACTGTCGCTGGAAAAAAAGAAATTACTAGCTAATTCTATCCTAATAACCCTTAGGCCCACCCCCACGCCTTGTAGAACCTCGGAGATCGTAATCCGGGAACGCAATCCATTATCTCCCCGTTACCCCGTTTCGGACCTGTCCACGCGGCGCGGTCGGACTCCTGTACGACAGCCTACGACGGCGAAATGCCTCCCGCTTGTTGTCGACCGTCTATCCAAAACCAAACCTAACACCAAGGCGGAGGAGTTACCCCCCTTTTGGTCGAGTACGCCGGCAGTACTCGGCCATAACTTGCCGGGTCGTTTTCGACCAGCGGCCCTAAGTTTCGCTACGCCGCCCTCGGCGAGCATTCCAAAACCAACCTAACGCGAAATGACGTGTCGACCGCAGAACGAGAGCGCGAATATGTTCCATCGTGGCCCTATTACGTACGGTCGGACCGGCGCGGTATCTCGGACGCGACGGCCGTTCACGGCGGGTTTCCTGCGATACGGAAATTGACGAAGGACGGAGGTCTTTGGGTGGGTTACGAACTTCGCTTACAGCTTGCTTACAGCAATTTATTTACACACAAAAAGACACTTAAAAGCGTGAGCCCCAAAATACTAACAAAGGAAGAGCGCGAATATTATTCATAATAAGGTTTTAGATCCTTAATATGAATTTTTCCGATCGAGTTGCCTAATGAATCGGCAAACTCGTATACAACTGGCGACATAATTTTTCGTACGGAAAAGGGGCCATGAAATTTGGTAGACAATTTCGCGGAAACGTGCTGAGCGGCGGACGATAAGACGTGCTGTCGTTTCAATACGCGGTCGCCCACCACGAACTGGCGATCTCGCCTACGCAAATTATAATATTGGGTTTGTTTCATTCGAGCCGTCTCTAAATTTTCGACAATCCATGTCCGTAACTGTTGGATCTTTTCCATTCTTTCCCTCCAAAGGGTAGGATCAGAGGTCTCCACCGCGACAGCTTCGGCTTCCCGTCCGCGAGATAGATTAACAGGTTGAGGTTCCCTCCCGAAATTCAGAAAAGCGGGTGTCGCCTGCAGCGAAGTATGGTGTGCGGAATTGTACGCGAAACGAAACTCGTTAATATGTTGGTCCCATTCGCGGTGGTCCCGTTCCAAGTAAGCGGTAATCATCGTTTTCAATACGCGATTGACTCGTTCGACAGGGTTCGCTTGTGGGTGATACGGCGGTACCGTTGTGTGTTGAATGCCGTACTGTTCCGCTAACGTGTGCAATTCTCGATTCAAAAACTCGGTGCCGTTGTCAGTTAACAGGACGCGCGGGGCTCCCCAACGAAAAATAACGAGGTCTTCGAGAGCCTCTCTGATTTTCTTGCCGGTAGCCTTACGTAACGGGCAACACTCGATCCACTTCGTGAAAAGATCCTGCGCCACGAGAAGATATGCGTGCCCTGATTTACTGGGCGGGAGTGGCCCCATTATATCCGCGGCAACGACCGTCCACGGAGCCTCTATTACGCGTTGACCCATTAACCCCGCGGGAACATCTTGCTCTACTTTAGTCCGCTGACAAGTGTCACACCGGCGCACGTACTGGGCGATCTCTCTATACATCCGCGGCCAATAATATCTTGTCGCGACACGGCGGTACGTCTTCTCGACGCCCAAGTGTCCGGCCTGAGGCGGATCGTGGTTTTCCCGAATAATATCCCCCCGCGAGTCCTTCGGCACGACTAATTTCCATCGATTAAGGTCCTCCACGGTTTCGTTTATTACGGGGTGAGGTCGGCGAAAGTATAGCTGATCTTCCTCTACTTTCCATCCCGGGAATCTACGCGGTTTCTCGAGAACTTCTCGGAATCGTCTAACATACCAGTCATCGTCAACCGCGGCGACAGCGCACACCTCGACATCCTGCTCATATATTCGCGAAAGCGCATCCGGCACGTGGTGCATCGCACCTTTCCTATGTTCGATACTGTAGTCGTACTCGAGAAGTTCGAGGGCCCATCTGGCTAGACGTCCGGTAGGATTCTTTAGGTTATGGAGCCAGCGTAGACTGCTATGGTCCGTAATAACCGTGAAGCGATAGCCCTCGAGGTAGGGTCGGAATTTCTTAATGGCCCACACGACCGCTAGGCATTCCTGCTCGGTTGTCGAGTACTTTTTCTCCGCGTCGGACAGGGCTCTACTCGCGAAAGCCACCACATGCTCGTGACCGTCAATCTGCTGTGTTAGCACAGCGCCTAGACCCACGGAGCTTGCATCTGTTTGCAGCACAAACGGCACGCTAAAGTCCGGGCACGATAGGGTTGGCGGGGAGGTCAGACACTCCTTTATTGTGTCGAAAGCGGACCTTTGTTCTTCGCCCCATTCCCACACCTGATTCTTTTTAAGTAACCGCGTTAACGGTTCGAGAAGAGTAGCACACTGCGGGATGAAACGACGGTACCAAGAGGCCATACCGATAAAGCGGCGTAACTGTCGGAGGTTACGCGGCGCGGGATATTCCCTAATCGCAACAGTCTTGTCGGGATCGACCTTCAAACCCTCCCGTTGGACTAAAAATCCGAGGTACTTTACTTGCGAGCGACAGAATTTACTTTTCTCAGGATTAATCGTTAAGCCCGCCTCGCGAATACGCGCGAAAACTCGTCCCAACCACTCGAGATGCTCTTCGAAAGTTTCGGTGGCCACGACGATATCATCCAGATACGCGAACGCGTAAGGATCCATTTCTGGTCCAATTAAGCGATCTAATAACCTCTGAAAGGTGGCGGGAGCTCCCGTTAAGCCAAACGGCATTCGCTTAAAATGAAATAAGCCTTTTCCCGGTACCGCAAAGGCCGTGATTTCCTTGCTCTTTTTTGATAACGGGATCTGGAAGTAAGCCTGGCTGAGGTCGATGGTCGAAATATACCGTGCCTTACGCAGTTTGTCTAAGATCGCGTTCATATACGGTAGTGGGTACGCGTCCTTTTTCGAGACATTGTTCACGAGTCGGAAATCTAAACAGAAGCGATACGTCCCGTTAGGCTTTTTAATCATGACGATAGGCGTCGACCACTCGCTCTGCGACGGCTCTATTATACCGGCCTTTAGTAGGCGATCTACTTCCTCGTAAATGGCTTCCTTTATTTTCGGTGACACGGGGTAACAACGTTGCCGAATTGGAGGGTGGTCCCCTACATCGATATTATGCTCGGTCAACGTGGTGGCGCCGAGTTCCTCTGTACTTCCCGCAATTTGTGACTTTAGGAACGATTGTAACTGTTTTTCTTGTTCGGGAGTTAACTCGCTTAGTCCGCAGCAAACGAGAGGCGACGCTTCTGGCTTTCGCGTCCCTTCTCCCTCCCCCGTTTGACCTAGCTCGATATCCACGCTGTCATCTCCGGCCACTATCACTCGAACGCTCGCGAGAGAGCTAGAAGATCCCTTCTCGAAAGGGTAAGATCGCGAGGAATCTTCAACGAAATTCCAAGTACCGTTCGCGAAATTGATATTCACTCCGAATGCCGTCAGGAAATCCACACCCAAGATACACGGTAACGCTAATGTCGGTAGTGAATAAACTCTCATGTTCAATGTTTTACCGTGCACGCTAATCGGGACCCTCACTTCCCCCTTTACTCTCGCCGTCTGATTGGTCGCGGTCGTCACGCGCCTGCCGCCGGCCGGATTGAACTTGAAACCGAGCTGCTTAATTAAGGCGATAATTTCCGGACCCGCGAACGTACGGCTAGAACCCGAGTCTACTAAAGCGCTGATCTCAAATCCCTTGATTTGGATGCGCAGAAACTTGAGAGAGGCCGAGCCTCCCTGTTCGTTAAACGCGCTATACGCGGCATCGCGGTGCTCTATCGGTAACGACTTTTTAGGGGCGGAGGGGTTAGGAGTCGGGTCGCCCCTGGTTTGCGACTCCCTTACTCGTTTCCCGAACACGTCGGGCAAGTGCGGGTGGTGTATTCGGCCCTTCCACACCGATAACAGTGTTTACGCGGCGGGGCCGTGCAATCACGCGCGAAATGCCCAGTCGAATCGCAATTCCAACATTTTGCGGCCTGCGTCGCGTTTGCGGTGACCGATGAGGTGCTCGGCGCATTCGCCGCAGATGCGGCAGTCACGGCCGGGGTATTCTTATTCGGCCCGCGGGCATTGGCCCTCCTCGCGCCCGCCCCTGCTCCGCTCGAATTTGCGTTAGTCACGCCGAGAGCAGCCACGGAATCGCGATGTTGCCCGCCCCCCTGTCGGTTCGCGCCCTTCGGCGCTCGGTAAGCGAGATCTGGGAAGAAGGACCGTTCCGGCGGAGGCGGAGCACGATAATTCTGTGCGGCGCGGTAGCTAGCTTCCGCACGCGCAGCCCATTGCTCAAGCGCGTCCATATTGTCTACCGCGTCCCGAGGTATTAAAGTCTGCAACCGGGGCAGCATGTGTCGGTGCGCGTACCCGACCTTCTCCTCCTCGCGCCACGGCGGCGATAACCGATCGTAAAGGGTGTTTAAGCAAGTCAGGAAGTCCGTTACGGACTCCTGTTCCCCCTGTGTTCGCCGCATAATTTCGTCGCGAAGGGCGAACTGAAAATCTGGGTTTCCGAAACGTGTACGCCACGCGGTTTTAAACGCGGCCCATGTCGTCAGCCGTTCCCTCTTCCCGCGAAACCAATAAAGCGCTATACCTGAGAGAAAGAACGGGAGACATCGTAAAATATCCTCATCAGCGACCGGAATCAATTCGCGGCCCTCCTCAACGCGCAACAGAAACGTTTCGGCATCCTCTCCGCGCGCGCCCGAAAACTTTAAGTCCCATTTCCGCATGATATTATAAATGGTCGTCGCGGAGTTTTTGCCCGCCTCGTGAGAGGTTCGATGCACGTGATCCCGGGAAACGCCCGAGTGATCGAGGTGCGAAGAGGCAACCAACCCCGCGGACGGACTATCCGGGCGGGTGTCCCCCACAGGAATCTCAAGGTATCCTGCATTAACCGGATGACTCGCCTCGGCCCCCGTCAGCTGTATTAATTCGACGTTCGTCGCGCGGTTCGATTCGAAGTCGGCCCCACGGTTCGACTCGGATGCCCTTTCGGAGCCGCCGCCGCGACGCGCGGTCGTCAGCAAGCGTAACAAGCGAAGCGCCAGCTCGGGATCGGACCCGTCGGTGGCTAATCCGCGTCGACTCAATTCGGCGATCCGTTCCTCGCGCGTAGCGTGGAGGATCCACTCATCGGTAAGCTCGGTGGAATTCATTTCGTCGTTCGAAATTATTCTCGAAAGCGAAACCTATATTCCGCGCGAAAGCTACGGAATGTTACCGTATTTCCGAAAGAGAATAACACGCGAACAATAACACACGAACAATAACACTCGCGAAAGGAATGTAACGGTAACGCGAAGTAGGCAAACAGTTTTTCTGACGCGATGGTCCGCTCGATGTAAACACCGAATTCCGGTGTTATCGCGATCGCACTTTCACCAAATTCCAACGCGTCACACGGCACCGAATAATATCTCCGATTTACCGAGTAACCCACCCGAATACATTTACTTCACTAATCAATTTTCAAATAATATTTCCCACAAAGCTGCAAGAAAGAGGTTAGACAAAACATAATATGGCACAGCACAATTAAATAATATCGCAATCAGAAATATATCATATATAGTATCGCATCAAAACATGAAATAGGAAAGGATTAATTCTTTATTCCGACAAACACAAGGAAACGAAATCAGCAAGTAATCCGCGAGACTCTTGTCACCCGCACGAAAATATCGTAGCGCCGTACCGAGCCCTTTACGTGCCTTTCGGCGATCTTTCGGCAGCCCCACGTTGGGCGCCAAATTTTGTCACGACTTTTTGCACTCCCGGACCGCTCCGGGACGTGAGCCGGATCAAAAGGACTTAGGAGAGCGGGATGGTTGGCCTCTCCAGTGACTTCCTCGCACCTCCGATACTCCACGAAATGTTCCGAATGTTGGACGCGTACCTTCGCGTCCACGAAATCGCGAAACCTAAACGAGACGCAAGACGAAGTGTGGAGGTGCGTGGAATCGGCTAGCTTGACCTAATCACAGGCGGGGTTAATGAAGGGCGGCGCGGTACTCGGCGGGGTGACACGTTAATTTCATACTCAGTCAGATAACAAAGAATATAATATTTATTGAGTACTGGTTGTCGGGAAAATAACAACGTTTATCCATCCGGCTTCGATCAAACACAAGATAATTTCGATAACTAAATCAAGAATGCCGGTGGCGGGGTGTCGAGATTCCTTTAACAGAACTAATATTACTGCGGACGCGAGACACCCACGGAGTATTAACTGGGTCTCTAATAAACCCGCTGAAGGTTCTATTCTCAAACAATTAATAATATGATATGAATAATATGAATAATAATAAGACGCTTAATATCACTCACGGGAGTGAGATTCAACACAAAATGTCGCGAAATAAGGGTACGTCACGCTTGGATTGCGTGGAAACCACGTCCGGGACCGTACGAAAACTCTGTCGCAATAATATCTTAACTTAACGCGAGATATTCGGCTCGGGCGCAACGGGGAGGCGCCGAGTCATTTAACCAAGCAAGTCGCGATATCGCTAATAATGTTGGGCGCCAGGTGTGGAGAAGGCCACACCACCTTTGACTCGAAGTGTGCGTCGAATAACCACGGAACGCCAGGAAGAACTGCGCAATTAACATCTAAACGCACGAAGCGTGTGAACGCCGGTAATTTCTTAACGCGAGTATAGGACGCAACGCAAGTAATACCGGACGCAAAGTTTCTCAACGCGAGAGCACAATTATCAACCCGTAATAACGAAATTCGAACACCGATCGATACGCTAACATCGACGCTCGAACATCAGAATTTCCCGACGCGAAGAAACGGAACGCAATTGACGAACTACCGGCCCGTATGCGGCCGTATACCAAGGTCGCGAGGACAACGCAATATACTCGCGATACCGAACTCATTAACGCCTATCGCGATCTCCAGGGATTCGCCACAACGCTTGTACCACGGTTCCGCGGCCACGATACCATCCCGAGGCCCTTCGCTCTCGTTATCGATCGCGAAATTACACTCAATCTTAACCGACGTTATCCCGAGCGAGAGCGTGTACCGGAGGGCGGTGTCGTGGCTTTACATATCGCGATTTACGGGCAACCTCACCGGGAATACGCCTCCTCCTGGGCTCCTCGCCGTCGCCTTCCACCACGATCCTCGATCCTCCATACGAATATCGAAATACCCGACTCGGGGTGGCTATCGCGTATCTTACAAAACGATTCTCGCCGACGGACGACCAGAGAGTGAAAACGCTAGACCCGCTCGATTGCGGAATCGATACGGTACCCCTTCCTGAGGGGCGCGCGAGCCAATCGGGCGCGAGCTTGCAAGCCCGCGGTGTCCCGGCGCAGTGCTGTCGATACGAGATCCTTCGGGGGCGTGCAGCGGTCCCTCGGCGGCGTGCGACTCCTCAATTCTGTCCTTAGCAGCGGACGGAATTCGGTTCTCGCCGGTGTGTCTCCGGTTTGACCCTGGGGCGGTGATCAGTCACCCCGTAGGTCGATGTTTTGTAGAGATCCTTTGCTGAAGCCGGGTGTTCACCCATGCGCTTGGGGCCCCGCTATCGGCGGCCTCGTCCGTCGCTGCCGTACGTGCCGCCCGCCTGCCGCGCTGCTCTCGCCAGCCCGCGATCTCTGCTGCTTCCGCGTTTGCCACCCCTCCCGGGTCATCGATCGTCCTTGATTTTCCTCGCCACGTACTCCCTCGAAGGTTTGCCGGGGTGTAGGTGAGGTGCCGAGAGTATTACATTGCAACAAAAGAACGTTATCAGAATGTGGAAACGCAATTAATTACGACCCCTGGAGATCTCGCCGTTGCCTCCCTGGTCCGTCCCTGGGCGCGAAATTCCGCGTCTTGTGACGGCGGCTGGGCGCCGCGACGATGCGGCGAGCCGCAACGTCACAATATATATATATATATGTTTTGTCTAAACATAAATATTTATATAATATGAACAACCATATCTCTCTCTCCATTATAATTGTAACGTTCTGTTTTCATATGACAAAGATTTAATTGACTATTTTTATAGACTTCTCTACAAAGCTTTTCTACCCAAAGGCAAATTAACATATTCAAAACCTTTGTCATATGACAAAAACAAAACAAGATAATATTAGCATTTCCTTAATCTAAAATCTCCTCGGTGCAGTGCATGTTTTTATCTTAGTTCACTTACAGTACACTCTTCAGGAAAACTGTCAGGTACATTGCACAATCCTTCGACATAGTCTTTTCCTATAATTCCTAGTACTCGTTTATCTAATTCAGATAATTTAATATTTATTGGATTATTTCCTGTCATTCTTCTTTCTTTTCTTAGTTTTTGTATTTTCTCAGAAACTTTTGATTTCAAATCTCTCCATGTCTATAAAAAAACTTTATTACTATTCAAATATAAAAATGCTATCAATATATCACATACTTACAGTCTTCCAGGACTTTACATCTTTTCCTTTTCCCTTGTTTGACAACATATTTATAGATCTTGAGCTAACTCCTCCCAGCTACCTCTCAAATTTTCATTACCATGTAGTGTGGTAAATTTTCCTGAGGCAACATGTGGATTCCGCTCAAAATATGCTACCATTGCTTTAATTTACCTTTGCGTGGCACGCCCTTGCCTTTTTGATTGTCTGAAAGAAGCATTATTACATTAATATATTTATTATAATCGACTTCACTGTCAAGAAAGACATTTCCGACCAAAGATTTTGGTCCGCCCCCCGTTGATGTAATATAAATAATTTTTAATTACAAACTGCTACCTAATTGGCTGTATTCAATTGCCAATTACTTGTCAGTTAAGTCGATTATATTAAATATATTTCTTTATCATTAGTTTACAAACTACATTTGTGGTCCATTATTACATTACTTTAAAATGTTAAAATATAACCATCTCAATCCCCTAACCTTCTTATGATTAATATTTGCATAGTTTTAAAACTGTAAATAAAGAATTTTATATATGAATTATGTACATACATTGACAGATTTCCATAATTTGGGCTGCGTTCCAATATTCACTACGGGTACTGAAAATCTATAGCATAATACACGTGACGTGAACTATAGATTTTTAGTACTCGCAGTGAATATCGGAACGCAGCTTTGATCATGATAATTTAGTTATGCATAAATAATAACAGTACGTTTTCTTTATGAAAATACTTACTCTGTCATATTGTGTTCTCGTTAAGTTTACAATGTTTAGCAATCATCAACATCAACCATCAACTTTCTTACCTTATGGAAAAGAACTAGCGAGAAGAGAATTTGATTGGTTACATACCCTTATAACTCGTTTCGCTATTGTTCGGTTACGTTACCGGCGCTTGCACTATAAGTGACATGTTAACGATAAAGCTATATTCTGTAACTTTTGCTAGCGACGGATATCGATACAGAATAGATTACCGACATTTCGTTATAGTGTCGATACGCTTCCTTAACGATAGCGACACCGTCGTTATCCAACGTTAACGAGTTACAGAATAGGCCTACAGGTTATAACAACACGATCGAGCTGCGAGCACACGGAACGAGCCCACGGAGCACACCGAGTAGATGACTGTTAGCGCCAACTAGTGGATTAGTTTCGACGGCAACAAAATGCGGCCCATTTTATCGTCGTGATTTGACTCAGTGTCACCCCCCTGCTCACCGCCGATCGAAAAGGTCTCATATTATTTAGCGGTTGTCGATATAGTTGAGCGATAATGATCGCATAATGATAAACGCGCTTAGTCCGAAACGCCGACACAGAGTTACGGCGATAACCCGTATTGGAGGCACGGAGGAACATCCCCCGGACCCAGTACGCGCGTCCATGAGGTGGGCGCCGAGAAAATCCTAAGTTCTCGGAAAAACTATCTTCTCCAGGGAGAATGAGATTCAACCATCTCCCAAGGACCTGGGATACCCTCCCAGGGGGTCGGCGTCAAGGCCCGGTGAAATCCCCGGGAAACGCATCTTCTCCAGGGAGAATGAGATTTAACCATCTCCCAAGGACCTGGGATACTTTCCCAGGGGGTCGGCGTCAAAGCCCGGTGAAATCCCCGGAAAACGCATCTTCTCTAGGAACTAAAGGGTCCAACCGTCTCTCCAGGACCTGGGACGCCCACCCAGGAGGGGGACGGCGTCAAAGTCAGACGAGTTTCCCGGAAAACACATCTTCCCCGGGAACAAACGACGGAATCCGTCACGAGAGGACCTGGGACACCCGCCTAGGGGGTCGGCGTCAACGGCCGACGACACCGACGTCACCCGGACGTCATCTACAGGAAAAACACCCGAATTCACTATCAGGGGCATTTCCGAGGAGGTGCGCAAGGGTCGGCGTCGTCCGCGTCGAGAAATTTCCGGGAGCGGAAACCTGGTGCAGCAGTGCCAAGGAAGGAAGGTTCTCGCACTGCGTTGCGCGTGGAATTTTCCATGGGAACCTTCTAGAACGGGCATAAACGAGAGATGCGCAAAAGGGCACGCGAGAGGGTAATGAAAATCATCTTGTTTTCGCGTGAGCGCGCCAGATGTGCCGGCCGCGAACAATGGGCAAAAGTAAAAGTTCGGAGAGTGGAAACGATCCGACCTCTATAGGTGGGGAACCCAAGCGAGAGCCACCGCTCGAGGCAGTCTCTCGGGTATAGCCGTGGCGAACACACGTATCACACTCTGTACGATCGGCATACGCGTTATACTTTACAACCGAGAACTCCCGCGTACTATCGCGTTAAATTACTCGTCTCAACAATAGCAAGGGGCAACTAGTTGCCAAATACAATCGAGTGTTAGCAACAATACGTAAAGTTGAAATTCGGCTACATTGTTAATTAACGGAAGTGCATATCGAGTATATAACAACCACGGGCATTGGGTCACGCGGATACGGAATATTGTACGGACATTGCTAATAAGTGTATACTACAACCGAATACTCTTGCGTTAATTAAGCGCACGAACATTGTATAATAGAGTGATGGTCATAGCCGAGTGCATGATCATAGTTTAACAATCGTGGGGCACAGAGTCCTCCAATCGGAATAATTATCTGGAATAAAAGCATCGTAACGACTAAACAAATAAGCCGAGATACGCAATTTAAACCATTGTGCAACTTTTATTAAATAAAGCGACATCCACACCGAGGCGAGAAACTCGCATTATGATATTGTGAAACGGCATGTAATGTTTAAATGATGATCTGGAATTAAAGATTAATTAATTCAGAAACAAATTTTCCTGATTAATTATGAAAAATTAATAAATACTTACCTTCTACTTACCTTGTACTTCGGCGATGATCCAACGTTGTCCAGCGGCAATCCGGTATGCGATGTAAAGCGAGGATCCGGGGAAGCAGAGCAGCAACAGCAGCGATCCATCCGAGGCAGGAACCTGAAAGAAAAGAAGAGAATTAGTATATAATTAAACATAATTATCGGGACTTACCTTTATCTGGTATGCGAGGTAAAGTGAGGATCCAGAGACGGGTAACAGCGATGGCGATCCATTCCGGGCGTCGATCTGCAACAAGTATAAAATAATTATCATATAATTATTTTGCAATCATTTTCTTCTATCTGGTATGCGATGTAAAGCGAGGATCCAGGGATGAGAAGCAGCAACGGTGATCCATCAGGGACATCCTTCTGAAACAAAATTCTAACAATTAGGATATAATTAATTTATCCTTACTTATCTCTATCTGGTATGCGATGTAAAGCGAGGATCCAGGGACGAGAAGCAGCAACGGTGATCCATCAGGGACATCTTTCTGAAACAAAGAAATTCCATTAGCGTCTTGCGAATAATTGTGGTGTTGATGCGAACTTACCTTCTCGGTAGTATAAGGTTAAACCGAGTGGCGACCGTTTGATAGGAATATTATCCGCCGGAATCGGGCTCAACTCGTGCCGTCCGGTCACAACCTAACCTAAATCGAGTCCAACCGCACTACTATTGTGATATTTTTTTAATTAATAAATAATTAAATACGATTAAATCGTGCGTGTAAAATCATGTTATATTATTATAATTATTGGGATGTTGTGTAATGTTTGTCACTATGTTTGTTTTCAATTACCTCATGATTGTTACTTGACTAGCTGGGTCCGCGAAAGGACCACCTTAAACATTTGAAATTCGTACACACTTTGTCGATGTAATAAAGGTTTTGTTTTCTCTAATCGTACATAAAACAAATGCATAACAATAATTACATCTATATCGAGAAAAAAAGTAGTTTATAATGTTCTTTTTACTCTTATTAAATCTATATTAGCTATTAATGTTTATAAGCAGCCACGAGCAACAATTTCTTAAATAAACAATACACATGGTTAACGTTTTGACTGTACTTAGTCTTCTTCGGAACGGATTACTACGATAGAAGAAGATAAATATAAAAAAACATGCTAATTAATGTTCAAGTTTACATACTAAAACATTAAACATTAGTCTAGACTAAAATATTAAACAATCATCTAACAATATAAACAAAGTAAACAATAATCTATTTAAATTACAATTATAAAAACGCCGGAATAATCGAATAAAACCATAACAAGATAAATTTATATTTATATTGAGAAGTGGTAAAATCTTTTCCGTCAGTAACAAAAATGCTCTTCTTTTCTGTTATATCCTGGTCACTATAAATGACAGACGGTGTAGTAAATAATTCTAGCTGTTCTAGGTATCTGAAACGCAAAAAGCTAAAATTTTCTTATTCAGAAGAAGTATATGTGGCTATCGTCTGAACTAGAACTAAACCAATATTTCCATTTTAAGTTCTAGACGGCCTTTTTATCAAAAATATTATTAATCAATATTAAATAAACCATTTACAATCTGAGCTTAGATTTTATAGTAACCTAATAATATATTTTATATACTATATTTACATATTTTTCCAACTTTAATCAACTACGCGCCGACTAACTTGTCAGACTTACAACACAGCTCCTATTGGTCACACCCCTCTAATTAAATCGATTTAAATAATAGTAAAGAATTTACTACTCCAACAGGAGCTGTGCTGTATCTGACAAGTTAGTCGGCGCGCAATTTATTAAAGATTGGAAAAAATATACGTGTAATACACAAAAAATATTATTAGGCTATTAAGATCCAAGCTCGGATCGTACACGGCTTATTTAATATTGATTGATTGTATAACGGTCATAAAACGGTCTTATTTCTCTTATATTATTAAAAATATTATAACTCTTTTTTCAAAATTTTGTTAATATTTTATTAAAAGAAAAAAACTAATAAACGTATAATATATGTTTATTATTCTAGTTCAGACAATAACCACACTTATTTTGAATAAGAAAATTTTTTGTTTTTGGGTTTCTGATACCTATAGAACAGCTACAATCATTTACTCTGTCTGTAATTTACACCTTCTAGTGATCAGGATATAACATAGAAAAGAAGAGGATTTTTCTTACTTAAAAAATAAAAATATATTCTTAAAATAAGGTTAAAAAACATGCAAAGTTTAACGTTATTCGCTTTCTTTGTTCCCCTATAAAAAATTCCTATGTATAAAAAATACTTATTTTTAAGACCTTTCAAACCAGAATACGCCCTTAATTTATTATTTGTTATTAATATATTGTTATTAATTATATACATGTAAGTATTAGAAAGCGTATGGTATAAAATAATTTCAATATTCAAAAATTACTGTAATAATAATAAAGAAATCAATTATCTACATTTTCTTCTGTGTGAGTATGTGTGATGTTATCGACAATAGTTTTTTTGCTCGTTTACATTTTTTTGCAGATTTTTACACGCTTAATTTTCACAAATGTGATGCCAAATACAGACAAGATTTTTGTTTATCTGTTATAAGCGGTTATAAGCGTTATTTTGAATGCAAGATTTTAATAATATGTGTTGCAGCAGGAGAAATTCGTAATGTCGGCGGACAAATTATACGCTAGTGGTTAGTACTGCTAGAAAAGATCGTAGTATTTTAAGACTACATGCTGTAGATGATATTGCTTGTCCCTCGCTTGCAGTTTGAAAATGTTTGATTATTAAAATCTTACATTTAAAATAACGCTTATAGCAGATAAACAAAAATCTTGTCTGTATTATTTGGCATCACACTTGTGAAAATTAAGCGTGTAAAAAATCTGCAAAAGAAATGTAAACGTGCAAAGAAACTATTGTCAATAACATCACACATGCACACACAGAAGAAAATGTAAATAATTGATTTCTTTATTATTACAATAATTTGAATATTGAAATTATTTTGTACCATATGCTTTCTCACACTTATATGTATGTGATTAATAATAAAATATGTTAATGACAAATAATAAATTACAAGAGCGTATTCTGGTTTGAAAGATCTTAAGGACGTTCTCCGGAAAATCGATTTTCTCTAAATTTTCTTGAAACTGTGAATATACATTAATTTATAGGTGTGCTTTATGTGTAGTATAAATTTTAGTACCTTTTGCGGTATTAAAAATCGAGATACTGAGGTTCAAAGTTTTAACTTTTAAGGGGATCCTAAAGTGAAGGTTGAACTTCCTCGACGTCGGTAATGTCAACATTTCTAATCCTGTTTTCTATGTCATATATCTATATCTGTTCTTGTCTAACGAGAGGCATCTGTCCTTGTTTCGATTGCTGCGCCATCTCTCGCTACACGCAATATCAATCTGAATGTGCTTTTGCACATATAAAAGTTTATTTAAACTAATTTTTTTTCTAGGCTTTCAATCTTAGATCTAATTGCACGATATTGTTCTTAAATGTTGTCTCTAGGTCATTCCGGTCTAATTTTGTGGATATTTATTGTGGAATTTTTGTACAAAGCAAATATTGTCGTCACGTATACCAAAAATTAACAAAAATATTAATTTTTTCTTGTTTTCGATATAAATTCGACCACCATGACCTAGATTTTGCTGCGTACTTTAATTCTAGACAATAATTTTGCATTTTTATAAAGCCAATTAAAAGATTAGTGCTAAGAAAAAAAGCCGGTATTACAGACGGCTTTAGGATCCCCTTAACACGGAATTCCTATTCCGAGGCATTGTGAAACGGACATTTTAATAAATTGTGAAAAAAGTTTTTTTTAAATGTTTTTGAAAGACTAGTATTTATATGATGCTTTATAAAAATAGAAATTAATAATATGCGATAAGTTTCAATATCCTTGCGGTACTCGTTTTCGAGAAATACTTTTGTAAAGTACGCGATTTGAAGTTAACTTCTAATTTTTTAGTTGTTATGTGTAATATTTAGTAAATTAACTTTAGTAAAATAAATTTTTCTTTTTAAGCATGAATACAAGTTGAGTATGACTGGAGCCGGAGAAGGTCTTTAAAAATAGGTATTTTTAGGTATTTTTTATAGGGGAACGAAGGAAGCAAATAACGTTAAAGTTTGCATGTTCTTTTAATTTTATTTTAAAAATTTATTTTTATTTTTTAAATAAGAAAAATATTCTTTTTTCTTGTTACTTTTATGTTATATCTTGATCACTAAAAGACGTAAATATGAGAGACGAAGTAAATGATTCTAGCTGTTCTAGGTATCAGAAACGTAAAAACCAAAAATTTTCTTATTCAAAATAAGTGATATGGCTATCGTCTGAACTAGAATAAACATTTTCTTTTAATAAAATACTAATAAAATTTTGAAAAAAATTATAATATTTTTAATAAAAAAGCCGCTCAGAATGGAAATATTGATGATTTAGTTCTAGAAAATTTTAGCTTTTTGCGTTTCAGATACCTAAAACAGCTAGAATTATTTACACCGTCTGTCATTTGTAGTGATCAGGATATAACAGAAAAAAGAGCATTTTTGTTACTTAAAAAATAAAAATAAATTTTTAAAATAAAGTGAAAAAAACATGCCAAGTTTAACGTTATTCACTTTCTTCGTTTCCGTATAAAACATTCCTGAAAAATATATATTTTAATGATCTTTTAAATTAGAATATCTCCGTTAATAATTCTTTACATTCTTTTCCTGACGTGTGTGTGAAGCTATCGTCTCATTTTGCAGAAACTCACAAATTATTGAGAGTTCTGGCTTCCTTTTTAATAGTTCTAGAGTTCCTGATAGTTTAAACAAATAGTTCTGGCCATTAAAGCCAAAAAACGCGTCAGTACAAACTGAGACGCTAGGTTCACGCAGCGTCTCACTTTGTCCTACACAAGTTCCATCACTGTATCTCATCAGATTTTGCAAGATCTATAGTTGTATAACAGTTCTATAAAGAGTTCTGCCATATAAAAGCAAAAAAATTAATTATAAGGTACTAAAAAAAAATTACAATGCAACGAGTATACCGAGTTGAGACGCCAGTTGAAATCTCGGAGTTCCGGTTTATGTAAAATATTTTTCAAGTAGTTTTGAGCATGTTGAAACATTTTCTAAATAGTTCCGAGCGTTAGAATCTTTGTGTTATATTTAAAAAAAATTAATATTAATCGAAAAGTAATCATGACAGAAGAAGATGAGACGCTGTGCGAAATCTTGGAGTTTTGGCTTATATAAAATATTTTTCGTATAATAGTTCTGAGCATACTAAAGCATTTTCTAAAGAGTTTCCGCCACTAGCTACGTTGTATATATATGTTTATTAACTTTAGCAAACACTAGCTACGTTGTATAATTTTTAAATAAATTAACTCTCAGTTACCTCACCTGGGTCTGAGATTTGCACATTGTTAAAACGCGTGCAGGGTTTTTAAGACATTCATAAAACCCTTGTATCTTTTTTAGTCAGTACTACATCAATTTGAAAAAAAGCAAAATTTTTTGTTTTTTTTAGAAAAACACGTCTTCCTTTTTTTTTTAAATAACATTTACATTTTTTAACTTGGAATAATCTAACTTGCACAGTCTTGTAGATCTTTAAAAAACGCATCGATTAAAAAAAAGACACTTCAAATTGATGCAATTGTCTTGAAGATACAAGCTGGAGAAAATGGCAGGGGTTTCTCAGACCTTATTGGTGAGGTAATATCGGGGTGTAAAAACGTAAGGTAACTGAGGGTTAATACCGCTCGAAAATCAGGAATTTATCGAAAATAAGGTGAGACGCTGGCCGTATTTCGACAGTTCTGTGAGTTCTGTTATAATTCTCGTGTAGTTCTGAACGTGTTCTAACGTTGTCCCATTTTATTTTGGTAATAAGCATTATTTATTCATTTTTTAAATAATTCTTATCGCTCGAGGAAGACCCTATTCTCGATAAATTCCTGACTTTTGTGCGTTATTAATTTATTTAAAAATTATACAACATTGCCAATGCCCGGAACTCTTTAGAAATTGTTATAGTATGCTTAGAATTGTACGAAAAATATTTTATATAAGCCAGAACTCCGAGATTTTCTACAGCGTCTCACCCATATACCCGTAAATGCGTCTTTCTTGGGCGGTAAAAATTATTTAAAATATGAATAAATAATGCTTAGCGTCAGAACTCTTTAGAAAACGTTAGAAGACGTTCAGAACTATACGAGAATTATAATAGAACTCACTGTTACCCATGTGTATTGTTTATTTAAGGAAATGTTTTTATTTTTATCCAATTATCCTTCTGTTGTTGCTCGTAATTTGGCCGCTTGAACATGCATTAGGTAAAATAAATTTAATAAGAGTGCAAGAAACATTATAAAAAACTACCATTTTTTTTCAATATAGTTAATAATATAATTATTGGTATGCATTTAAATATTAAATTTAAAATTTATTATGCTAAAGTAAAGGTTTTTAATGTAAGACTTTTTTAGATAGAAAAGGATAGAACTGTGATTTCTATACATTACATTTACGAATTTTAGTTTTTATGTTTATAAATATTTATTTAATTAATTAGATTTTTGCAATCTTTATATATTTATAAATTTCAAATATATATACATATATATATTGTGACGTGGCAGTTTCGCTGCACCGTTGCAGCGCCCCGCCGCCGTCACAAGGCGCGGGTTTCGCGACCTTTTAATCCCCGAGGACGGTTCAACGAATCGATGCGAGATCTCCAGGGGGCCTATCCTAATCGCGTTGCGTTATTATTAATCCTATTTTATTTTGTATTATTTACGCGGCGCCTCACCGAGCCGAAAACAGGAGTTCCTGAGATCGGACCAAGGAAAAGCGGAGTAGACGACAAGGACGGAAGCGATAATTGGACGACGGCAAGCGGATTTCGTGATGCTTGCGAGCCGCCGAGCACAGGGGAGAGCGAGAGGATACGCGCGTGGCGCGTGACGCAGCGGCGGGCGGATCCGTACGGGCAGAGCCCCGGGAGACGCCGGGGCAAAATCAACTCGCCTGCCCTTCTTGCCATACTAACCGGATCCCGGGATGGATGGCCACCATTCCCGGACCGAAAAGGAGGAATACGGAGGCAATCACGTCCCGTCCGCTGCCGGGAAGAAACCCGGAAAAATTGCCGCGCGAGCGAAGGGCCGTTGAGCGCCCTGCGAAAAGCCGTGATTAACGGCCCTGTGCGATGAAACACCGCGAGCCTGCCAGCTCATCCCTTATTGATCCGCGCGATAGCTTCGCGGGGCCGCGTACGCCCGGGGTGGGGTACGCTATCGATTCCGCCATCGAGCGAAAATTTCGGGAGCATTCCTGGATTGTCCTCGATAGCCGAAACACGTTCCACTAAGTCGCGAGTATTTTGTGTTGCGCACTTTCGCTTTTGTACGAGGAGCTTGTCGACTCCGAGCCACCACCTTTCGACCCTTGGGACGACGGCGAGGATCCTCGGGAGAGAAACGATCTACGGTGAGGTTGCCTCGCATAACAATTAACATGTAAAGCCATGACACCGCTCCCCGGGTCGCGCTCTCGCTTGGAATGATTCGCGATAATTAACGTTTTCGCCGACAAGGCGTACTTAGCGATCGATACGAAAGCGAGGGGCCCCGGAATGGTCTCGTGACCGTGGGATCGCGACCGAAAAATAAGAACTGGAGATCGCGGTAAGCACGTCGATGACGACGTTTAATATCGCGAGTGCGCCGTTGCTCGCCCCCTTCGCGTTCACGCCCGCGTATCTCGTTGTGCGTAGTAATTCACCCGGCCGAGCATTAATTGCGTGATAGCATTCATTGCGTCAGACGGAGGTTCGCGCTGGTTTACTTACGTTATTCGCGATTCGCGTCCGGACACTTAGATTATCAACGCGGCATCGGTTGTGCCGATACATTATTTCCGTGATTGCGTCCCGAGATTTACCGTCTTGCGGTTTCGTTCGCGCCTGGGTCTCGCTTTCGAGCACGTGCGTAGGATAATAAATGCGTAAGAATATTGTCCGCGTTGACATATTACTTGTGTGAGAATATCGTCCGCGTCGACATATTATTTGCGTGAGAATATTGTTCGCGACGGTCGACCCCTGGCGTTGGGATGTTATTCGCGTTATTACTGACGGTAAAATACTGTTCGTCCCGACTGATTAGTTACGTTCAGATAGTATTCGCGTTATATTAAGAAGATTATTCGCCTTAGATTAAGAATATTATTCCCACTAGATTAAGACTATTTATTATTCGCGGTAGATTAAGATTATCCCTTGCGTTAGATTAAGCTTACTAGCGACAAAATTTCTACACGGCCTTGGGCCTTAGCGTTCAAGCGCTCCGAGCGTGACGCGCAATTATGTCGTGCCAATTCACGCCTTATTATTTCACGTTACTCCGATTATATTTTGCCGATGTTGCCGGCTCTATTATCTTGAAGCCTTCGGGAAGTTAGTTTTCTTTTCATATTAGATATAAATAGATAGATATGCTTTATTGTATTTGCCTCTCGGCTTTACAAGGCGTTTTTACGGAACGTACCCAAACCGTTACATACTTTCTGCTCTCCTGTCCTGTCCTCTTTTTGACTCTATACAATCCAAAGGGGTCCACTTTTACATAACCTACTATCTGTTTTGGTAAAATTTTACAATATCGTCTATTAATCTCTGCTCTCTCGACTGTTAGATACTGACTCTATACCCTCCAAGATGCCCCCCTTGGCCCGTTCCTCCCCCTTTTTCTTCCGGTCCTACCAGTTCTTTTGACTTTTCTCTTCAATTCCTTCCTCCTTTTCCATCCCGGATCTCGTCCCGCGTTTTCCCTCCCGACTTCCCTCCTCTCGTTCCCTCTAATTCCATTTACTGCTTCCTTGGTTTCTTCCTTGTCGGTTTACATCCTCCTCCATCTCCCTCCCTCTTCGTCCCATTTCACCTCCTTCCCGTCGATCCACAGCCTTCTATTTGTTAATACTGCCGATCTTCCTTTTGATCTTTCCTCTCTTGCTTTGTTTACCAGCTTGTGTCTATAGGCCCTCTCTTCCATTGAAAGTTCCTCATCTACCCCCACTTCCCATTTCCTCCATATTTCCCCGCTTTTTTCGATTATCTCTTCCTTGTCCTCTTCTTCCTCCAGCTCCATAAACATCAGTTTGTTTTTGTCTGCTCCAATTGCCTCTACTACTCCTCTTACCGGGATTATTCTTCCTGTCACTCTTTCCATTATTATCTCCACTAGCTCTCTTCTCTCCCTCGGATCTTCCCCTCTTACTTTCTTCCATATTATTCTTCTTTTCTTCCTTTGCTCTTTCTTTCTATTTTCTTTCTCTGTTTTTAGCTCCTTCTCTCTTTCTTTCTTTTCTCTTTTTCTTCTTACATCTTCCTCCATGTCTTCTGCTATTCGTCGCGCTTTTCATGGTGGTTCGTGATTCCTGTCTTTTTGCGCCGTCATCATTTCAACGAGAGACCGAGTGAGATTAGATTAAGGTAATTAATGTAGAATTCTATATGCTAATGTTTTGAGCAGAACGTTCTTTGATTTTTAATAGCGTTTTTCACTGGCAGAGCTGGTGCGCATTTAGTGCAAGCCGTCGTACACAAATCAACGTAATGTGTATGCTTAGTATAAACAGGTTAAATCATGATTGCATTATTTGATAAAAAATGTACTGCGTATTTTATCAGTCGAAATATTTGCATTTTACTTTGAATATTAGAGATTAAATCAGTGTACAACAGCTTTAATGTGCACTGAGTGCGTACCAGCTCTGCCAGTGAAAAACGCTATAAGAGGATTTATATTTTATTTTTTCTTGCATAGAAAAACAGAATGTTATCGGAAAGTCATCTAAGCATTTTTAGAAGAATCTTCGGAAAGATGAACGTAGAAACCAATTGTTGCAATTAAGAAGAAAGAAGCGCGAGCAAGTATTTGCGCAGAAGACAAATCTTGGTGGTTTTTCTTCGTCACCTGTTTTTATCTGCGTCATACCGTTGCAAAGTGACGTGGACATTATTAATTAGTTACAGCAGATACAATTTAAAGAACATTGTATCTGCTGTAACTAACATTGACGAAACTGCTTATGTTGCTAATAGTCCAAATGGCATTATACATATTGGGTACGTTATAAAACAGGAAAAGAACTTGTTTATTCTATTATTAGTGAGGTAAATTAAAAATTTGTTAATATTATATATATATATATATATATATATATATATACATAATTATATACATACACGTGTAAATATGTATACATAATTTACATTAAAACAACATAATACCTGATATGATACTCTTTGATCTTTCATGATCGTACAAATATAACAATTTCAGTATCTAATATGAATTAAACTATCGAAATAAATATTACATATTACAATTAAATTTACATTTAAGCTATCTTAATTTCACGATTGTTACTTTTTTCTTATAATTTATCAACAACTTGTAACAATTCATTTAATTCTTCAATATTTACAATTACAATAAATTTTGAAAGAGAATGAATTTCATTATTTATATAAATATTAACCTGTCTATTTGATAAAAAAAGCAATTCTTTTTTTTACACTATAATCACTTTCTACTTTTTGGAAACCAAAAAACTTTTCATTTCCTCTTGAATAACTCCACTCTGTAGACGGAAGAGTTATCAACTCCAAATTATCTTGCAAATATTTAAAATATATATGTCTATTCTTATGTTCCATTGTGTTTTATTCTTAAGTTCCTTATGTTTCTCTACTTGTATCCGGGATTCGTCTTTCTGAAATATATTTAATTATATTAATTTTAATTAAGGTAAACGTATTTAAATTATATATTTCATTTTAATTTTAACATTTATTTTTGCTTATTTATAATTATATAATATATATTTACGCGTATTATTATTTATTTTAGTATAGGCCCAATGAAAAATGTTTTTATACGTTTATAAAATATTATATTTACTTATGAAACACATTTCTGATATATTTTACATTTATTACCGTATACACGTGTGATCATGTGTTTCTAACCTTTTCGTGTCTCAACAGCTGTCACAATTTCAAGATGGCGACGAAATGTTGCAAGCTATTCCATTTAGCGAACATTCCTCCATACGGAACATTTTTTGTGACCACTTCGTGACTACGGAGTTATGTCTCCTTATACTACTTCATGATGTCTGCCCTTCTCTCCCCGCTCGAAGCTTGCCGAGTGCCTAGCGTACACGGACAGAGGAGGGGCTTGCGCGACCAGCATATCACCTCCATCTGAGTAGTTCGGACACGAACCATAGTATGGATACGAACCCATGTATCGTTACCCGAGTCCTCTCTGATCGTTACCGAGCGTAACGCCGTAGTTGACGTCCACTTTCTCTCACTTTCAGAGGGCAGATTAGAACAAACGTCCCCCGAAGCCGGATGGCCGCTCTCAGGTTTATCTCTGCTAAAGCTAAGGCCGAACTTCCTCGACGCGGCGTTGCCGCGTCTAGCAATACGGCCTGAACCTGAAAATGCTTTGGCTGATGGCAGAGAACGAGACGTAAATGTCGTAGTCGTGGACATATATGACAGAGAAAAACGTAGTTGTAAGGTTATTGTAGGCAATAGGCCTTACGACAGTTACGACTACGTTTTTCTCTGCCTTACCCTACGTCCACGACTACGACACTTACGTCTCGTTCTCTGCCATCAGCCTTTCTGGCCGTCCGTAGCAGAAGACAGTAACGTATCAAGGCTAATAAGCATCCGCTTTTTATAAATTACATATATTTCTTATGCACACATGTGCGTTATATATAATATAATATATATAATATATATATTATATTATATATAACGTTATATATAATATATATATAATATGTATCTAATTATTATGTGTATGTTTATAATTTTCTGATGATAAATAATAACAGTAGCATAATTGAGAATGTGAATTAGTATACATAGTATGTATTGACGCGGGTACTTAATATTAGACTTGGCAATTTACTGCATCTCTTGCACCTCTAATAATTTTTTTCTTGTAATGTAAATGAATGATGTAAAACTCTTTCAAAGGATATTCATTCTTGATGGGGTAAAATAATAACTTCTATAACAAATGCAATAAATATTAATTAAAGTATTGATTTATATAACTAATTTTATTCCCAGGTAGCACCTATGGGTTTCAAAAATATTTTACAAATGTTTCTTCGAAACGTCTCATAACGGTTAAAATGTCCACTTAAAAAACGTTAAAGTATACATTTATTTTCAGGTTCGGAGAATCTATAATAGATTCTCAAATGTGAAATTTGACCAGAGACAGTACATAAAGTCTTACGGCAAAAATTTGTCACTCGCTGTTCTATACATCATTGCAATTAAGCCACATAAAAAATAAATAAATAAATGAATAATAAATATTGAAGTAAAATGAACTTTTAGAGAAGTAAACTAATTATTGCTAATTATTTAGTCGAAGAGCTGACAACACTTTTGGCCAAGTGATTTTGTAAAATACGATTTTCCGTTTTAACCTGCGTGGACGACTCTCTTTCGATAATCCAAACACCTGGCTGGCCGTACCTGGGGGGTTTAAAAGTACGCAGGTGAGAAAAAGACAGATTTTCAAGTCATAGTATAAGTCTCAATTTTTATCAGATATTGATAATAATTAATTGGTCACTCAGGATATTTTACAAAATCACTTGGCCAAAAGTGTCGTCAACTCTTCGACTAAATAATTAGCAATAATTAGTTTACTTCACTAAAAGTTCATTTCACTTCAATATTTATTATTCATTTATTTTTTATGTGGCTTGCAATGATGTATAGAACAGCGAGTGACAAATTTTTGCCGTAAGACTTTATGTACTGTCTCTGGTCAAATTTCACATTTGAGAATCTATTATAGATTCTCCGAACCTGAAAATAAACGTATACTTTAACGTTTTTCGAGTGGACATTTTAACCGTTATGAAACGTTTTAAAGAAACATTTGTAAAACGTTTTTGAAACTCATAGGTGCTACCTGGGTTCTGTCTTTATATAGAAAAATATACCTCAGTCTTAGCATCAGGAGTAGAGGGTAACGGCAGCTGATGAACAGTATAGATAACAAACTGAATAAAAATCTTAATTATTTATAACATAATCCCAGTAAACCAGTTTGTAACTGTTATGTAACTTAGGGAGCACATGGAAAGAACAACTCTTCATTAGTACCTATACTTTACTCCTGTAAAAGGATTTTGCGATCTATAAAGCCGTTTCAAAGAACGAACTTTGACAAATATATATCGTACAGATGCCTCGTTAGACAAGGAGATATCTCTCGTATTATTCTTTTCTCTCCTATGTAATTTGCATGCACCTATTTATTCTTCTCTCTCTCTCGCTCTCTCTCGCTCTCTCTCTCTCTCTCTCTCTCTCTCTCTCTCTCTCTCTCTCTCTCTCTCTCTCTCTCTCTCTCTCTCTCTCTCTCCCTTTCTCCATCCCTGTCCCTTTCTCTCTTAGTACACTGGGTAGCGTACACTTAGTATGGTAAAACAGGATTTTTTGGAAGTGTGGTGTTAGGATTGTAGGGTATATTTGAAGAAAGAAAACATCGCGACGCGGCCCATCCTCCCTCGGTCGACAACCAGGGCCGACCTTCACTTTCATTACGCCTTTAGGTATCTCGCCCAAGTCCCAATGACTCGCGTACATATTAGACTCCTTCAAAAAAGTCGACTTCTCTGCCAAGTCAGTTTCGGTAGAAGTCGACTTCAAGTCGACTTTTTGCTCTTAGGGAAAGTATCCGGTAAGTTGATCTTTACCTCGTTCCCTCTTTGTCTATATGTTACTGGATAGAAAGAGGCAGCTTGGCCTCTACCAGTCGCTATCTCTTTTCTTCCACTGGTGTGAGTCACCGGTCATATTTTTCTATATCTGAGCGCAGTCCATACTATATATGTCGGAGTATACGTACATACACACATACTTGTATATCATGTAAAAATATTTTGGTAAAATACTAATTAATTAGTTGCGCACGCATATAACCATAAAAACTCAACAATCGAGATAGTCTCGATAAAAAAGAGAAACAAAGTGGAATATTTTCTTGCATAGGAAATAACGATATATTCAAACATCATACTCGGCTCCGGATATTTTTTCGTCCGTAATCCACCAAACTAAACTCGCGCAAGTCTCTTGTTTCAGATATATATATCCTATTAGCAAACCTTGGAATATACCAAGAATTATTCCTGCCAAAATGTCAATTATATGATGTTTTCTCACTAGTAGTTTGGACATGCATACTGAAAAGGACCATGCTAACAAGAATGGTACACATATTAAGGGTATAGGCCATAAATTAAGGAAAAAATATGTGATAAATGCTGCGCGAGTCGAATGGCCGGATGGAAATGAGTCTTTTTCGGGAGCCAAACTGCCATTGATGGTAGGTCGTCTCCTTCTCGTTATTGCTTTTAATGTAACAACTAGAATAATATCGAGCGTCAGACCTGAAATAATTTTCGTCCTTTAACATAATTTTTAAGAACGACAACGTGTCATTAGCTTTAGTTTGGATATACCTATTAAAAGATTAACTTGCATCTGATATAAATTTGAGTTGTTAAAAACCCAGATTAACATGAGATTAGTTACCAGCCACGCTATGCTATGACACGATATCTAAAAGAAAGATACATACTCATTATATGGGCGCCACTTCTAATTTTCTTCTACTTAAAAGTACAGCGATTATTCTTAATATAAAATGGTTTCACATGGGTTCTTAACTTTTCATGCAACCCGTACAATGATAGACTATCTTGCATTGCAAGCACCAGGCGTGTTGGACTTCGCTTCAAGTGCAAGTTGGAAACCTATATAGAACCATTTTAATATAATGAATTGTGTACGAAATGAAACTAGAACCATGACCTCAATCTCAACAACATGTGTTAAAGTCAAGGCCATTGGAGCTAAACTTCAATTAAAAGTAGTGCCCATATAATAAGTATAAAAAAATAATAGTAAGTAAAAAAAAAATACGTATATATTATATATATATATATATATATATATATATATATATATATATATATATATATATATACACACACACACACACACACACACAATATATGCACAATATATACACAATATATATATATATATATATATATATATATATATATATACACTATATACATATATTATTTTTTATTTAATGAACAAAATTAATAATCTCACGTCTAAGGTTTTGTTATGTGCTTTAAGTCGTCTCAAAAGTAAAACTTGCTCTGCCCACTTAACAAATGCATTAGTTAAATAAGCGTCAACGGCTAAAAACTTCCTTAGCATTGATGGTATTTCTCTTTTCTCCTCCTTAAATGTAAAATAACATTTTAGTCTTATTACAAACTTGAAAAAAAAAAGACAATGCAGTTTCAATAAAAAAGGTAATTATTCAGTTTACACCCCTCACCTCCGATTTTAGAAATTAATTAATTAAGATAGAAATTAATTAATTAAAAATATGTATAATACAAATATGTGAGACTATTGAATGCAATATAACAACGAATAAAGCAAACATGAGAATAAGAGGTTATAAATGACGGATGTACCATTATTCCGTTGCTTCCCAACTGGCCAGAAAAATTAACAGACGAACGTCCAAATGTTGCTATCGTCACAAAATCATGCAATCTACTTGTTTTATATCTATCCTGATAAACAGTAATCGAAAAATTGCCATATGCCAAACACGAAGTTAGAACTCAGGGTGCAAACTCATGCAGCGGAACGCAGAAAATCGCCGAACGAAAGCTTCGACCAATCACAAGCGTTTCGCTGCATGGGTTTGCATCCTTTTAAGGTGCATTTTCACGCGCCGCTGAAACTGATCGTTTGAGCGACAAAAATGATCACGTGACGACTTTTGTCGCTAAACTCAGTGGCAGCTTGTGCACATGAAAAAAGATTGCAGCGACAAAGTGGTGTTGTAGAAAGCAATAATGACAGCTTCAAAAAAAAAAAAAAAATATTACAATTGGATTTCTAATTGTAATCAAATAATTCGACGAAAAAACGTCAAATACAATTTGAAAATGATATCGTTTTTGTCATATTGCTATCGACATATCAGAAACAAAAAAGACATTATTCGAAAAAAAAATTTTGGGTCGCACCACTTTTTCAAAATCATAATAAATATGGATTTTACAAAGCTATTTTACCGAATGTGAGATTAGAAAGTGCAAGATTTCTGAATTATTTTCGTATGTCATCAACGCAACTGGAAAATTTATTACAAATTGTTGGACCGAAACTTCAAAAGCAGACACATATTAGAGAACCTATCAGTGCTGAAGAACGTTTGTGTTTGACTCTAAGGTTTGTTTTATTACATTTTTTAAAATAATTGCATAAAAATATAAAAGCAATGCATTAGACAATACAAACTATAAATGATTTGACTTATATAGTTATCTTTCACATATTATAGATATTTGGCTTCTGGCGACTCAATGGTATTAATATCATACCAGTACTTATTAGGATGTACAACAATAAGTAATATTATATCCGAAACATGTGAAGCAATTTGGAACATGTTGTGTCCAGTTGTCCTTCCATCATCTTTAACAAAGGAAGATTGGCTGCGGCAGATTTTGAAAATCAATGCAATTTTCCTCATTGCATTGGTGCCATCGATGGAAAACACATTGTTATTCAAGTATGTATTTTTATACTATTATAAATTCATTCAATTTGACAATATTTGCATTCAGTTTTACACCTCTGATTTACAAATTGAACGCAACTATTATAATAATGTATACTTATAATAATGTACTTTTTCAGTGTCCTGCTAATGCTGGCTCTACATACTATAACTATAAACACAGCCATAGTGTTGTTTTAATGGCAATATGTGATGCCAATTACTTATTTACATTTGTTGATATTGGAGCCTATGGAAGACGCAGCGATGGTGGTATTTTTAGAGAATGTCAATTTGGCAAAAAATTTGAACAAAAAAAGCTAAATGTACCAAATGCAGAGACTATTTTTGAAAATGGTCCCATACTACCATATTGCCTCGTTGGAGATGAAGCATTCCCTTTGAAGGAATATTTATTGCGACCATATCCAGAAAGGGGCGGATTAAATAAAGAAAAAAATATATTTAACTATCGATTGAGCCAGGCGCACTATTGAAAATACATTTGGTATTCTTGCCTCTCAATGGCGAATATTAAGAAAACCAATAATCAGTAAAGTAGAAACTGCAGAAAAAATTGTGCAAGCCATTGTGTGCTTGCATAATTGGTTAAGAAAGCAAGACATAAACACTAATGAATATATATCTGCAAGTATAATTGATCATGCAGATCATAATGATTTTTGTACCGCCTATCGTGAAATTCGTCGTACAGGATCATATATGAGTACTAAATCAAGTATAGAAATAAGGGAAAAGTTTTGTACATACTTTAATAATGAAGGATCTGTACCTTGGCAAAATGATTATATCTAAATATGTTTTTCATAATATACAAAAATATGTAACCTCGCGTATATTCTTTATATATCTAGATATATTCACTATTGTTTATAAGCATTAACAATAAAGAAATTGCAAAATAATTGAAAAAGACGTTTACTTATTATTTATATTATTTATTATTATTTCATATAAAAATAAAAGTATAGACTATGTTGCATGAATATGTTTATAATAGTATTGCTTAGTAATATTAACTCTATAACATAGCAAATGCTTTATATCACGTATCATAAGTACAAATAAAAAACTTAAAAATAAAAGACTATATTGCATGTACATGTTTATGATAGTATTGCTTAGTAATATTAACTCTATAACATAGGAAATGTTTTATATCACGCATCACAAGTACAAATAAAAAACTTAAAAATAAAAGACTATATTGCATTGTACATGTTTATAATAATATTGTTTAGTAATATTAACTCTATAACATAGGAAAAGTTTTATATCACATATGACAAGTACAAATAAAAAAATTAAAAGTAAAAGACTATATTGCATGTACATGTTTATAATTAATAATATAAACTATAACACAGAAAACGTTTTATGGCCCGTTTCTATCATCCACGATTAATCTTTAATCTTGGGTTAAACTATCTTTGTGTTTTTTAAAGAATGTATCTGAAAAAAACAAAGATGTTAAGATAGTTTAACTTGAGGTTAAAGTTAATCGCGAATAGTAGAAACGGGCCTTTATCATACATAAAAATATAAAAAACTTAAGCTTAACAAGTGCTTAATTAAGTAACAAACGCTTAACATGTTTGATAATGCATCGCAAAAACTTTTTCAAGAAATATTTTTTATGAGTTTGTACGTTAGTTGAAAAAGTTTCTGCGCTGTATCATCCAATATGTTTCTTGGAAGTTTTCTCAGTCTTGTTTCCACTACAGCTACAATTGCGTCCACTTCATCGTTTTCTGGAGGATTAGGTAAAACAATGGGTGCCTCCGTATTTCTTTTACAGAAAGCATCAGCAATTCTCTCCAAAGCTGAATTATCTTTTTTATTATTGCTTTGTTTTCTCGTTTCTACAAAAAATGTTTACATATAATATATATATATGTAATAATATATGTAATATTATATTTATTTATAATGAATTAGATTAAACATACTTTATTGTCTATTTTGTTCCACATCTGTAGAACTGAGAATTGAGTCTTCATCAGTACTATCTACGCCGCATGATACATTTGATTTTGTTCTATTATAACATGTTAAAATGTAAATTTCCACAAATCTATTATGTATATGTATATATATTTTTTCACATTGTTTTATTTATATTGTTTTATATTATTTCTATTATTGTTTTATATTATTGTCTTATTTTATATTTTATGTTAACATTCTACTATAAGTATTGTTCTGAAAGAATGATATAAAAAAATACTCACTGTTTTTGTAGACATGAGTCACGCAAAAACGATAAATTATCGTAGTGTTGCCATTTGCTCGTTTTAGCAGGTCTTTCTGAACCACTAGCCAATGATTAATTGTTTACAATTCTTCTGTATGTATCCTGCAGGGATTTAAATTTTGTCTTTGCTTCTTTGTCGGACAGTTTTCCTGGACAACATCATATGTTACAAATTTATATTAATAATTATTGAGTTGCATACTATTCCTATAATTATTTTATTATTGAATGAGTATTTGCTTACCATTTAATGCTTCAGAAATTTCTTTCCATAATTGTGCCGTTGCTTTTCTGCTACGGAGTGGCAAATCCAATTGTGGATTCCATAATGCTTCGCGTTCCTGTACTTCTAAAATTAATTGTTCTTCTAATTCTAGCAACTCCTGCTTTTCTGTTATACTTAATTTTTTCCTTATATTTTTTTTTATTTGTTGTTTTCTAAACTTTCTTGTACCGTTACTTCTTGATCATCAATTGCACTTTTTCTTAAAATACTTCCATCTTCTACAAATTATTACATGATATTGAATATTCTTTTAAATTTCTTTAAATAAATAAGTTTATTTATATTACTTTTACATACCGCATATCGGATAAAAATAATAAGAATTTGGGTCAGTATAATAATTACGATATCCTTGAAGACACTCATGTTGGTTGATGTAATCTGCATCACATATAGTTTCGCACAGTCCACATGTCTGTACTGGTGTGAGGTCAAATGCCTACAAAACATTAGAAATAGCATATATATCTCACAAGTTATATATTGTTCTAAAATACTTAAAATACTTTTACGTTTCAAAATATATACCTTAATTTATTAGTGTATATATAGAAAAGAAATTCATATAAAATTTTGTTATTTTGATTAAATAGAATTTATTTTATATAAAAAATTACTTTTTTGTACATATACTTACGTCATCATTTTCATTTTCTTTATTAGAATCTTGCATTTTGACTACCTATTTTCAGGTTTCACTACGTTTCTTTTCAGGTTATGTGTTTTAAGTACATATAATTAACACAGCACGGCAGCACTGTCAGCAATGTATCAGCGTTTGACACTATAGTTGAACCCATGATGGAAGAATACTAGGTGTAACATTGCGCATAATGGCGGCTGAATACAAGAAGAGCCAATAAGAAATTAGCCCCGAAATTGGCGTGAAATTCAAACACGATATTAATGAAAATATGTAATACAGTTAATACAAATACAAATAAATTAATATGTGGAAGAGTAAAATACAAGAAACTTGGAAACTAATAAAAACTTGTGTTATAAGTAAAAAATGATAATTATAAATGATTATCTACGTTAATTAATATTATTCTATTACATATTATATTATTTATGTACTATTTTATGCACTATCTTATTACACTATAATACTATATTATGTCTTTCATAAATTGCGTTCCAATATACACTACCAGTACCTTACCTGGAATGCACATGGTAATGATTCCCACACTACCCTCGTCCCTCGCCCAAGGGATGAGGGTGTCTTTGGAAGATTTCCCCATGTAAGAAAAAAAAGTATGAAAGGTAAGTATGAAAAGTAAGTATATAAGGTAAAATAAGTATGAAAGGTAAGTATGCAATAAATTGCAAGGTAAGTATAAAAAGCAAGTACGAAAGGTAAGGTAAGTATATATATGTTCCGGATGCATAATAACTGTTCCCGGGCGCCCCCCATAACAGTGCAGCGAAAGACACCGTGAGGTTTTAGTCGGTAGGCCATGCATGCAGTATCGTGGGCGATGTGCATGCATGGAATCCGACACTCCCCCCCGTTCCTCTGGCCGGAGGGCGGGAGGGGGTCTTCCCCTTTGGGGCTACTGGGTAAATTGGGCTCTAAGCCTGGGATCCCAGTAGTAGAAGATTTCCTCACGTTAAAAAAAAAAGGTAAAGTAAGTATGAAAGGTATGTAAGATAAGTATGAAAGGTAAGTATGAAAAATAAGTACGTAAGATAAAGTAAGTATGAAAGGTAAGTATGTAAGATAAGTATGCAAGGTAAGTATGAAAGGTAAGTATAGATAAGGTGTATAAACTAAGACAAATTACAGCATGTATGGTTTCTGTTTATTTATTATCAATATTTATTAATGTCTTGATTTTCTTTATTACATAATTTATATAACTTTCTGTTTCTTTTCTTCATCAAATTGTTTTGTGTTATATCTTTATTCACTTTTCTTAACCTGATGTATGTTCTAGTACGCACTAGACAGGCAATAACTTGTTTGGGAAACTTATTATTAGTTTTTGTACATATGATATCTGTTAATGTGTCAAAAATTTTTGGCTGCTTATTAAAGAAATTGCCATGAAATTTATGAAATTTGTGCTCCATTATATTAGCTGCTTCTTGGAAGCTTGTAGAGGGATATATGCAATTTCCTCGTGAAAACATGCAAAGCCAATCATTAGGTTGTGGATTCGGAAGGTCTTTGGTAGGGATTCCTAATTCACTAAAGTCGTTTCTATATCTATGTGCAACATATCCAGCAATGTACAATAGTGCATTTCTTTCAATAATATCAGTAGCTATTATTCGCTCAAAATCGTCGACCAACTTCATTTCTTGAGGACTAGGCTCATAAGTACTTAAATTTAACACTAGAAAGATGAAAAATGTATGTGAAGTAACAAATAATCGTTATGTAATATTAACAACAGTATACTCTTTATGTAATATTAAAAACAGTATACTGCTCGTTGATTCCTCACTAAGAAAAACAAAAATGTTTACTTTCTCTTGTATATTTTTTTCCATTTTTGTAATGATAGGATCATTTTGCGTTGTATTTGTTTGTAATTCTTTTACTTGTATGTTTAGCTGTTGATTTATTTTCGTTAATTCTTTATTTTCGTTAAGAAGTTCCTTATTTCTTTTTTCGGAATCCATTAGAAGTTCCAATAACGTATTTGTGACAACAGTTTCGTCATTACCAACTTCTTGGTTTCTAAAAAACAAAATAGTATATTATTTAGTATATTATATTGTCATTACAATAGTACACAAATATTGATACTAAATAAGCATAACTTAAACGCATACATACATGTTTCGTTTTATTGCATAATTGTGGCCTTTCTTTTTGTCTTGCACATTTATTTTACAAGCTTTCTCTTCCCTTTTTCCTTTTTCTTCTGTTTTATTTCTTTCAAAAGTCTCTTGTACTTCTATTTCATTTGGAATACATGTTGGACTAACTACTTCTTCTTCTTCTCTTTCTTCTTCTTCTTCTCTTTTACTTGTTTCACGAGATTCTTTTTCTTTTCTTTCATTACATTTCAGAAGATCGGAGTATGTTGGTATTCTGAAGTTTTGTCTGTAAATAAATAATATAAGTTTAAATATTTTTTATGTACACACAGTAATAAGCATGTATACAGGGTGTATTTTAGAAATAAGTGGTCAAACTCTAAGAGCACGTTCTATTCATCGTAAGAATGAAAAAAGATCATATAAATATAGGTTCAAAAGCCCGAATCTAGAAAAATATTGCATACGATTATTTCATGAATGTTACTCTAAAATTCATAAAATATCGTAAGTATGAAAAGTAAGTACGTAAGGTAAGGTAATTATAAAAGGTAAGTATGTAAGATAAGTATGAAAGGTAAATATGCAAGGTAAGTATAAAAGGTAAGTATGCAAGGTAAGTATAAAAAGTAATTATGTAAGGTAAGGTAAATATGAAAGGTAAGTATGCAAAGTAAGTATAAAAGGTAAGTATGCAAGGTAAAGTATGAAAAGTAAATATGTAAGATAAGGTAAGTATGCAAGGTAAATATGAAAAGTAACAATGTTACAATATTTACAAAAATTTGTAAATACATATTTATAAAAAGAAAAGAAAACTCACAATACTTTAATTCTCTTGCTTGTGATTGCCATATCACTGTTGGACATTTTTCTTTTTCTCGTTTTTTCCAAAGTTAACATTTTTGTAGGAATGGAACCTACTTTTAACCGCCGCAGTTGTTTTGGTGGTGCTTTTATTGAGTCTGTCCATTTTGTTATAAAACAATCGTCATCAAAATGAAGACTGCATATTCTTGCTACAATAATACAAATAAAATAAAAAATATCTAATACTGATATAATTTATAATATTATACTATAGGTCATTTTGTTATATTTTACTATATAAAAAATATATATATCAACTTACCAGAATCAATTTTTATACTCTTTTCGCTCCTTTGACAAGCATTTATCCATGCCTGACGAATGTTTTCTTCGTTTGGGAATCTATAAAAGATTATTCCTTTCTTCTCTGCATAATATGTCCGACTTTTGCAATTTATTATGCAGCATGAAGGCATTGTGTCTGCAAACGAAAACAAATATGAAGTACACTCATAAAAAGCTGATACACTATTTACAATTGCTTAATTTTTATCATTTTTACAAGCTATAGGTATTTTTGTGGTTTATTCATTTAATTCAGTGATATTCACACACAACTTACCTTACACATTGGTCTTGCTCCTGCTTTAAATAGTAGCGGTTTTGCGTTTGACAGTGTGGCGGTCGGATTATCGTGCGATTATATGTATTCACGAAGGACCCAAGAACGAAGGCGAGAAGAGAACGACGTCAGGATCACGCGCGATGTGAACAAGAGAGATCACGTGTTCACGACGTGTTTGTCGTTGATTCACGTTCCGAGTATTTAATAAACTTATCGAAATTGCGATAGGAATCTCGTGAAAACGAGGTTACCTCTGATAAAACTTTCTCTGCCACAGCGGATTGTTGTCGTCGATCACGGCCTAACAGCTACAACCACGTGAACCACGATAACACATTCGGTAACGTCGACGACGTCGACGACAACGAGCGCACTAAGGCTCTAAGCGTACCTGGTACATACACGCGCGGCAACGGCGATCATGGGTTCCACTAACCTAACTTGTAGCGGTGGCCATATTGGTTTTTCAAGTTTGGGGCTAATTTCTGATTGGTTCAAGAGCGGCCATTACTTTGAACGACTGCGCATCCACGGGAATGTTACACCTGGTATTCTTCCATCATGGTTGAACCGATCTAAACTACAAAATTGTAGCTGCTAGATTACGAGCGACAAATCTGTCGCTTCAACTATTTGTTCCAGCGGCATGTGAAAATGCACCTTTATGGTGCGATCCCATGGTACGGAACGTATGCGCAATGCGGAATTGGCGGAACGCTCGTGATTGGTTCGACCTCTTTTACGTTCATTCCGCCGACTTTTATCCACAGTTTCCGCACTGATCGTGCGAAAATGCAGAGGTGAGTCCGCCTTGAGCCGGCGTCCGGTACCGGTACCACGGTCTTCTTCTTCTTCTTCTTCTTCTGTGAATGGCCTGAGAGCTATACAGCTCAAATACGGCCAGGACGAACCACTTGTCGTAAAGCCGTGAGGCGTGTCTATTTTCACATTGCACTGACGCGAGTATGTGTAGTTGTGTGTGTATGTCCGCGGTGTCGGGAACTCGGGTTAATGCCGTGGGTTCGTTAGGCCCAAGGAACTGCGCGGATCACTTCCCCCTGCGGCCCGGTACCACGGTCGTATACACAGGTCTGGCAACTCGGGCCAAATTTTAGTGGTAGGGGTAGCACACTTAAAATTGAAGCAGGTTTTTTAATTTATGATTTCGCCACCACGTGTCGCTACTATCTAGTATACATTAGAGTCCCTTTATAAGAGTCTGGACAGACTTTGGGAGTGCAACAACATGGCGTGAATGTCACGTATATAGGGACTCTATTCTAGACGCCCTAGATGGAAGAAAAACACTATGGCGTCGATGACTACACGTAATCGTTGTATTGTTGTGATATCGTGAGAGAATTCTACAGAGGCTGTGAGAAAGTGTGTTTGTCTATATTTTTATTTTGACTTGATAGAGATAAGATAACCAAAACTTTAAAATACCTGAAAAGAATATTTCAATAAAATAAATTATAATAGTATACAATTTATTGATAGAGAAAATTACGAGATGTATATATAGATAAATGCATGACATTGTCATTTTCATTTTTTATTAATTTTGTAATTCTTTATTTCAAATTCTAAGACACCTATTCTGTAAATGTTAACGACATCATTTCGTGCTTTGCGCAGGTATGTATCACTACAGTGCTACAGCAAAGCACGTAACAATATCGTTAATGTGTACTGGCACGTATTATGCACGTAACTTTGCGGAATGGATTCCTGTCGAAATTATACTGTTTTCCCTAAAAATACAATAGAAATGTAGGAAATAACAATTCCAATCGGAATCCATTTCGAAAAGTTCCATAATACGCACCTTGAGAGAGACTCCTAAGGCTCGTTACTTTACCGCTCGTGATTGGTTCCGCCATGGTGTTGCACGTCCAATGAAAATAAGAACCAGTCTGTCCAGACTATAAAGGGACTCTAGTATACAATAGAGACCCTCTAATCAGAGTCTAGACATCAGGGGGTGTGTTCAGATTCCCAACCCGACGACTGGGGTTGAGTTGTCTAGAGTTTCGACTCTAACCCGAACGATTTACTCTGAGTAAGGCTGTGGCTCTGAACGGTCCGAGTCGCTTTTTGGGTTAAATAAAGCGGCGAGAGGTATACAAATAAGTGTAAGAGTTTGGTATAAAATAGTTAGAATAGTTTTCTTATTATATCTACTTGACATTTTAGTCGTCACATTCTGCCGCTTACATAAGTTATGGATGGCCGAAGAAATGCCATTCTTACGGTTATTTATGCGAGCAAACAACTGTTCACATTATTGTTCAGTGCAACGCTGGAAAGTGATGACGAGGAGGACGAGTTAGCCGAGGCATTTTTATTGGAAGCCCATTTAAGGCTACGTGGCCCGTCGAGGAAAGCTGTGAGAATTGAAGGTTATGTGGAAAACACAGTCCCAAGATTTAATACAAAACAGTTCCGTGAAAATTATCGAATGCTGCCTAGCACATTTGCACTGCTAGAAAATCGTCTTGGACCTATTTTGGCAGGAGATACTGGTAATAAATCTTGCATCCCTGTTCGTACGCAATTGCTTGCTTCGCTGTGGCTGCTAGCAACACCAGATTCTTTCAGGTAATGTATTTATATAAAATTAAATGCATGAATTTAGTAATCTAACAGCTTATATTCAATATAAATGCTGATTGTGCTGTTCTTATACCAGGTCTGTGGGTCTGAAGCATGATCTCGCAAAGTCATCTGTGAATGCCAGCATCCAGCGCGTTGTTGCAGGTCTCAACGACATGGCAAAGAATATCATTAAGTGGCCAGCAGGAGATCATCTTGATTCTGTGAAACAAAAGTTTCAGCGTCTTTCCAATATGCCCGATGTAATTGGTGCGATTGATGGCTGTAATATAAGCATTGAAGCTCCTAAGGTTTATCTTTTATCTTATTACATGTATTATCATACTTTCTGTATTGTTCATATGGTATATTTTTCTGTTTTGTGCCTTAGGAACACTCACTGCATTATAAGACAAGGAAAAGAGATTATGCTGTAGTTCTTTAGGCAGTGTGTGATTCAGAACTGAGGTTTACTGACTGTTTTGCTGGTTACCCTGGTTCAGTAAGTGATCGACGCATTTTCCGGAACTCTGACTTGTTTCTGGATGCAGAGCGTAATGTGAATGCTCTCTTCCCAAATGGTGAATACATCATAGCTGACAAGGCATACCCTGTATTGTCATGGTGCATTCCTCCCTACATTGACAATGGTCGCCTAACACGAGTAAGTTTCATCGAGAATTTATCTTGAGTCTGTTAAACAGAACTGTCTGTACCTATCAGTACTTTTGAACTATTGTGAATTTTCTTTTTCAAGCACACAAACGTTTCAATACAGTACTGTCGCAGTCAAGACAAGTCGTTGAACGTTCTTTTGCACTGCTGAAGGGAAGATTTCGACGACTGAAGCATTTAGATATGAAAAAGGTGGACTTAATTCCAAGTTTTATTCTTGCTTGTTGTGTGCTGCACAACATTTGTCTGGATGGGCTAGAAGAGGACCAGGTAGAAGAAGATAATGTTGATGATTTTATTGGGAAAGGTCTTGAAATTGTAAGGCAACAAGAACGGGAGAATGATGATGATGATAACAACATACGCTTTCAAGAGGGTGAAGCTAAGAGAGCCCACTTTGTGGCCCTTCTCGTAAGAGATAATTGACAGATCAACTGTTTACCTATAAATACAGTTGTAATAAGGATTGTAATAAATAATATACAAATGAACATAAATTTCTTTATTCTGCAAACATCTTCTATAAACATCAGTTATAAGTAGAAAAAGACGCATTTTCGCAACAGAACTAAAAATATAATAATTAAGAAACAAAATTAACTTCTTTTATACTCTAAACAGACTAGAGAAATCAGAATAAACTGTAGAAAATCTTTCTCTCTTTTAAATTAAAGATATTGATATTAGGACAGTACCTATATCTAAACAGGAAACAAAAATAATATTAATATTAAAATTTGATAATACTCTTTGTATCTTACCTTACTATAGGATAATTCTTAAAAATATATTTGGATAATGACAATCACATGTATCAGGTACAAAATGTACACATAAAATTATCACAAATTAATTGGCACTTTCAGGTAAGTACAAGGCACATACTACGTTTACGCGAGCGTTATTTCTGTAGTAACTTACGATAATTCACTCGTTTACGCGAAGGAATTATCGTAAGTTACTACAGAAGTAACGCTCGCGTAAACGTAGTAACAGAGTCACAGTTGCACTACTTATTTATGAGCAGTTTACTGATGTATACTAAAAATATGTTCTGATATGTGTCGGATGTCTCTCGGACATATCACCATCGCCGATGCTCGTTCTCCTCAGGGCCACGAACACGTTACCGAAATTTGGATCGAGATTGTGCCTGTCGAAGCTGCGGCTACTATGAAAGGTCGTTCCGTTGAGCTTTCGTTGCCGAGTGATACTAGACAGTTTCTCCGTGATCTCGTTGGTCTTTTTATCGACGTGAGACGTCACTTTAACATTACTCCTCGAGTAGGTATCGCGATTATTCCCGACATCACCGGGCCTCCTGGTGAACCGCTGCGCTTTCATTGGGCTTCTGTTATTTTCCTCATTCACCCGCGACCCCATGGCGATCGAGCGCAAGTGCTCGGATAGCTTGATGATCTCCTCGGCCAGAGCGATCTGGCTGGCGGGATCGCGACGGTTTCGCGCGACCGTAACTTCGGAAGCTCTCCTCTTCAAGAACAAGCTGAGACTCGGCACGGACAATTAGTGGCTAGAATTATCTCTCACGGTTGCAGGGTCCGTCACCCTCTCCGATTGCGTGCTGCTGCTGCGAAGGCTGTCGCAGGGTGAAGGACTGTGACCCCACATGGATATGGATTTGTCGCGACTGCGAAGCAGGTTCCTCGGCAACGCGTGATACGAGTCGATCGTGTACGGGCTGTCCGGATGTTCCCGCCAACGCTCGACGAACAGTCTGAGATTGTCCTTGGTCACGTCCAGCTCCTCTCTGCCGTCGACGACACCGATGACAGGACGATTCTCGATAAACCTTTTTTCGTCAGGCATAGTATATTCTCCGGCTACACAACAGACATAATTTTAAAAAATTAAACAAATTACTAAATAAAAAGATTACATATAGTTAAAATAGTACTATTAGATGCATTTGCTGCTGACCTAGCAAATTAAGCAATTAAGAAAGAGCACACATCAGAACATATCTGTAGCATACATTAGCAAACTGCTCATAAGAAAGTAATGCAACTGATTCATAGCTTCTCTAGAAGCTTATTCATAACATCAGTAAACGCTGCAATTCCTTTATTCTGCACAGCAATCACTGCCTCATGTCGTTTTTCCCTTGTTAATTCCCTTTTCTCCGCATCTTCGCGAAGGGTCTTAGACCAAGCCTCTAATTCTCTATTCAGTTTGCTCTTCTTTGCCTTCTTACTTTTCTTCTCAGAATGCCTGTCAGCCTCCATCTCTTCAGAGGTCTCATCATCACTATTAAAATTATTGCCTACAGTTGTAGAGGCTGATCTCTTTCTTTTTGAGGAGGCAAGAGCAACAGGTGCGACACTTGGTGATTTTGAAAATATTTCATCCAACTCATCATAAAATTTACACGTCTTCGGAGCATTCCCAGACTTAGAGTTATGGTCCTTAACAGCCATGTACGCCTTCCTTATGTTTTTCCACTTGTTTTCAGTCTGAGTGGCAGTAACTATTAACCCTGTTTTTTTTATGTCCTGGGCAATCATATTCCATACTGCATCGTTCTTTACAGTAGTGCTTGCAAAATTTGGCTGATTAGCTTTCCAGGATGTAATTAGTGCTAGAACAGCATTCTTCGTCCACTTAACTAAAATTTACATAGACCAAGAGTGTACTACACTGTTATGCATACAATTTGACTGACTTAACAACCCATACCTACCTTTTTCTTTACTGGTTGCCTGGTTTGAACATTCTGTCTCTAGTGTCAAGCATACTGTATTATCAGAAAGTGAGCCTAAGGTCTCTGATGATGACATGCTCGTTTCAGGAACTGCAACGTACAAGAACAATGTAAATTCTTTCAACTATTGGAGCAGTCACAAATCACCTGGCCTATATGAGCCAAATTCAATACATATAATATATAACCTAACCTGTATCAAATTGTAAGGCAGTTGGTATGAGACCGAAGAGCCGGAGATTTCTCTCATTTTCGAGAACGCAGTACATATTTTTATCTGTTAACAGAGAAAGATTATTGCAACAAAACCAATAGAAGCTAGTTCGACACCTAACTTCTCCCTCGCAATTCCCGTTCACAACACTCGAGTCATATACTTACCAATATTGTCGAACACGACAATAGTGTCCCTCGGCACGGACAATCTCCCCATTTTCTGACCTCACCAATTCGTGGCGAGTCGGGTCCGCTTCTACAGCATTAATCTGATTGTCACTCATGTTGAATTATTCTCGTCACTCAATTTCAAACTTGCCGCTGAAACACGCCGAGTTACTTCTTAACCGATGAAAAATGGTAGGTTGAGAAATCGACTCTAGAGTTAACTAATTACTTCAACCCAGCGATCTGAACGCAGTCTATCGAGTCAAAAAATACTTACTCGGATGCTATCTGAACCGCATCGGGTTAATATTTCTACTCAGAGTAAGAGGGAGCACGCTCTGATTGGTCCGCCATTTTTCTGCAATTTGCGCCGGTTTTATGAAATTTTTATTGCTATGAAATATAAAAACTTATTAATTATTAATAAAAATACATTAAAATTTTAATTTAAAACGTTTTAAAATATTACAAGAGAAAGAGAGAGAGAGAGAAAAAGAGAGAGTAAATGAGTTGAAAGTAGAAACTTTGATAGTAATTAACAGTAATAAATTAATATTTAAAGAAAATATAGTAAAAAAGTAATAAAAAAATAGGGAATAAATAACATATATATATATATATATATATAAACAGCATATAAAAAATATTATTGTATATATTAATACTTATGTTATACATGTAAAAAGTATTAGATTATTTTATTTTAAAGAATGATGCATCATCATCGATTTGCTATCATAATATTTACGATTAGCTAATACATTTCGTTTGTTTTTAAATTTTAGTCTTAAAGTAGCAAATTTTTTAAATAATTTTTGACGCAAATTATGACAATTATTAAGAATATGATCTGCTGGAACAGAATTAAATTTATCAAGTAAAAATTCATTTAAATTTACTCTCTGCATGATGTTAAAATAGGGACTATAATGTCTGTATATATTTTCTAATTTTAAGAATACCTCAAATGTTGGTTTATTAATGAAGTATAACGTATTTTTCTTATAACATTTAAGTGTCACAAATCTAGAAAATTCCAATTTTAATGATTTTTTTGACCCAACAGATTGTATGCAATTACAACATGTAGTACATGTTTTCTCAACGGATTTTAAACAGTATCCTGCTATGCTATATAAACTGTTTTTTTCTTTACTATTTAATTCTATTACTGTATTGTTATTAAAAGGGGGAATGTCATTTGTAATTGTAGCTGAAGCATTAGAAGTAAAGGAAATATCAGCTGATACATTATCCTTTTTACCACTTTTTGACAAGTATTCTAAAAAGTCAGAAATATATTCGTCTTCATTTTCATCATAAACATAATTTCTATTGGTCTCATATACATTGATATAGCAATTAGTTTTAAATTGTTTTTAAACTGTAAACAATTTGGAATTACATTTTTTTGACGTATAACTGAAAATAGGTTTTCCATACAATCCTGTGTCAGACGTCCAGTTAACACAAATTTAAAATTACGATCTTTTAAAAGATATTCTACAAGATTAATGATTGATGTCGTGGATAATATAATTCCTCTTTAAACAAGTTTAAATGTTTCTTTCTGACCGATTTTTGTGTTATTAAAGAGATCAATAACTTCGTATAAAAATTTAATGTTATCATTGTATATTTCTTCATTTTTTAAACCCAATGCTTTATTACAATTTCTTGAAGTCATTAACGAGAACCATCTAGAGATAGTTTTGACAAACCAAGCAGTAGCAAGAAATTCTGGCTTAGAATTTTCATCCAGAAATTCTAATGAACTACTGACATCTGTTGAAAACACGTTTCTTGCTTTATTCACCCGCATTTTACTAAAAGTATTAGTACTTTTAATATCATCTATACATAATCTTGGCGTTAAAAGTAATTCTGAATCTTTTTGAGATTCAAGTAAATCATTAAAATGTGCAATTTCAACCCTGTTCGATGGCAAGTTATATTTTATTACAAATTCTTGGGGCAAGATAAAAAATTTGTTGTTAATTAATGCTTGTTTTAAATTTTTCAACAGATGTGCAATATCCGCAATAAAATATAAAAATCTACTAGAAATAGATGGATGTGGTATATAATTTCTTAGATTAGAATATCGCCCTACGTTTATTCCACAAGCTTTCCATAGTCTCTGATTTCCAGGACCCATGTCGCAGGTTACATAATTAATATGTAAACCAATATTCTCAACTTTGTTTATGATCTGAAAAATGATATCTTTTAAAATTTCTCCATCAAATGAATCACCAGTAACCTTCAACCAGCAAAAGAGTAACCTTCAACATGCTTCCATTGACGAGCTGTACCTACAATCATAAATGTTAAAGCATGCGTTGCTGTACCTTTCTGATTTGGATATGTTATGTTTCCAAGCATTGTTTTTGTTGATGAATCGTCAATATTTTTCGGTGTTATGCTCATTTCATCCATAAATAATCCGCACTCTTTGTCATTATCTTGTAAATGAGACGCTTTCAATTTTAAAAAGTCAAAAATTTCATTTGAGATGCCACTTTCAAATTTTAAGTTTTCTAACTTTCGTCGTAATGTACGCAAAGATGGTAATGGCATTCCTTGTAAGATAAGCTCTTCATAACCGGTGGTTCCACAAGTAAATTGTAATTTAAGAGCACGTTGAATGGTCTCATTTGTCCAATTTTTGATACGCTTTTTGGTAAATAGAGTCCGAATTTGATCATTAGTTAGCATCTCCTTTAACATTTGCCTATACTTATTATTATTAATCATATTTTTTAATTTTTGATTCGTATTTCTCAAAATATTATTTTGTTTACGTAAATAAATTAAGTTTTGTAGAGTTTTTTTTTATTAATTTTACAACACTTTTGATTTTTAATTTTTTTCTCTTCAAAAATTTCATTTTCACAAACTGTATTGCTTGTAGATGCATTGAGAGATTTATTTGTAGTAATCTGAAATAAATTGAAGTATACATTAAGAAAAATTAAAATATATATGTTATTTTTTTATTATTACATTTCATTATCTCACACCTACTTATTGTTCACTTTGATCTTGATTTTGAACATCATGAATAATATGCTCTCTCTCTACTAGGTTTTCTGTAGGTTTCTGTAAGTTCTCTTTATGTATAGGTTCTTGAAAGGATACTCTTTTTGTTATAAAAAAAACCGAAAATGGTTAGTACAGCGTGTGGTTTCAATTTTCTTTTATTATCAATTCTGTTCGGCTCCCACATTTCAGGAGCAAAATGCACCTATAAAAAGAAGTTAATAAAATATAACTATCAAAGAATAAATAACTTTATTTTATAATGTTATTTATTAATGTTTAATATTTTAGTTTAACATGCCAATAAAAATAAACAGATTATATTAAAGTACAAAAACATGCTTCTCATTCATAGAAAACAATATTATATTTTAATACAAAACCATGCTTCTCATTCATAGAAAACAAGATTATATTTTAATAAAAAACCATGCTTCTCATTCATAGAAAACAAGAAAGCAATAGAAGAATAGCAAGATTAATGTTAATGTTAAAGTATTTAAATTAAAAGTAATGTAACTTGATTTCATGTACTTTTATATATACATAACCTGTGTTTTATGGCTTTCCTTTTTTATAAAAATATTAATTTAATGGTATATACTATTTCTTTATATATTTTTTAATTAAATGATAAAATATTTAAATAAACTATTATAAATTAAATGAATAAAAAAATAATTTACCTCGCACAAGTAAGAACTATTTGTTGGCGTCCAATTTGGACGATTCATATTTTTAACCCAAAATTCTGCGGCACATCTACCCATTATTACAATTTACTCTACTTGACCCAGTATGCGCAGTATAAGCAGGTTAGGAGGCATTAACTAAGAGAGAGTGAGGTAGCACTAGCACATATCTTTCTCTCAACCACTTGCTCACCACCTTTGCCAGCATTATCTCCTTCCTACGCTGAATTGGGCCCGGAACCGGCCGTCCTTCACAGTAATAACCGTCATAATGACGACGTAACCTATAACGACGCTATTGCTGCTGTGGCTAGCCGTCTCCCTCGGCATTTGCATCATCACCGATTTTTCCTTCGCCCTGCTCATAACCCTCCTGACCTTCGCGTGATCTACGATTCTGCGGTCGATCATTGCTACGTCGGATACACCCAGTGGATACCGCGATATCTGCGACGTTTGTTCGCGGCTTAGAGTGAACTTTTTACCTTTATTTACAATTAGTGCGAGTAAAGTAGTGCAAAATGGTTATAACGTGCGCAGTACCGAAATGTAAATCGGGTTACAAAAGCCAGAAAGAGAAATTGTCTCTGTTTAAAGTGCCGAGAAATATAGAAATGAGAAAAGAATGGGAAGCCGCTATTCCTGGTATAGTGGCATTTAAAGAAACGTACTCTATTTGCGAGAAGCATTTCGAACCATATTATATTATCAGGAACTACATCAAACATGATGCAAATGGAAAGATTATTGCTAACGTAATTCTTTAAGGTGGCTCTAAAGTGACATCGTTAGTCAATAATACAACTCACATAAAACTTGATAAAATACATTATGATTTTTCCTAAACATCTTATCTAAATAAAAATTATTAATATTGATAATGTTCCCATTGATTTTTATAAGTAATTTATAAATTTATAATAACTATAAAAGGTCGATTGATTAATGTTGTCTTGATTCTTTCGCGTCAGTGCGCAAGTACTGTGTAGATAGTGTAGATCTAGCAGCCGACTCGCCGTCTCCCCGCTGGCGTATATAACCTCTTAGCGTGTCCATGACATTTTACTTCCGTGACACGCACATGCATCATCACTTTCTCGATCAAATATTTCTTAAAAATCCATGGCAACACACAACTTTTCATATACCACTGGAAAGCTTGTGATTTCATCTTTCAGTGTTCAGTTTTTTATTAACATCTCTAGTTTTTCTTAAAAGATATTATATTATTTCCGGTAAAAATTCAATAACCTCCCATAAGAGCTATGTTAAAAAGTGATTTTTTATATTGCTCGTTTGCAATAATTTACATGGCAACAGGGTCTCAAATTTTAAGAGATGGTTTATTATATGTTAAAGAACAACCTTCCAAAGTTTTATTTATATGGCTAGTCTTTTAGTTTACCTTAGAACCACCTTAATATACGAAAACTAGCTTATTGTCCTTTATTTCCATTTTTATTTCATGTATGTTCTTTTTATATTTCCTTTGTTGCATATTTCTTTTTTCTGTCAGGTTCTATTTTAGCGTCCTCGTCTTCACAGTTTCGCTGTACCAACAATATTTAATAACAATACATATTCCATCTATAACAAGGTCGAACTGGTACCTGAACTGGTTCACATTACGGAAAGTTATCAGTCCGTTATAGGAAGTATGTATTGTACACACTTACGTACACACTTACTGTGTAGTGTATATTATCTTTAGATTTTAAACATTGCTAATAATGTTGGATAATATTTAGCTTCAGATAAAGTTACAACAAAAAGGTCACGAATCGGTTTAACCTCAGACGAAGTTACAAAAAAAGGCCATGCATCGATTTCGAGGATAAAGTTGTACATGTGGAACTGTCAAGTTCTTGTGATCAGCAGAAGTCTTTGGAAATAGTGTCAACTGAAATTGAGGTGTCAGTTAATGACAGAAGTTTCTTGACATTCGCAATTGATCAGAGAATTATTATATATGAAGGTGAGTTACTAATTGTCAAAGTTCATTAAGACCCAGTTTCACAAGTGTCAGTTAACTTTTAACCTTAGATTAAGTCACTCTTCATCTCTTTCTAATGTCCCCCTTATGCCCGTTTTCACCAACGTCGTTTAACTTGAACCGTAGTTCAATTCACTCTTTGTCTGTTTCTAAGGAAGACTGTTAGAAAGAAACAAAGAGTGAATTGAACTAAGGTTCAAGTTAAACGACGTTGGTGAAAAAGGGCATTAGAAAGAAACAAAGAGTGAGTTAATCTTAGATTAAAAGTTAACCGACACTTGTAAAAAACTGAGCCTAAATAATCCCCTAAATTAAAATCCAATAAAAATACCTATTTAAATATTCTAATTTCACGATGCAATTTAAACTTAATGCACATATGTAATATAAATTTAAACCTTAAATATCATACACTACAATCTTTTTCATTTTTATAGTTTTAATTGAATTAAAATTTTACAAACATTCCAAATTTTTTAACTAATTTTTTTTTAAATATACAACAAAAATGTGAAACATAAATTTTTTGGTATGACGATTATGTTTGTCGTAAACAACATTTGATAAAATATAGGTAGGGATGGACATGCACGCAAAGAAATTACATCGTTCATTTAGCTGTAAAAAAGCCGGTAATTATGCAGTATAGGGGAAGCACCTCCGATGACCTTGACCTTGACATATGTTGTCAAGGTCACCCTCCTAAGTGACCTTCAGAAGGTTTTAGCCGTCGCTCGTTTTTTATTAAAAAGTTATAAACAAAAAAAGTTTCGAAAATATAGCAGTTATTTTAAGTACTGAGAAGCATAAACGACTAATATTACGTTTTTCTTTAAAGCAGAGAATAATTTATTTCGCGAGAAAGTCGCTGCTTTACCAAAACACAACATTTAAAGCAGTAAATTGTTGATAAATTGAAATTTTTTTGTTAAAGCAGAGAATACATTATTTTGCGAAAAAATCGCTGCTTTACCAAAACACAACATTTAAAGCAGTAAATCGTACCTATGTAGGTTAGTGACGCGCTTTAAAAGTATTTAAGTGTTTAAAGCGCGTCAACTAACCTATATATGCACCTATATATGCTATACTTTCCAAACTTTTTTTGTTAATAACTTTTTAACGAATAGCGAGCGACGGCTAAAACTTTCTGAAGGTCACTCGTGGTCATGACCTTGACAACATATATCAAGGTCATTGAAATCGGTGAGGTCGCCAAACTTTTTTTTGTTAATAACTTTTTAATAAAAAACGAGCGACGGCTAAAACCTTCTGAAGGTCACTCAGGAGGGTGACCTTGACAACATATGTCAAGGTCAAGGTCATCGGAGGTGCTTCCCCTATACTGCATAATTACCAAGAAGCCTGTTTATTTAACTCTTTTTTTTTACATAATATATATTACATACTAAAAAACTAAAGCTGCGAGCTCACAATCGACGATCTGATTCGTATTGAACGCATCGCTAGCGTATATTACTTTCGACGCTTCCTTGGGATCCTTCACAGTGGACGCGATATAGGAGAACTGCGCAAACTTTGCATCGATCGTCGCAAGTATTCTGATCAAACGATCGAATCTCGCATCGATGCACCGATCGAGATCGAACATACGATGCATCGTCGATTCGGTCATTCTCAAGCATACGTTTGCAGATTCGAGACGTATGAGTTTGATGTTATTAACCGTACAAACTCTCACCATTAGCGGTCCAACGTTTATAAAACTATGGATATCTTTGAAGTCATTGCGAAAGAAATTCTGAATATTTTGCCGTTGCTCGTATAGTGCCTTCCACGTTTCGAAAGACAACAGCAGTTCCTTTTCTCGGCGAGGATCTCCAACGGCGATCTCCACGTAGCTCGGTGGACCCACGTTGATACCAATTTCGAGGAATTTGTATTCCGTAACTGTCAGCGCGTATTGTCTGCTGAGTATACGAACCGCGCGACGATCCAACGAACAACGACGCCGCTAGGCGACGTACAATGGGTAAGACTAACTCGATAGCGCACGGCGTTGGGAGCGTGTTTTGTCGATGACGCATCGAACCTGTCGGGACATGTTCGTCGTAAACAACATTTTTCTAGGAAAATGAGGGGTGTTATCTCATAGACTAAACAATTTCGCGCTATTTTTTACGACGCAATTATAGTCATATTTATAATATTCTGCGTTAATATAAATATATTATGCAGTAATTAAATCTGAGGAAAGAAGTATTTTTATGTTCAATGTTAAACTAAAAAATTTTTACTATAGGTAAATATATAAGATTTTATTTTATTTATCATCATTGGCGGAACTGCCCTTTGTGGACCAGCGTCTGCTCATTATATTAATTTATAATATTAATAAATATTTCTTTCTGTATTTATTATTACCTATAAAAAATGAGTCCCTTTGAAACGGCATCATGTTGAAAACCAGGTATTGCGACATGCGATAAATGCTTTAAATTTTGCAAATACATTCTTTGCGATTTGAAATATTTTGTGATTTTTTCAAGAAAAAGAAATGTAAATTTTATGTAATGGAAGTGAGGAGTTATTAATTCCCATCTGAGTACAATTAAATTGTGAATATCATGTATTTTAATAGAACAGAAATGTGGTAACAATACTGCTGAGACATGATAAGTGGGTATTTGAAAAGTTTTCTTAAAAAGTGTCCATATGTCAGTATCATAAGTATTATATGTTTCTTGAATTGGCATATTCGACAAAATTTTGTAAACTTTTGAGGATGTTTTATCACAATGCTAAAATTCGTCTGAAATACCGGATCGTACGTGTGTGAAGTTAGCATCTCAAGTGTTAGCATCTCACAAATAAACTGCAAATTCACTTGCATCCAGCATAGTTCTACAGTTCCTGATAATTTTTAACAATAGTTCTGATGAATTTACTATTAAAATCGCATTTTTAAGAAATGAGATGCTAACTTCCAAAAACACCTGACAGCATCTCATCGTATTTCGAATACATGATCACGGAGGAGTAAGATTCTATAGAGTTCTCCAGTCTAGACACATTCTGTCAATAGTTCTGACGATTAAACTCCGCAGAAAATAATTTATAATTACAAAACCCATCTGATCCCATGTCTATGAAGCTGGCATGAAAACTCACTAATTGTTTACAGTTCTAGAGTTTCTCTATGAGTTAAACAAATAATTCCGACCATTAAAGCAAAAGAATTGATTCAAAGTTGACTAAGACGACAACTTCACGTTGCGTCTTAATTTGTCTTACAGCAGTTCCCTCACTATATCTCGTCAGATTTTGATTTGCAATTAAAAACGAGTTCTATAAAGAGTTCTGCAGTTTAAAACCAAAAACATCGATTAAAATAACGTGAAAAACACACGAATATAGTGTAACAAATATATCAAGCTGAACGATTTTTCAGAGTTCTGGCTTTTCCAACATAGTTCTGTATAATTATGAATACATTTATGCATTTTTTAAAGAGTTCTAGACACTATCAACGTTGTGTTATCAAAAAAATTAATACTGCCCGGAAAACGCATTTTAATACAGATAAAGGTGAGATGCTGGACGATATTCGCGAGTTCTACTGATCGTAAAATTTTTCGCGCAATTCTAAATGTATTTAACAATTTCCTAAAGAGTTCTGGTCACTACCAGCGTTGTTATTTTTTAAATAATTAATACTGCCTAAAAAACGCATTTTAAGACAAATAAGGGTGAGATGCTAGTCGATATTCGATAGTTATGGTCATCGTAAAATTTTTTCATGCAGTTCTAAACGTATTTAACAATTTCTCGAAGAGTTCTGAGCATTACCAGCGTTGTGTTATATTTTAAATAATTAATACTGCCTGGAAAACGCATTTTAAGACAGATAAGGGTGAGATGCTAGTCGATATTCGATAGTTCTGGTCATCGTAAAATATTTTTCATGCAGTTCTAAACGTATTTAACAATTTCCCGAAGAGTTCTGGCCACTACCAGCGTTGTGTTATTTTTTAAATAATTAATATTGCCTGGAAAACGCATTTTAAGACAGATAAGGGTGAGATGCTAGTCGATATTCGATAGTTCTGGTCATCGTAAAATATTTTTCATGCAGTTCTAAACGTATTCAACAAATTCCTGAAGAGTTCTAAGCATTACCAGCGTTGTGTTATTTTTTAAATAATTAATACTGCCCGGAAAATGCATTTAAAGACAGATAAGGGTGAGATGCTAGTCGATATTTGATAGTTCTAGTCATCGTAAAATATTTTTCATGCAGTTCTAAACGTATTTAATAAATTCTCGAAAAGTTCTGGCCACTACCAGCGTTGTGTTATTTTTTAAATAATTAATACTGCCCGGAAAATGCATTTAAAGACAGATAAGGGTGAGATGCTAGTCGATATTTGATAGTTCTAGTCATCGTAAAATATTTTTCATGCAGTTCTAAACGTATTTAACAATTTCTCGAAGAGTTCTGGCCACTACCAGCGTTGTGTTATTTTTTAAATAATTAATACTGCCCGGAAAATGCATTTAAAGACAGATAAGGGTGAGATGCTAGTCGATATTTGATAGTTCTAGTCATCGTAAAATATTTTTCATGCAGTTCTAAACGTATTTAACAAATTCTTGAAGAGTTCTGAGCATTACCAGCGTTGTGTTATATTTTAAATAATTAATACTGCCCAAAAAACGCATTTTAAGACAAATAAGGGTGAGATGCTAGTCGATATTCGATAGTTATGGTCATCGTAAAATTTTTTCATGCAGTTCTAAACGTATTTAACAATTTCTCGAAGAGTTCTGAGCATTACCAGCGTTGTGTTATATTTTAAATAATTAATACTGCCTGGAAAACGCATTTTAAGACAGATAAGGGTGAGATGCTAGTCGATATTCGATAGTTCTGGTCATCGTAAAATATTTTTCATGCAGTTCTAAACGTATTCAACAAATTCCGGAAGAGTTCTGGCCACTACCAGCGTTGTGTTATTTTTTAAATAATTAATACTGCCTGGAAAACGCATTTTAAGACAGATAAGGGTGAGATGCTAGTCGATATTCGATAGTTCTGGTCATCGTAAAATATTTTTCATGCAGTTCTAAACGTATTCAACAAATTCCGGTAGAGTTCTGGCCACTACCAGCGTTGTGTTATTTTTTAAATAACTAATACTGCCTGGAAAACGCATTTTAAGACAGATAAGGGTGAGATGCTAGTCGATATTCGATAGTTCTGGTCATCGTAAAATATTTTTCATGCAGTTCTAAACGTATTTAACAATTTTCCGAAGAGTTCTGGCCACTACCAGCGTTGTGTTATTTTTTAAATAATTAATATTGGCTGGAAAACGCATTTTAAGACAGATAAGGGTGAGATGCTAGTCGATATTCGATAGTTCTGGTCATCGTAAAATATTTTTCATGCAGTTCTAAACGTATTCAACAAATTCCTGAAGAGTTCTAAGCATTACCAGCGTTGTGTTATTTTTTAAATAATTAATACTGCCCGGAAAATGCATTTAAAGACAGATAAGGGTGAGATGCTAGTCGATATTTGATAGTTCCAGTCATCGTAAAATATTTTTCATGCAGTTCTAAACGTATTTAACAAATTCTCGAAGAGTTCTGGCCACTACCAGCGTTGTGTTATTTTTTAAATAATTAATACTGCCTGGAAAACGCATTTTAAGACAGATAAAGGTGAGATGCTAGTCGATATTCGATAGTTCTGGTCATTGTAAAATATTTTTCATGCAGTTCTAAACGTATTTAACAATTTCCCGAAGAGTTCTGGCCACTACCAGCGTTGTGTTATTTTTTAAATAATTAATATTGCCTGGAAAACGCATTTAAAGACAGATAAGGGTGAGATGCTAGTCGATATTCGATAGTTCTGGTCATCGTAAAATATTTTTCATGCAGTTCTAAACGTATTTAACAATTTCCCGAAGAGTTCTGGCCACTACCAGCGTTGTGTTATTTTTTAAATAATTAATATTGCCTGGAAAACGCATTTTAAGACAGATAAGGGTGAGATGCTAGTCGATATTCGATAGTTCTGGTCATCGTAAAATATTTTTCATGCAGTTCTAAACGTATTCAACAAATTCCTGAAGAGTTCTAAGCATTACCAGCGTTGTGTTATTTTTTAAATAATTAATACTGCCCGGAAAATGCATTTAAAGACAGATAAGGGTGAGATGCTAGTCGATATTTGATAGTTCTAGTCATCGTAAATAATTTTTCATGCAGTTCTAAACGTATTTAACAAATTCTTGAAAAGTTCTGAGCATTACCAGAGCGTTGTGTTATATTTTAAATAATTAATACTGCCTGGAAAACGCATTTTAAGACAGATAAGGGTGAGATGCTAGTCGATATTCGATAGTTCTGGTCATCGTAAAATATTTTTCATGCAGTTCTAAACGTATTTAACAATTTCCCGAAGAGTTCTGGCCACTACCAGCGTTGTGTTATTTTTTAATGTACAATAGTTATTTTTCGAGATAATATATACGTAAAAGTGGCGTAATTTAATGATTTCATTAAATTGGAATACAAAAGTTGCCTTCCATTTACATCAAAACTCAGATAATTTTCACTTGTGACGTCATAACTCAGTTAAATGCACGTTCTTTTTGCATGCTGGAAAGTGAGATTCAACTGAGTTTTTATCCACAATCGAGACCATGTGCTTTAATGAATCTAATAAACTCACATTAAAAGTGAGGCTATATATATGGACCTGTGTTATTATGCGATAGCTTTGTCACCAAAATAAGTAGGTAAATACATATCTTACTTGAGTATAAAATATTCACGTAACTGAGTGACTCAGATCACTTGAGTGTAAATGGAAAAAGCAACTAATAATACGTATCACTTGAGTTTTTTTATTTATTTATTTTTTTTAAATAAAGATACTACAACTTGGGTTTATTAAATCTTAGTTACACGATATCTCTTACACTCAGCATTACCCAGAGCCAACGACGGGGACGTGGTAAGACTTGGCTCCATTCTTTTTTTTTCTTTTTTATAAATTTTTATGTTTTTTTAATATTTTTTGTTTTTATATTTTTTTATATTTTTTATTTTTGTTTTATATTTTTTTTGTTTATTTATATTTTTTATCTGCTTTTTTCGTATTTATAGTGTTTTTTGTATTGTTGTTTTTTCTTTCTTATAATGTTTTCAATGCGTAGCCTTTCTTTTAAACGTATTTTTCTTAGTGCAAAAGTAATTTTTTGTTATAAAATGTTGGTTATAAAATGTTATAAAATTTAGAAAATAATCACAAGTAACCTAATTAGGAAAATTATCTGCATAATCAATAGTTATTTTCTTTACTTAACGATTTTCTTTATATATTTTTAATCTTAATATTTTTTAATCTTAATATGTCCGTTATTCCTATTTGTTAATGTTTTTCACCTACAAACGTATACAAAATCAGATGAGGTTGGATTGCTTTGATTGGATTAACGCTTTCACGAGATGGTCCCACATCATTGTACTCGTGCCAGTACATCCCAGATTTAGTGTATCCAATGTAGTGACCCGCCGACCAACTTACAGCACCGGCTAATGAATACATTCTATTCTTTATCTCGATAATTTTTGTTATTGAATCAAGTGTGCAGGAAATAGCTTTGGTCCTAGTGTAACTCTCATCAGTTACAACACTTGTATCAATGATCACGTGCGGCCCATATTCTATATCGTCTTCAATGAGCGTGCTGCACCTTCGACATGTCCGTTTTGTTTTATGTCCATCATCTATTGCCTGCTGCATGAAACCAAAACCGTAACACAGTATTAAATCAACATTGATGCTGAGAGCATTGCTTTGCGTGTTAAAATTATATCCGCATTGGCAGAAAACTTTTGTTTTGTGGCTTGGTATATCTTCAAAAACATATTGAGCTAAGTGGGCAACGTTACACTCAGTATCCAGGCGCTTTATTGTTCTTGTGAACGATTCCATTTTGAACAGTCCCATTTTGGAAAGTATGTCTGCTCTCTCTCGGTAATCAACCATCGTGAGTTTTTGCTTGCCTGTTAGTATTTTCAGAGCCAATTGTATGGTCTGATTATTCGATTTCTTAAGTATCTCGCAATAGACTCGATTTGATGCCATCGCGCTCATGATTACTTGAAACAACGAATCATACGCACAAGTTTTCTTTAGGTTGAGCCTAAACTTTTCCAGAATTACAGGCTCGCAAAACAAGCCATTTTTAAATACAGGAAGTTTTGAGACCTTGGTATCTTTAATATATTCCCATTCCGGGCATATATCTGATTTTGTATACGTTTGTAGGTGAAAAACATTAACAAATAGGAATAACGGACATATTAAGATTAAAAAATATTAAGATTAAAAATATATAAAGAAAATCGTTAAGTAAAGAAAATAACTATTGATTATGCAGATAATTTTCCTAATTAGGTTACTTGTGATTATTTTCTAAATTTTATAACATTTTATAACCAACATTTTATAACAAAAAATTACTTTTGCACTAAGAAAAATACGTTTAAAAGAAAGGCTACGCATTGAAAACATTATAAGAAAGAAAAAACAACAATACAAAAAACACTATAAATACGAAAAAAGCAGATAAAAAATATAAATAAACAAAAAAAATATAAAACAAAAATAAAAAATATAAAAAAATATAAAAACAAAAAATATTAAAAAAACATAAAAATTTATAAAAAAGAAAAAAAAAGAATGGAGCCAAGTCTTACCACGTCCCCGTCGTTGGCTCTGGGTAATGCTGAGTGTAAGAGATATCGTGTAACTAAGATTTAATAAACCCAAGTTGTAGTATCTTTATTTAAAAAAAATAAATAAATAAAAAAACTCAAGTGATACGTATTATTAGTTGCTTTTTCCATTTACACTCAAGTGATCTGAGTCACTCAGTTACGTGAATATTTTATACTCAAGTAAGATATGTATTTACCTACTTATTTTGGTGACAAAGCTATCGCATAATAACACAGGTCCATATATATAGCCTCACTTTTAATGTGAGTTTATTAGATTCATTAAAGCACATGGTCTCGATTGTGGATAAAAACTCAGTTGAATCTCACTTTCCAGCATGCAAAAAGAACGTGCATTTAACTGAGTTATGACGTCACAAGTGAAAATTATCTGAGTTTTGATGTAAATGGAAGGCAACTTTTGTATTCCAATTTAATGAAATCATTAAATTACGCCACTTTTACGTATATATTATCTCGAAAAATAACTATTGTACATTAAAAAATAACACAACGCTGGTAGTGGCCAGAACTCTTCGGGAAATTGTTAAATACGTTTAGAACTGCATGAAAAATATTTTACGATGACCAGAACTATCGAATATCGACTAGCATCTCACCCTTATCTGTCTTAAAATGCGTTTTCCAGGCAGTATTAATTATTTAAAAAATAACACAACGCTGGTAGTGGCCAGAACTCTTCCGGAATTTGTTGAATACGTTTAGAACTGCATGAAAAATATTTTACGATGACCAGAACTATCGAATATCGACTAGCATCTCACCCTTATCTGTCTTAAAATGCGTTTTCCAGGCAGTATTAATTATTTAAAATATAACACAACGCTGGTAATGCTCAGAACTCTTCGAAAAATTGTTAAATACGTTTAGAACTGCATGAAAAAATTTTACGATGACCATAACTATCGAATATCGACTAGCATCTCACCCTTATCTGTCTTTAAATGCATTTTCCGGGCAGTATTAATTATTTAAAAAATAACACAACGCTGGTAGTGGCCAGAACTCTTCGAGAAATTGTTAAATACGTTTAGAACTGCATGAAAAATATTTTACGATGACTAGAACTATCAAATATCGACTAGCATCTCACACTTATCTGTCTTTAAATGCATTTTCCGGGCAGTATTAATTATTTAAAAAATAACACAACGCTGGTAGTGGCCAGAACTCTTCGAGAAATTGTTAAATACGTTTAGAACTGCATGAAAAATATTTTACGATGACCAGAACTATCGAATATCGACTAGCATCTCACCCTTATCTGTCTTAAAATGCGTTTTTCAGGCAGTATTAATTATTTAAAAAATAACACAACGCTGGTAGTGGCCAGAACTCTTCCGGAATTTGTTGAATACGTTTAGAACTGCATGAAAAATATTTTACGATGACCAGAACTATCGAATATCGACTAGCATCTCACCCTTATCTGTCTTAAAATGCGTTTTCCAGGCAGTATTAATTATTTAAAATATAACACAACGCTGGTAATGCTCAGAACTCTTCGAGAATTTGTTAAATACGTTTAGAACTGCATGAAAAATATTTTACGATGACTAGAACTATCAAATATCGACTAGCATCTCACCCTTATCTTTCTTTAAATGCATTTTCCGGGCAGTATTAATTATTTAAAAAATAACACAACGCTGGTAGTGGCCAGAACTCTTCGAGAATTTGTTAAATACGTTTAGAACTGCATGAAAAATATTTTACGATGACTAGAACTATCAAATATCGACTAGCATCTCACACTTATCTGTCTTTAAATGCATTTTCCGGGCAGTATTAATTATTTAAAAAATAACACAACGCTGGTAATGCTTAGAACTTTTCAGGAATTTGTTGAATACGTTTAGAACTGCATGAAAAATATTTTACGATGACCAGAACTATCGAATATCGACTAGCATCTCACCCTTATCTGTCTTAAAATGCGTTTTCCAGCCAATATTAATTATTTAAAAAATAACACAACGCTGGTAGTGGCCAGAACTCTTCGGAAAATTGTTAAATACGTTTAGAACTGCATGAAAAATATTTTACGATGACCAGAACTATCGAATATCGACTAGCATCTCACCCTTATCTGTCTTAAAATGCGTTTTCCAGGCAGTATTAATTATTTAAAATATAACACAACGCTGGTAATGCTCAGAACTCTTCGAGAAATTGTTAAATACGTTTAGAACTGCATGAAAAAATTTTACGATGACCATAACTATCGAATATCGACTAGCATCTCACCCTTATTTGTCTTAAAATGCGTTTTTTAGGCAGTATTAATTATTTAAAAAATAACACAACGCTGGTAGTGGCCAGAACTCTTCGAGAAATTGTTAAATACGTTTAGAACTGCATGAAAAATATTTTACGATGACTAGAACTATCAAATATCGACTAGCATCTCACACTTATCTGTCTTTAAATGCATTTTCCAGGTTAATTTTTAAAAAAAAACACAACGTGGGGGGGCCCGAACCTTTGAGAAATTTTAAATAGTTTGAACCATGAAAAATTTTTTGAGACCAAAAATAAATCGAAGTCTCACCCCTTTTCTTTAAAAAGTTTTTTTTTGAAGTTTTAAATTTTTTAAAAAAAAAACAACGCGGGGGCCAAAACCTTTCCCAATTTTTTTAAAACGTTTAGAAGCATGAAAAAAAATTTTAGATAAAAACTAGAAAAGACTAGATTCACCCTTTTTTTTTTAAAATGGTTTTAGGCAATTTAATTTTTAAAAAAAAACAACGTGGAATGCCCAAAAACCTTTTAAAATTTTTAAAAAAGTTGAATGCATAAAAAAAAAATTGTGACCATAATAGAAACGTCATCCACCCCATTTGTCTTTAAAAGGTTTTTTTGGCAAAAAATTTTTAAAAAATAAAACGTGGGTTTCCAGAACTCTTTAGGAAAGTTTTAAAAACATTGAATTGGCAAAAAAATTTTCGCAGTGAACCCCAATTTGACTTCCCCTTTTATAAAAAGGGTTTCCGGGGGGTATTAATTTTTTTTTTAACAAAAAGTTGAGGGTTGAACTCTTTAAAAATGAAAAAGTTTATAATTTAAAAATATGTGGAAAAACCAAAAAAAAAAATGTTTCCTTTTTATATTTTAACTTATTTGTTAGTTTTTTTTCGTTTTTTAACGATGTTTTTGTTTTTTTAAAAAGAAACTTTATAGAATCGTTTTAATTTAAATCAAAATCGAGGATATAGTGAGGGGAAAGGCCCCAAGAAAAATTAGCCAAAAAAAAAGGAAAATTTTGTTAGTTAATTTTAACAAATTTTTTTCTTTTTAAGGTCGGAATTTTTTTTTTTAATCATAGAGAATCAGGGGAAGAAAAAAGGGGTTTTAGCCGCCCTGACGGGGTAGAGGGTTTTTAATTTAAATTATTTTTTGGGAGGTTTTAACGTAGAACATTTTTAAAAATGGAGGTGGGGAGAACTCTATGTTTACTCCTCCTGATATGTATTTGAAAAACGATGAGATCTTTTTTAGGTTTTTTGGAAGTTAGATTCCCTTAAAAGCATTTTTTTTAAATTCATAAAAAAATTTTTAAAAAAACAGGAAGTAGAAAGTGGTGCAAGGAATTTTCGTTATTTGTTTTGTGCTAACAATTTAGATGCAAAATTTACCACCGTACGCCGGTTTTCAGACGAATTTTTTATTTGATAAAAACCTAAAAGGTTTAAAAATTTTCGAATGGGCCCCTAAGAAAAATTAATACTTTTGATAAGCCTTGGAATTTTTAAAAAACTTTCAAATACCCCCCCTTTTTAGTCTCAGCGTTTTACCCCCCTTTTTGTTCTATTAACACATGTTACAATTAATTGTATCAGATGGAATTTAAAACTTCATCCATTAATAAAAATTTTGTTCTTGAAAAAAATCACAAAAATTTCAAATAGCAAAAAATGTATTTGAAATTTAAAAGCATTTAGCATGTCCCCAATCCCTGGTTTACTTTGAGGTTAAAGGGACTATTTTTATAGGTAATAAAAAAACGGGACGAATATTTATTAATATATAAATTAATATAATGGGGGGACGTGGTCCACAAGGGCATTTCCCGCCAATGATGATAAATAAAATAAATCATATATTCCCTTAAGTAAAAAATTTTTTGGTTTAACATTGAACTAAAATATTTCCCCCGATTTAATTACTGTTTAATATATTTATATTAACGCAGAATATATTATAAACTATGACTAAAATTTTGGTCTTTAAAAAAATAGCGCAAAATTTGTTTAGTCATGAGATAAAACCCCATTTTCCTAAAAAAAAAGTTGACGACGAAATGCCCCGACGGGTTTCGATGGTCATCAAAAAAAAACCCCGCTCCAACGCGGGTGCGCTTCGGTTAGTCTTACCATTGTACGCCCCAGCGGGCGTGGGGTGTTTTTGGATCGGCGCGGTTAGTGTTACTCAGAAAGCCCAATACGGGGCTGACAGTTACGGAATCAAATCTCAAAATGGTATCAACGGTGGGTCCCCGAGTACGTGGGGGATCGCCGTTGGAGATCTCGCCGAGAAAGGGAAAAAAAAAAAGGGGGGGGGGTGTTTTCGAAAGTGGAAGGACTATACGAGAAACGGCAAAAATTTCAGAATTCTTTGCAATGATTTCAAAAGTTTTCCAAGTTTTATAAACGTTGGACCTAGGGTTTGAGAGTTTGTACGGTTAATAAAAACAAATATAGCTCGAATCTGCAAACTTTATGCTTGAGAATGACCGAATCGACGTGCATGTAGGTTCGATCTCGATGGGGGCATCGATGCGGGGTCGATCGTTGATCAGTACTTGGGGACGATCGAGCAAATTTTGCGCGTTCTCCGATACGCGTCCACGGTGAAGGCCCAGGGAAGCGTCGAATGTAAGATTACGCTAGGATGCGTTCACTACGAATCAGATCGTCGTTTGTGAGCTCGAAGCTTGTGTTTTAGTATTAATATATATTATGAAAAAAAAAGAGTGAAAAAAACCCCAGGCTTTTTTACAACAAAAGAACGAGTAATTCTTTGGTGCATGCCATCCTACCTATTTTTATCAAATTTTGGGTTTACGACGAAAATTTCCCAAAAAGGTCGATGCGTACGGATCGATCATCGTCCCGATGACGTCATTTTTCCTGTGGTTTTACGTACGCGTCGTAAAAAGTAGCGAAAATTTTTTAAGTTACGAGATGAAACACACCTTTCTAGAAAATGTGTTTACAAACGAACATGTCGACGGGGTTCGTTGGGTCATCGACAAAAATACACGCCCCACGCAGGGGCGTATCGACTTAGTTTTTACACATTGAAACGCCGCTAGCAGCATCGTTGCGAACGAGGCTCCCGGGACCCGAGGGACCCCGCGCCGCAAACGGGACTCCACGCGGCCCCCCCCGGACCCCGCGGACCCCCGCGAACCCCACGCGAACCCCCGGCGCGACCGGGGAACGGAATGCGGACCCCTCCCCGCGCGAAACAAGGCGGCGGGACCAGGGCGGGGTGAGTTCACCCCGGGACCATCCCGGTGGAGTCATCCCGGGAGTTATCGTGAGTCATCCGGGTGGTTGCAAAGTCAACCCCTTCTCCCCACCCCGCGAAAAATCCGATATTTGGGGTAACCGATACCCGCCCCTCCCCCACCTCTACCCCGCGTTATTTCTTGTAACCTAATTTCCCTGTGTTAAAACGTACTCCCCCCCCCCCTTACCCTGCGGGAAAACCGATACCCTTCCCCCCACCCCTCCCCCTTCCGCGTATCCGTCCCCCCTTCACCCCTGGAGTTCCCGGTTTGACTCCCCTTTAAACACTCTAGCAAATATTTTAAATTTTTTGAGGATTTCTCCTTATTGAAAAGGGGGGACGCAATATATTAGGTGTTGCTGTGTATGGGAAATAATTTTAAAAGCAAATCTAAAAGGGGTATCACTTAAAAGTAGGTCAAATGGCTTGGACTTTTAAAATTTAATCGTAAGGACGGTTACATTAAGACCTTTAGCCCCGACAATGTACTTTGCCGAGACAAGGGCAAATTAAAAAACGAAATAAAACTATAATTATCATGAATTACATTATGAACAACACTGGGCACCACTGGAAAAGGGTGTAGGCGAACCCAAAAGGGTAGAGAGGGATAGTAAAGGAAAGTACTATGAAGAAAAATTGTGTATATGGTTTGCAAAGCCCCAAATGCGGGCATTTAGGAGACTAGACCCGGAATCCCCCCGTTTTGGCTTGACTTAACATATGCACTAAAGTAGGTAACAAAATCGAACCTAAAGAAAATTTTGTTTGTATGTGAAATAGTTCGACAAAAACCCCTTTTCTTTTTGATTTTTTTCCTTTTTTGGTAATTTTTAATCCAATAATCAAAAAAATGCTAATTTTATTTTTTAATATAAAAATATAAATTTTTAAAAATAAATTTTTAAAAAAAAAATAAAAAAAAAGAATATTTTTAATATAAAATAATATTTAATAAATTTTAAATTTTACAAAGTCAAAATAATTGTGCTTTTTTAAAAATTTGGTTTTTTTTGTTTTTCATAAAAATTCAAAATTTTAAAAATTTTTCTTTTTTCCCCCTTTTTTTTAAAATTTGGGGAAAAAAAAAAAACCAAAAAAAAAAAAAAAAAAAGGAAAAAAATTTAAAAAAATTAATAAATAATAAATGGTTATAAAAAAATTTTATATACATATTATTAAAAAAAGGGGAAAGGGGGAAAAAAAAATTATATTAATTTTGAATTTTATGCGGTAATTTTTAAAAAAACGCGGAACAACAAAGAACTAAAATTTTTTTGATTGGTAAGTGTTAAAATTTTTTGCCTTTTAAATACAATTGTACTTTGTTTGATAACCTTTAAAATTTTTCGCGTGGAGTACGGTTGTCTGCAAGTTGAAGAAATATAATTTTAGGCGGGCGACGAAAAAGATTTAAAAATTGGGGGGTTTTTTCCGAAAAAAATTTTTTAGAATTCTGATGCCCAAATTTTATACAATTTTAGATTATGGTATACGTGGTATATTTTAAATATCAAAAAGGGGAAAATAAACGAGGGTTAAAAGTATGGGCAAAAAATTCGGTGAAAACCAATAGACAATAGGAACCGGGGGAAATTTGCAATCGAAACCCATTACTGACAAATAAGATGCTTCGCGATTATTTTTAATGTACGCCGTTGGGGAAAAACTGACAAAATTTGACAAAAGTTTCAAATCTCGAGCCCCGTTAAACATAAAAAAACCCATGCCCAACGTTTTTCTTTCCCCCGGGGCCAGTAATTTTTTTTTAAAATTATTTTAAATTTTTTAAGGTTTGTGAAAACGGGGCTAAAAGAAAAAATTTAGCGAGTCCCCGCATCGGGAGTTTTCAAAAAATTTAAAGGGGGCCCCCTCTCTTTTTTCGTTGGGGAAACGAACCCGGCAAAAAAAAAAATTTCCCAAAAAAGCAAAAAGGGTTGTCCTTCCCCCAAAAGACTGATACATTTTGGGCGTCCCTTTTGACGGGGAAAAAGCAAAGTGTTTAAGGGTGAAAAAAATACTCCCCAAAAAAATTTCAAAAAATTAAAAATGATAAAAGAGAGTGGCATTTAGGCTCCGTTGTATTCCCCATCTACAATTTGCCAGTGTTTCAGATCCGTTGGAAAGGCACCACAAAAAATTTTCACAAAAAAGAAGAGGGGTTATCAGTTTTTTAAGAAAACTGCAGTTACAAAAGGAAGTGGGGTTTTAAAGCGAAAAAGTGTTCGATTGAGAGCCTTCCCCCCCAGTCAAAAAACATAAAGTGTGGCAAGGGAAAAAAATAATAATGAAAGATAAATACTGTGCAAGCGGTCCTAAAAATTTTAACCGGCGACATTTAAAAAAAGCTGTGAAAAATTGATTCCTGAGTCGAGTTTCAGAAACCCAAAAACGCTAAACAAAAGATGTATAAAAATCGTGGTGGCTTGATTCACGCCAACCTAAAATTTTTTAATCTTATCCGTCAGTAAAGCGTGTTCGCAAAAATATGCAATTATGTGAATTTTTGATTAATATTGTGACGTTTTTTACAAGATGATTTTTGTTTCTGCAAAAAACCGCGAATACTTTCCTTGCATTTGGGTTTTTTAATTTGGGAGGATGAGGAACCAAAAGCTCATCAACAAAATTAAAAATTTAAACAAAAAAATTTTTTGTAAAAAAAAAGCTGTCAAAATTTTACAAAGAATAAATGCTTAAAATAAAGTTTAAATTTTCTTTTTTCTTTTCCAGTAAACCTTAAAGGTTTTTTTTTTAAAATGATAAAATTAAACTTTCATGGGAAAAATTTAAAAAGTTAATGATTATGGTAATGATTTTCCGAATCGAACAAACATCAAAAAATTGGGCCCTGTAAAGAACCCACTAAAAATTATTTAAAAAAACCGTTTTCGACGACGCGGTCCCACGGTCTCCCGGCCGGGAGGGGCGCCGCGTTTTACTTTAAACTCCCAATATTTGGTATGCTTCCAAACCCCGATGGTAGTCGAGAATTTGAAGTTATGTGGGCGCCCGGTGCGATTTCCCCGCACCCGTTAAGAGATGCAGTATTTTCAGGGGGGTTTTTTGAAACCCGGGAAAAAGGAGAGGGGCGTAGGCAAACCCCCTCAAATAAAAAAAAAAATTTTTTGGTTAAGGCAGATAACAAGGGGCGATAGGGTTCCCGGGAACAAGAAAATTCGAGACCCCCCGTGTCCCCCCCAAGCGCGTCTATTGTCCTGAGCTGCACGGCAAAACCCCACAAAATTGCACAAAAGTATTCCCCGAATAAGTTCAGCGTTCCCCCGGCGGTAAACGCGAGATGAACAAAAACCAACCATCCCTTAAACAATTCGAAATTTTTTTCGGCCCGGAAACCCGGGGATTTCCTCCCCCCAAAAGCCGAAGGGGCCCCCCCCCTTAAATCGACCCCAACCCCGGGGGGCCTTTTTAAACCCCATAAAAAAACGCCCGGGAAATACTACAAAAAAAGGCATAAAAAAAACCCGGGCCCCAAGAAAAAAAAAGAGGCTCTTCAGCGCAGAACCCCCTTCTCAAAAAGGGGAGGGTTTTAACCCAAAGGGGGTTTTAAAATTTCCCAAAGCAGAAAAACACCCCCAACAAAAATTTCGGAACAAAAAATTTCCCAAACCCAAATTTTCCCCCAAAGAAGACAAAAAACGGGACAAAAAAAAAAGCCCCTGGACGCTTTACTTCGGGGGCCCCTACGTTTTTATCCCCGGGGGGGCCCCCTCGCGACACTTTGTCCCCGGGGCCCCCCCGCGGTTGGCATTTTGTTTTTTTTTAATTTCGGGGGTTTTTTTACTTTCCCCCGGGCCCCCAACCCCGATTCCCCCGGGGGGCCAGGTACCCCCCGATCTTATTTTGAGGAAGGGGGAGCAGGGGCCCTTTAATTTGGGCCCCCTCCGGCGGCTCGACTCGTCTTAGGGTGGATGTTCCCCGGGGTGGGGGCTCGCTGGGAAAAGGGCCTTTTCCCCCTTGGTCCGGCGGGACCACGCGGGGGCCCCCCCCGCCCCCCCCGGCCCGGGGTTTTTCCCCACCCCGTCGGTGCTCCCCCCCTGGGGTCCCCGGGGGTCCCCCTGGGGGATTTTCGCCCCGGAGGGCCCCCCGCACTGCCCCCATCCGCCGGCGGTATTTTTAAAAATCCCCCTTTTTGGAAAACCGGGGGTGTCCAGGCCGGTTCATTTCCCCCCGGGTTTCCCCGACGGCCGGGGGGAAAAAGGGCCCTGGCTGCCCCCGGGGGGCGGTTTTCTAACGGTGGGGGCCCCCTTTTCCCTTTAAGGGGGGCCTTTTGTCGGGGGCCCCCCCGACCCCCGGGGGCGTTTCGCTGTGCCATCCCGGGGCCCCTTAAAAAGGGTTTAAATTGCCGGGGGGGCCCCCCGCGTGACCCGCCCCCGATCTTTCCCCCCGGGGAAATCCCGGTTGCCCCCCCGAAATTTTCCCCCGAAGGGGGCTTTGCCGTTACACTGGGGCGGCCCCCCCGGGCCATTGCCCCCGCACTCCCTGACCCGTAACCTCGCAAAAGGTTTTAAAAACCAAACCCAAAAGGTTTTTCCCCCCCCGCCCCGGGCGGGGGGGCCCCCTCCCCGGCCCCCCTCCCCCGGCCGAGCCCTTTTTGGGGGGAAAGGGGCGCGAAAATTTTTTCAAGTCAAACTCCCCGCCCCCGACGAGGGGCCGAGGGGGCGTCCCCCCCATTTCCCCCGGAGACCACCCCTCAAAACCCCTTTTTAATCCCCCCTTCATTTCCCTTAAAACCTCACCTTTGGTGAGGTTTCCCCCCTCCCACCCGATCAGTCAATGCGTTTTCCCCTTTCCCAAGGGGGTAATGTTTTCAAAAAACACCCCAACAAAAAAATTTTGGGAAATTTTTCCCCAATTTTTTCCCCCCAAAAATTTTAAACCCACCAAAAAAGCCCTTTTTTGTTTTTTCCCCTTTTCCAAAAATTTTCCAAATAGTCCCCCCCCTTTTTTCTCGCCCCCTTTTTCCCCAAAACCCCCCGCGGGGGTTTTTTTCTAGGAACGGGAAAAAAAGGGGGGCAAAAAGGGGTTGACTGCCCGTAATTCCCCCACGTAGGTTTTGGGAGACATTTTTTTTTTGGGCCCCAAAAATAAAAACGGGGGGGGGGGGGTCTCCCAAACCCAACGGGGTATTCGTCCTGGGAGGAGGCCCCCCCGGGCCCCCGGGTCCCGGTTACTTTTTTCCCCCTTTAGGGCTTCGGTCCGATCGCGGCCAAAGGTTTGCGGGACCCCCATTTTTTGTCTCTGGTAACCCCCGGGGGGGGTTAGGGGGGTAGTAGGGTTTTAAAAATCCTTTTAAAGCATTTTCCCCCAGGTTTCCCCCTCCGCTGTGTAAAAAGTACCCCCCGGAGAGATCCCCCCCTTTCCCCCCGTAAAGGGGCCCGGGAAATTTTTTGGGGGCCAGTTTTCCCGCGATTCGGCGGCGGGGGCAGAAAAAGCCCCGCCTTTAAAACTAACCCCGATCGGAATTTGCGGTTTGCCTAGAAAAATTTTTTAAAAAGGCCCGGGCCCCCTTTGGTTCCCCTTTGGGTTTCCCAATTTTCCCCCCCCCCTTTTCAAAGGGCCCCCTTAAATTTTTCCCCGGGGGAAAACCAAAAACCCCCCGGGGGTTTTCCCCCGGCTCCCCCCGGTCACTTTCCCCCCCCCGGTCACGCAACAAGTTGGGGGGCCCCCAGCACCCCCCAAAAATTTACGAACGGGGGGGTGACGTCCCCCCGCTTTAATTTTATCTAGCATTTTTTTAACCCTTTGGGGGGGCCCCCAAAATTTTCCCCTCGGGGGAAATTTTTCGTTTTTGGGACGCGAAAAAAAAAGGGCCCCCCTTTTTCCGGGCCCTTTTTAAAATTTTCCAAATTCGGGGAAAAAGCCCCCGGGGGGGGCCCCTTAACCGTATGGGTTTTTGGACAAAAGAAAAACCCTTTTTTCCCGGGGGCGCTAAAACGCGGTAATCCCGGCTAAACTTTATTCCCCGGAAACTGAAAGAAAGGGCCGGGAAAGGGGGGGTTTGGGGGAAAAAATTTTTGGGCCAAACCCCAAATTATTTAGTACCCTCCATTGGTGGTTTTCGGGGACGCGCCTTTTTTTGTTTCTTTTTTAAATCCGCGGAAACCCCGGAAAAACCCGGGATTTTCCCTTTTGTTTTCCCCCACCTCCCGTTTTGGGGGGGCCTTGGGCGTGACGGCTAAAATTTTTCCGGCTGCTAAAAATTTTATCCCCTCGCCGGTTTTCTTCTTTCCCCTTTGGCGGACTAAGTAGCAGCTTTGGGTTTGCGGGGGAGGGTTTTCCCCCTTCTATTTTTTTGGGGTTTTTTTGGTCAACCCGGGGGGCTCCCGATGGTGCTACTTTTTTCGAAAAAAATTTTTTAGATGTTTTTTTCCATCTTTTGTTTTGCCCCCCCACCCCCAAAAAGCGGGGGTCCCCTTTCTTTCAATTTAAACTGGTGCGGACACGAGGCCCATCCCAAAATCCCCCTCCCCCTTTTTCCAAGTTGCCATACCGAACTTTTTCAAGAAGTCCATCCCCCGAAAACGGGGAAAGGGCCCAAACCCGGCAAAAGCCCACCGAGCTTCCGGGTTTCCCGGGCCTTTTTTGGAAGAAAAAAAAGGGTTTTTTTTGAATTGGGGGTATTTTTCCGTTTTCCATTCCCGGGTTTTTTGGGGGGGCCCCCCCTTTGCGTGGTTGGGCGGGCCCCCAATTTTTTTATTTGCATCCCCTCGCCCGAGGAGGTAAAAATTTGGCCCGACCACCCAACCCCCCCAGGGGGGGCCGGCCCCCCTTTCCCCGGGGGGAAAAAAACCCTTTTCCCGGGGGGTTCGTCGGGGGAGGTAAGTACGAGAAATTTTTTTTCCGGGGGAATTTGCTTCCGGGGCCCCGTTTTTTGATAAATTTGGGGGGGTGGGGCCCCCCCCCCCCGACCCCCCCTTTGCGTTTTTCCCCAAACCCAGGGGATGTCCCCGTCCCTAAACCCCGGGTTCCCCACCGGTAAAAAAAAGTTTTCCGTCGAGGCCCCCCCCGGAGGTCCACCCCCCCGGGCCCCCCCCAAAAGCAATTCCAAATTTTAAAAATTGGGGAAAAAACGGAAAAAAAAACTCGGGATGGTTGGGGTCGGTGGGGGCTGCCCGGGGTCCAGGCCCCCCTAAAAAGGGGGCCCCCCCTTGGCCCCGGGGGGCCCCCCCCGGCAACGGTTTTTTAGGAGATCGGGGGTTTTCCCCCTTTTTCGCGGTACGCTAAGGGCCCGGGAAAAAAAAATGTTTCCGGGAACAAGGGGGGCTATACTTTTCCCCGAGGAGGGGGTTTTTTTCCCTCCGCGTAGCCAAATCCCCCAAAATGTGAAAAACGTAAACTCCCCGGCGAAGGGAAATTGGGCCCCCCAAAAAGGGGTTTCCCGGGGGGGAAAAGTTACTTCCCGGGGGGCCCCGGGGGTCTTCGCGTGAAAAAAAGCCCCAAAAAAAAGGGCCCAAAAATTCGCCGGGCCCCTCTGTTTTTCCCCGCGTTGTCGCTGTTTTTTCCCGAAAGCTTAAAAAAGTGGGCCCCAAAAACGCTTGCCACGGTGTTCGAAACCCCCAAAACCCGCCAATTTTGTTTTTAATTTACCCAATATAGAGCGGACCCAAAGGAACGGGGCAAAATTAAAAGTTCGGGTCATCCCCGTAATAAGGACGGGCCCCTTTAAATCCGAAAAAAAAAGCTTTCCGGGCCCTACCGCTTTTCCGGAGAAGTGGAGGTTCCACTTTCTCATTATATTATAAGCCTCGGCCGCGGATCCGCGCGTATTTCCTCCATCATGGCGCGGCGGGTACTCTATTCGCGGCGGGGGTGCCCGCTGATAAGTTTCCCCCCATGTTTTGTGGGGGTCAGGCGGAAAATTGTACGCCCCCAGACTCACGAAGGGGTCCTCCCTTACCGTCGCCTTGTCCCTCGGGGTCGCCCCCTGGTCCCCCTGAGGACTAGCGGATTGTATTTCGATGGCCGGCGGGGGTGGGGGTGGAGTCGGTTGGTCGTTCATTTTTTTCCGAATCGACTTTTCCTCAAATCTAGCTAAACGCGCGCGTAAAGTTGGCAAAATTCCGGCCGTGTCCAGCCCCCGATCTTCTAAATGTCGCACCACTTGTTCTTTCGTTAGGTGATTGATCCACCGAAGAGGCGATTCCAGCAAGTCGTCCTCCCGCATAGGAGTCCTATTCGCCTCCCCTTATGACGTCCACCGAACGCGAAACCGAAGACACCAGCAAGGCCTTTTTCCTTTTCCCAATACGCGGAATTACCAAGTACGTTATTATTCTCCAAGCTTATTATTTGGACGAAGAGGTATGCCAGTCGCAATATTATCGAACGGTATTTACTTTCGCGAAACTTAACCGAAATCGAATCAACACGGTCCCCGAAATCGTAAACAGGCAGGAATTCGACTGAAAAACTCAAGTTCCCAAATACCGGCCGTGCGCGAACCAAAACAAAGTCGAGCGAAGCGGCCTTCACTCGGCACTACACACCGCATTCATGGCACCAAAATTCCAGGGCCACGAAATAATAATTCGAAAACCCGATCGAACATATAACTAACACAAGAGAATCACATAAATCATAGGGGAACACATAAATATAATAATTGCATAAAACAAATTCACTTGCGCACGCTCTCTCTCCCGATCTTCGTTAATTGGTAATTTTCGGGCGAGAGGCCCCACGTTGGGCGCCAAAATTTATTACGACGACGACGATGTCCTCACGGTCTCGCCGGCCGTGGAGGAGCGCGCCGTCGCTTTCTTCACTATAATCTCTACCAATATTCGCGATACTGCTCTCCGAAACCCCGATGGTAGCTCGACTGAGTATTTTAGAGATGTTATGTTGGGCGCCAGGTGCGATTCCTCGCACCACGATTCACGAGATCGCAGTATTTCTCAGGCGTGGGCTTCTTTGATCAACCGCGGATGGAATAGGAGAGGGAGCGTAGCGCAATCATCACACTCAAATACATAAAACATTAAATTATATTTCGGTTAAGGCAGATAACAAGTGGACGATAGCGAGTTCCACGGCGAACAAGCAGAATTCGAGCACACGCCACGTGTCACCCCACGAGCGCGATACTCATTCCGTCGCTGAGCTGCACGGCAATCCCGATCGAATTCGCACAAGAGTATTCCCCGACATAAGTTGCAGCGAATTCCACCCGGACGGTCAAACGCGAGATGCTAACAAATAACCAACGCAATCTCCTTAAACAATTACGCAATTTCCTTACGGTCTACCGCGACAACGCCGGGGATCTTCTCTCCCCTCGAAACGCACGAATGGCCCCACCCGTTAACTCGACACAACCGTGGGCCATTAATCCCGATGAAACGCACGTATAGCTACTTACAAATGGCATGAACTTAACCGGCAACGATAACTACGAGGCTCTCTCACGCGCGAGAGCCACTTCTCAAAACTACGGCACGGTTAAGCCAACGGCGTTCATGAAATTCCACGCGACGAAATCACCCGCAACGAAATTACGCGAACGAAATTACTCACAACGAAATCTTACGCAACGAAGTACACGAAACGAGATCACAACGAAAGTACATGTACGCTGACTGTCGGCGGCCGTACGTTTTCATCCCCGAGGCGGGCACTCGCGATCACTTCGTCGCACGGGCCCTCCCGCGGTATGGCACTCGATATTCTTTAATTACAGCCGATTTCATACTTTACCGCGGCACAACGCGACTCCCGGGAGGGCCTAGGTATTCTCGCGATCTTACTTCGAGGAAGGCTGAGCAGTGGCCTTACAATTTCGTCTCGCTCCGGCGGCTCGTCACTCGCTCTTAGGGCTGGATGTTGCCGGGATGGCGGCTCGCTCGACAGTGGCGTTTCCTTGATCCGGCGGGACCACGCAGGGCCCGCGCGCGCCCGCGCGCGCCGGTTTCCCTAGCCTGATCGGTGCTGCGCCCTGGCCTGCCAGCGATCCCTCTAGGCGATCGTCGCGCCCTTCGCGAGCGCCCCTCGTCACTGCGCCCATCCGCCGGCGGTAGTTTTGAAGTCCGCCTATTTGAGACCGGCTGTCCAGGCCGCGTCTCATCGCCCGGTTCCTCGACGGCCAGGCTGGACGGGCCATGGCTCGTCGACCGGGAGCGGTACTCAGCGGTGGTGGCCCCGTTCCTTAACGGGGACCTTCGTCGGGGCGTCCCCCGTATCCGGGCTGCAGTGCGCTCGTGCCATCCGTGACGCCTTGACAGGTCATCTGATCTGCCGGCTGTGGGCCCCAGCGTGACCCGCCCGCCGATCGTACGCCCTCGGAAGCTCCTGGTTGTCCAGCCGTAAGTCCCTCGACGCGGCATAAGCCGTTACACTCGTCGTGACCCTGGCCATCTGCTCCGCACTCCCTCGACCTGTAACGCTCGCAAAAGGTCTTAATCCTAACCTAAAGGCTCGCTCTCCGCCCGCCTCGGGCGGAGGCACCATCCCTGACGCCTCCCTCGGCCGAGCTCCCATCTGGGGTAAGGGACGCGACTTTTGTCACGTCACACACGATATAATAAGACTCGGTCATATTTATCGTGCTCGCCTGCATGTACAACGAATTTATTGCCCGCTAATCAGCATCGCGTTCTTTATTTGTCTCGTTATAACCGTACTTAAATTTGGCGCGTTTTGTAATTTATTGTCTGGCCGCCGCTGTCGTTGCGATCTAGTAGCCCGACTAGCTTCAATAAGTGAGTCACCCCCCACCACCGGAGTTGCCAGACCTGTGTATACGACCGTGTCCGGTACGGACGTCGGCTCATGTGCTACATTCGGAAACTCATGAAGAAAAGTGGCGGACTCCCTCATTCGTGACTCGTGATTGCAGTGTTTATTTGTAGTTGTTGTCTTGTAATATAAATTGTTGGAAAATACTTTCAAGTGAAAGATCAATCGTCTGATCGGATTTCTTTAGTGGAACATTTGTGTTCGCGTGTCTTGGTGCATTTGCGGCGGGTGCCTGGCCTGTCTTGAGAGTCCTTCCTTGTGCAGGAGATCTGTATATTGTACCTATGGCCTGCCTTGAGAATCGTTCCTGGAGCAGGAAAACTGTATCATAAATTAATTGGGATAAGTGAAGGAGCGAACGATGGAACGGCCCTACTTTGGTGAAACATTCTGTGTTCACGTGTATTAGTGTATTTGCGGCGGGCGCCTGGCCTGTCTTGAGAGTTCTTCCTGGAGCAGAAAACCTGTATTATAAATTGATTGGGATAAGTGAAAGAGCAAACGATAGATCGGCCCTACTTTTGTGAAACATTCTGTGTTCACGTGTATTATTAAGTATCTTATGGTCGATATCCTCGAGTTTATAAGTATATGTTTGTGTTTAGTTGTTCACGTGTCTTAGCGTATTTGCGATAAGTTCCTTATGAGCGAAATTTTTTGCTCTTGGTTGATTTGATTTGAGAGCTGTATTATAAAACGAATTGGTTTAGTAAAATTGCGATCGATGGAACAGCCTTACTTTTGTGAAACATTCTGTGTTCACGGGTATTAGGCATTTGCGATAAGTACCTTATAGACGATATGCTTGAGCTTATATATTTTTGTGTTCAATTGTTCACGTGTCTTAGCTTATTTGCGATAAGTTCCTTATGAGCATTTTTTTGCTCTTGGTTCATTTGATTTGAGAGTTGTATTATAAAATGAATTGGATTAGTAAAAAAGTAAACGAAAGATTGGTACTCCTTTTGTTGATCATTCTGTGTTCACGTGTATTAGGCACTGGCGAGGAGTAGCCTATGGGCGATATGCTAGAATTTATATATTACTTTCATGTGAATAACCGAATAATTTGCTCACGTGTCTCAGTGTATTTAAGTTCTTTTGTGCGATCCTTGTGGGTATGACCCACATATGGCTCTCTATTGTATCGTATTATAAAGTGATTGGGACAAGTGAAAGAACGAACAATAGTACGGTTTTCCTTCTGGGGAACATTTTGTGTTCACGTGTTTTAGGCATCTGCGATAAGTACCTTATGGATGACATGGATGAGTTTATACATATGTCTATGTGTGTTCAGTTTGTTAATTTTATATTTGCGAGCGTAGCTACATTCCTATTACTTGTATATATTTTGTAAAATGAGTAAGGAGGAGCGTATTTTTGTGGAAATTATTCTTTTCTTTGACTTGAATTCCAGAGTTTTTCTGGATATTGACGATCTAAGCCCATTGTTCTGTTCGTGTTATTGTGCGGATTCCAGCATTGGAACATGCTTCAATTAGCACCATATACGTGCGTGACCACATTCCTTCGGTTTATGTCCAAATAAGGTTTTTGCTACAATGAAGAATATTGCATATTGAAAATAACTAGAATTAATCGTTTGGAGCCTTGCATATATTTTTTTTGTATCCTGTAAATTAGTCCTGTGGTTTTTGAGAAGTTTAATGATAATGCGATTGTCTATGTTATTTGACGAGCGTGAATTGATCCTTCTAGGCGTCCCTACCCCGGGGGAGATGCTTGGGATGTCGACCACGCGTTTCAGTATAATATCTAGGTTGCGTCTGATTTCGACTATTTGATTATATAATATGAAGTTAACGGGGCCTCGTTTTAAGACGCGTTCTCTCAGTTTAGACCATTCAGCTTAGACCTTTATATAAGATTATTTGGTGTGTTATGTTCAACTACTCAATTTAAGATGGAATTTTATGGATTCTAAATTGTTAAAGTTAATCTCGTAAAACTATTCACTTTGTTAGTCAATTAAATCTAGTTAAGCTGGATATGGTTCTAAAATTGTTTATCACGGTACGTCGAAGGCCTGTGATGGTATATGTATAATATACATGCAAATATTACTTGTGAAATTTGAATTATTTGATTTGTATGTGCGATACACGCTATTGGAATTTTGTTAAGGATTGTGATCTTAAGCTGTAGATGCATGTGCGTGGTACATTTTATAAATAGTTATCGACCTCTCAGCTGGTCACAGAATCGGCTTGAAGCCTCCTTTAATTGATACAAGAGGACTCCAGTGTTCCCCGACACTGGACCCTTCGTGAGGTTGCAAAAGGGCGACTCTTTTCCCTGAGAGTCCCCCATCTACTCTTGTTAAGAAAGCGTGGTACCTTGGCTCCCACGGAGCCGGAAATCCATTGGGGATGAAAAAAGAAGAAGAAGAAAATGCAGAGGTAACCTCTTTTCAAATTATCAGAAAATTCAATACCAACCTTCCTTTAATATGATGATATATAAGATTACATATATAACTTATACTTTTTAAATAACAAATCCTTTTTATTATTCTTATTGCTAAGTTCTATATTTTGATTTTCTTCCTTTAAAATATTTTGTAGGTAATATACGTCCTGTTCTGTTTCAAAATTTAATGCTGCGTTTACTAAAATTTCATCTCATCCAAATTTTGTTTAAAAATTTAGCTTTGTTTTCTAAAAAATAGGGTAAAAAGGATACCGATTTATGCTTAAATAAAGTATAAGTTATACATGTATTCTTTTATATATCATCATTAAAGGAAGGTTGGTATTGAATTTGGCGAAGATCGTTGAAGGGGTAACCGATTTACTTTAGCGAGAATCGAGAAAGCGGTTACCAATTTCTTCAAGAAATTCTCTCCCTCTCGTTTTATCATAAATGGGACTTTTTAAGCTTTAAATTGAGATTTTAATGATTACTCTACGATTATTAGTTTCGAAGATATAAACGTTCAAAGTGTGACATGTTTTTGTTGCATCGTCGCGTTCCATTGTTTCATCCGTGGGTACACCCCCTTCCGCGGAGAAAGACGTAGTTCTACGTCAAAAGTGTCGCTCTCTGCCCCGCGAAGCAAGATATTAATCGTTAAAGTTGACAGAAATCAGGTTATGATACCTGTCATACCGACGAGATGTAGACCGACGTATATAGTTGGCAAGCAAATTAAAAATTATTGAAAATTATCTTATCCAATCGTTTGGAAATCATTTGGAGATATTTGGAAAAAACTTTTTAGAGTTTGGAAAACCATACAATATATATATAATCACGAGATAATTTTCAATATATTTAAATTTGTTTGCCAACTATACGTCGGTGAGATATAGCGACTACAGACATGCCTCGCGGCCACATACGCATGCAAAAATGCGCGAATTTGAAACTAGTGCGCGAAATGAGAACTACAATAAAACAAATGAAGCGCGCTAAAATCATACGTGAAGTCGCAAGCATGTGCAATGTTATTTACAACCTGCACATCTCTTACAATGGCATACTCAGTCCAGCAATTAAATAATACCGTGGCTTGCGATTCAGGACATCATTGGCAATGCAAATACATGGCCGAAATTTATACGGCAAATGTTCTGAGATAAAAATTTTACGGATCATAATTGAATGATTATCATCAATTTTGCATTTATGAATGGGGTACCGGAAAAATTTCTGCATGATGTATTAGCTTTCAGGCTGGTTTCACATGGGGCGTAAGATGCGTATGCGTAACTTGCGTGAGCCAATCAAATCATCTCAGCTACTATACACGTATGATACGATTAAATACTGAGACGATTTGATTGGCTGACGCAAGTTACGCATACGCATCTTACGCCCCATGTGAAACCAGCCTCACGCTAAAAAATGCATACACAGCTGAGAGGAAGCGCAATATTGAGTATAGATATTGATATTTAAATCGATATCTAAATCGAGGTAATTCTTTCAATATTAATTGATAACTATAGCAAAAAAGTATGTTGTTTTTTATTCTTTGTAGCAATTGGGACAAATGCGATGCAGCCGTGTGTACAGTTGCAGCCTTTTAAATAGAGAAATGTTAGATCTTAATGGCAATCCAATAAATAAATAAAATTGAATGTATTATTTTGAAGTTATGATTTTCATTAAAACAGATATTTTGTATTTAACTATTTAAAGCGCGTCACTAACCTACATAGGTTAGTTGACACGCTTTAAACACTTAAATACTTTTAAATCGCGTCATCTAACCTATGTAGTTTAGTGACGCGCTTTAAACAGTTAAATACTTTTAAAGCGCATCATCTGACTTCCGGTTTCGCCATCGTGGTGTGCGCACGTTGGTTGTTTTCGCTCGCATAATATTTGTTGCGTGCTGTTCGATCGCGGTTCACCGAGCTACAATTTTGCGCTTTGCGCGTCCCGCTGTGACCGCTGTTTACCGGAAGTTAGTATTTCCGGGGTTTTTCTTGTTTATCGCGTGTGAGGCTGCGTTTTCACTTGACGCTTGACGCTGGATGACGCTAGCGTCAACAGACGCTAGCGTCAAAACGGCTAAAGGAGCGTTAAACAGTGCACTGGAATTGCGCAGTTCAAAAATGTCATTCAATCAAAGATATTACGAATGGCAAAGGAAGTGTTTTAAAATAATAAGAAGAGAGAAGAATAAAAAACGTTTAATGGTTTGTGTGGCAATAATAAATGAGTTGGAAAAAATACAGAGAAGAAAATATACCAAAAAACGTTATTGGGTTGCACCATTATTTGAAAATAGAAAATTGCATGGTTTTTATCATGCAATATTTTCCAATATTATCTTGGAAGACAGCACGTTTAAAAATTATTTTCGAATGACTGCTACACAGTTCGAAGATTTGCTACAAATAGTAGGGCCTTCGTTGAGTAGACAGAACACTTCCTTTCGTGAGTCAATATCTGCTCCTGAACGACTGTGTTTGACATTAAGGTTTGTTTTTATTCTTTGTACTATTACTATATATATTACAACACATTGAATGTGTTAATCTGTTTAATATTACTTGCCTTTTAAACATATTACACTTTATAGATATTTAGCTGCTGGTGATTCTATGAGATCAATTTCATATCAGTATCTAATTGGAGTAACAACAGTTTGTAACATCATTACCGATACATGTAACGCTATTTGGTCTTGCATTCATGAGGAAGTCCTTCCAAGTACCTTGAATGAAGGAGATTGGTCGCGCATAGCGGAAGAATTTTATGAGAAATGGAATTTTCCGCATTGCGTAGGTGCTATTGACGGAAAGCACATACGAATACAAGTAAAATCAGTAAACACCTTACTTTTTAACATTTTTAATTGATGACATAATAATTATTTACGATGGTTCTTTCAGTGTCCTAATAATGCAGGTTCTTCATATTACAATTACAAGAATTCTCACAGCATAGTATTTCTGGCAATATGTGATGCAAATTACAAATTTACTTTTGTGGACATTGGAGCATATGGTCGACGTAGTGATGGTGGCATTTTTCGATCTTCTCTAATGGGACAAAAGTTTCATAATAAGGAAATGAATTTACCAGAACCACAACCTATCACAGCTGATGGAGTATCTCTACCATACGTGCTTGTAGGTGACGAAGCTTTTCCACTAACAGAATATTTACTTCGACCGTATCCTGGAAGAGGAGGTTTAAGTAACGAACGAATTATATACAACTATCGGCTGAGTAGAGCAAGAAGAATGATTGAAAGTTGCTTTGGAATTTTATGTAGCCAATGGCGGATATTAAGGCGTCCCATTGATACTACAGTTGACACGTGTATGAAAATTGTTCAAGCCATTATCTGTTTACACAATTGGCTTCGAGTTGCAGATATTGGCCATGATGAATATATACCATCCAATCTAGTTGATACAGATAATTCACACGATTTCATACCTGGCACTTGGCTGGAGATCAGATGTAACTGATGAAGGTGCTTTGCGGGATATAAGTCAATGTGGTTCTAACTTAGGTTCACGTAAATCCATGATGATACGAGATCAATTTTGCCACTATTTTAATAGCGAAGGAGCAGTTCCCTGGCAATTTGAGCACTGTTAACGGTAGATATCCTTCACAGTGAGTAAAATTTCTTCAAATATATTAAAATTATGACGTCGGTTTATTACTACAAGCATGTACGCTAAAAATTTTATATTGGTTTAATGAGATTTTATATTCTTTGATAAATTGATATTCTTCAACAGATTTGGCAGTGCGGTGGTACGCAAGGTGGTACGCTATATTATAATAAAGAAGGAAACGGGTAAAGATTGCTATTCAAGAATTAGTTGATGCCCAATAGAAATCTTTAACAAAATAATTTTGTTAATTGATAAGATTTGTTGGAATGTAAATAAGAATAACTTGAAATTACATTTTGTCGGGATAATATTTGCATAAATGATATCATAATTTTGTTGTAGAATTGTTCGTATATGCATTTCTATGTTATGTTTCTATGTTAAGTAACTGAGCACTATTTTACATTTGTATTGTACAGCAGTCTTTCTCTATTTATTATAACTTAATATATTTAAGGTAGCCGAAGCATTGTATCGCCGAATATTTTTATATATTGCGAGAGTATTTTTTTACACGACGAATGTAGTTATAATTAGCATTACTATGTATTTATAGCGTAATTTTAACGCATTTATTATAAACCGCCTGATAGGGAATGGACTAACGCGAACATACAGCATTTGTGAAATTTCGAAACAATCGTTCTTAAGAAAAGTATCGTGCGCGATTACTTTTTTTCCAACAACTTATCAAATTCGGACATTCGATATCTTAAAAACTAAGTCTTAAATTGAAATTTTGTACAGGTACAAAAACGAAAGTAAAATACACTTTACATTAAACGAGTAATATTCCATAATTTTTTTGCGTATCTAAAACTTAACTTACTACGGGGCAGGAAGCCCTTGTTAACAAAAATTATCTCGAAATTTCACAAGGATTAAAGCTATGCCAAGCTTTTGCCAATCCCAGAAAACAATCAAATAAAATTAATTTTTCAAAATAAATCACACAATATCCGAATAATGCACGTTGAAATCATGTCACTATAAAAACAATTTGATGGTTTACGAGTGAATAAGAGACATTATTACTACAAGCAGTGCGGTGGTACGCTAGAAATCATTCCTTGACCTACCAGAACCACAACCTATCACAGCTGATGGAGTATCTCTACCATACGTGCTTAATAAAAAATATATATTATTAATATGTTTAAAATGCAAGTACTACCAAACAAATTAACACGTTGAATGCCGAGTGGCTCACGTAAATCCATGATGACACGAGATCAATTTTGCCACTATTTTAATAGCGAAGGAGCAGTTTCCTGGCAATTTGAGCACTGTTAAGAAACAAGCCAACATATAACTTGGTATTTGCTAGGATTATTTTTTGTAATATTACTAGAGCCACCCGGCATTCGACGTGTTAATTTGTTACGTGTTAGTAGTACTTGCATTATATATATATATATATATATATATATATATATATATATATTTTTTTTTTTTTTTTTGAAATTGAACGATGCTGTTTGCGCGACCAGCGAATAATTTCGGACGAGCTTTAAACTAACTAAAAACCGATACGTTAAATGAGAGAAATATATGAATATATAAATAAACATTGAAAGAAGAAAATATAATTAGCATGAAATTTGCTTGCAAATGCAACGTATGATTCCTATGTCCAGTGTTTTATATATTTTCTTTCAGCATATCATACGATAGTTGCAAAAGTTTTTGAAATGCTTCTTGCTTTTGCGCTTCGGATAAACGACGAATTCGGGATCCCAGCAAATTTAAAAACAAGTCGACGTCGTCAGGCTGAGGTGGCGGCGGTAAAACAATGTCATCATTGTTGGAAGCATCGCAGAAAGCATTAGCAATTCTTTCAATGGCACTTTTTTCGTTGAGATTGCCTGATTTTTTGCTGAAATATAATAAAGAATAATAATTATAACATATCTATATGTAAGAAAAATGTATATAATGTTATATATAATGTAATTAATGTTATATACCTGATCGAATATTCGCAGTTACTTCTAATGACTGGTCCGATTCTTCTAATGTATCTGCACTTCTGGAAATATTTGATGCTGTGCTGAAATGTAATTATAAATAATTATAAACATATGTGTAACCTATAATAAAAAAACATCTGTAAACCCTGTTTTTAATTTCATGATTCTTTAATTATCTAACATTTAAAACATTTAACATTTATCAAACTTACGTTTTGACCAAGCACGAGTCACGTAAAAATTCCATATTGTTATAATGGTGCCACAATCGAGTGGTACGTGCCCTTGCAGATCCACTCGCCTTTTGTTCGGATTGAATAATTTTCCTGTAGGTATCGTGCAAAGATTTAAATTTGCTCTTGGCCGTTTCTGGACTAATTATACCTTTAAAAAATGTCATTATAAAAAAATAATGTTGCTGGAAGAAAGGAGCAACAGTTTCTTAAAAAAATTCTTATTTTTACCATCCAATGCATCGGAAACTTCCTGCCACAGTTTTCTAGTCGCTTTCGCACTTCTTTGCCTGACATCTGATTGGAAATTCCATAGTGGTTCCCGTTTTTGCACTTCCAGAATCAAAAGTTCCTCTTCGTCGAATGACATACATGTTTTCAATTTTTTTTTCTTGTAGAATATTCGATCTTGTTGGGAGGTTCCTTTTTAAATGTTGATTCTCTGCAAAAAATAATTATATATTTATTACATCATATTATGTAACGAATGTATTTGCATTCTTAAGCGGGGAACACAGACTTTTGCATAACGCATAATACGTAAGCACAAGAAAACTAATTGGTCTATTTCTTTATGCACATGTGTATAGACCAATCAATTTTCTTATGCTTATGCATTATGCGTTGTGCAGAAATGTGTGCTCCCCGCTTTAGGTGGGACGCGATTGACCACGTTGCGATTCACCACAGCCAAAACTCACAGAGCTGATTCAGTGGAAAAACTCTAGACACCGAGGGCTGTGAGTGGCTGTGGTAAATTGCAACGTGGTCAAACAAGACATTCTCTGTATTTTTTTTACCAGCCAAATTTTCCTTATTAATGGGATTCAGTGTTAACTCGTTGTTTCCAGTCATGTTTTTCGTAATGATATTTTGCTCGTCATCTGTAATAAAGTATTATACATAGGCATTATATACAGTTTGTATAATTCTTAGGCATTTTATAAAATGTCTGTTTAGTGTTTTCACTCTTGTCATGCTACCTTACGTCTGGAATATAATTATCAGAGTTATACTGTGTGTTGTACATACCTGTCATTGGATAAAAATATAATGTGGCATCATCAACATAATATTTGGTATAGCCTTTCAAACAGGCATGATTGACTATGTCTATCTCATTCCTGGAAATTATCATTTCACAGAGTCCACATGTCTGGACCATATCTAATTCCTATAAAATATTAAAATAACGTATATATGTTATTTTATACACTTTTATTATATAAATCACAATATACATGTTGTGTGCACGTGTATGTGCACGTGTATGTATGTGCACGTGATGTGCACGTGTATGTGCACGTGTATGTGCACGTGTATGTATGTATGTATGTGCACGTGTATATGCACGTTGCGTAATGTGAACAATTAAATTAATAAATTAATTTTTCTACATAATTTACACGACTAGATTAAGTCAAACATCTTCACAAAAATATCTGTGGCTTAAATTAAACCATTATAAATAATTATTATTATTTAATTTTTATGATTCACATAAAAGTACTTCACATCAGAGACAATTACATATTTCTTACATGAAAAACAGTAAAAAATAAGGATGCATTTTCCGTTGCTGTTTACTCATTTTCGTTAACATGGTTATGTCGAGAAGCCACAGATACTTTCATGCAAGTTTAATTATTATTATTAAAGTACAACTGTGTAATTATTATAATAACAATATATTACTTACTTCCCTGTCTTCTTCAAACATTTTTTCCTTTCCAATGTTTCAATATGTCGCTCGATTTCTTCGCGCCCACGGATGACGACAACGAACTCTTGACGCGCCTTGAAGCAGTTGAAGCTGAACAAATCCAGCTTTCTTTTCTTGACGCTAGCGTCGAAAAAGAGGTCACGTGACTGACTAGACGCTAGCGTCAGATTAGTAGTGAAATTGCAGCCTGAGGCATCTTTTCTCGCGAGTAAGCCGGTTAACCTTATTCTAAGCCGACATGTCGACGGGGGACGATCTCCCTCCCCTTTCTCCCAACTCGCCTCGTTATGAAGAAATAGGAGACGATCTCAAATTATTTCTCTCTCAAACAAAGGGAAATACTCAGGCTAAGGAAGCGGCCCCTCCCTTCGTCTACTGAAGATGAGGAGATCGACGGCTCTACCCCTGCTAATAAACATTGCAATAAAAAAAGACAACCCTCCACTTCTACGTCTGCCTCGTCCCCGAAGAAAGCCGGAAGCCATGCTCAGGCCACCTCGGTACAACCAAAAACTAAGGCAAGTAACAAAGGAGAAGCTAACCTGCAAAACAGCAATCAAAGCGAGAAGCCTGTTAAAAAAGAGAGAGATTCCGACTATATATGGTACCTACACGAAAGCTCCTTATATCGTGCTTTTTTGCATACCTACGGCAAAAAACCAGCCTAGGAGACGGATCCCTGTTCTCACGGTGGCAAAAAAAACTTAAATCGGCAAATGTAAAGTTCGTGAATGTTACAACATTTTTTTTAACACGTGGAAAGTTACATTCCCGTCAAAGTCTGCTGCCAACGCAGTGTTTACAAATAAATATGTCAAAAAAGCCGGTTTTACAATTTTCATTTCCAGATACTTAAGTTAACTCGTCACTTCGTGATAAGAGACATTCCGCTTGATATCTCTTTAGTTGAATTAAAAAGTATAATTAAAGATGAGAATCAGGACATTATGATTGCGAATCTCTTTAGATTGCAGAGGAGAGATCGCAAAACCGGTACATGGTCGGATTCGCAAGCTGTCTGTATTCAAAAGATGGGAAAGGATTTACCGAAACAGGTTAACATTCTCAACTCAGCAAACGAAAAAAGATTGAAAATAATTAAAACGGGATTGTCAGGAATTCAATTAAGGACTTTCCGAATTCCATTCTGTCCAAAAAAGGGATTGAAATAGTTTCAATATCATGGAATTTCTTATTTTGGAAAGAATTTGTCTTTTTTGAATCCCATCCAATTCCGACACAAAAATATTATATCACTGAATACCAGGTTAGGGATTGGAAAGTTTCGTGATGAATTCCATTGAATACCATTGATTCCGTTAACGAAATGAATACCATTGAATGCCAAACTAGAAATTAAAAATTTCCGTATTGAATTCCATTAAATTTCGTCTATTCCGACAATAAAATGAATACCATTGAATGCCAGGATAGGGATTGAAAAGTGTCCGTGTTGAACTCCATTGAATTCCGACTATTCCGACAATGAAATAAATACCATTGAATCCCAAATTTGGAAATCAATATGTATATATCGAATTCCATTGAATTCCTGCGATATTTACAACAGAACAAATTCCATTTTATTCCAAATTAAGATTGAAAAACAAGTACAATACGTTAAATTCCTAGTTTTATCCCATCGTTATTTGAGTCTATAATATATATTGAATATGTCATTCCCTATCACTTACAAAATTGAAAGTCATTCTTATGAATTAATTGTAATTTTAAAAGTTCCGTATTAGTTTAATTTTTGGTAACTTTGGGATAAACAGACTAATGTAAAACATTAAATTAAAACATTAAACATTTTTTAAATATGCAACAGTCGGTATTGTTACATTAAAATAAAACGTTTTATTTACAAAAATCATATTAGACAATTTTTATTGCAAATATATATACAATTAAGTTGACAATAAAAAAAATTATATTATTTTTCGTTTTTTAGCGTACAGCGTGAGCTCAATGAGGAGAATTGTATTCTTATCTACCCTCTCCAGATAGTACAAAGATTCGAAAAAGAATTATTTTTTATGTATATGTTACTGATTTTGAAATCTTTTTTAGATGCAAAAAGAATTCTTTTTCTAAGAATTCTTTTTGCATCTAAAAAAGAATTCAGAATTGGTGACATATATATATACAAAAGAATTCTTTTTCGATTCTCTGTGCTATCTGGATACTCCGAGTAACAAGCACACTGAGAGAAAAAATGTTTTAAACAAAGTAAATACATTTACTTAAAATTATTGTTTTTGATTGAAGCAAATATTCATTTTATTTAAATAAAAATATCTAATTCCAAGTAAATATGTGTATTGTATTAAATAAATTATTTTAAGTCATTATACATTTTCTACATTTAAGTAAAGATTTCATGAAATACAGAATATTATTTATTAAACAAAGTAAACTGTTATTTCAAGATAAGAAATATAACTTTCTTCACTTTAAAAATTACATCTTAGAAAATGTTTTCTAGAATTAAAATGACAATTTTTTTAGTTGAAATTTATTTGCTCTTTGACACTTAATATCTTGTTATAAGTAAACATTTATTCTTAAACAAGAAAATAATTTTTTTCTATGTAATAACATTTTTTTAAGAAAGAGTGTAATATTTAAAATCTATACGCCAAAAAAATTAATATTTATATCCAATAAAATAATTTCTTGAGCCATGTAATAAATCATTTTCTTAAATAAAGTATGACTTTTGTGGGTTATAACGTTTCCTCATCTTAATGACAAAATTTTACTTTTTTGAAGAAAATTACTTTTTAGGCGGCTCCTACCAAGGGAATATTTTTTTAAACCAAATAAATATGTTTTTAAATTATGTTTTTCATTTAAGTAAATATTTATTTAATTTAAATAAAAATGTACGATATCAGAATCAAAATAACAATTTTTTTAGTTGACATTTATATGCTCTTTGACACTTAATATCTTGTTATAAGTAAACATTTATTCTTTAACAAGAAAATAATTTTTTTCTATGTAGTAACATTTTTTTAAAAAAGAGTGTAATATTTAAAATCTATACGCCAAGAAAATAAATATTTAAATCCAATGAAATAATTTCTTAAGAGCCACGTAATAAATCATTTTCTTGAATAAAATATGACTTTTGTGGGTTATAACGTTTCCTTTTCTTAATGATAAAATACTTTCTTGAAGAAAATTACTTCTTAGATGGATTCTATCAAGGAAATATTCTTTTAAACCAATGTGGCGGTACGCGCCACCAGTGATACACGCCCGCGCAGAAAATGGGTAGTTTGCATCAACGCCGCTTGGCGTCGCATCGCTCGCACAATCTCTCGAGTTCAAAATTCCGCACCGACCGGTATATAGGGAAACTCCCTACGGGATCGAATAAGATATTTTTGGATATTTTCAGGCGCTAGTCGCCTAGGGCAAGAGTTCCGAGCTCTAAGCCCACACGGCGCCAGTCGTCCGACCACAAAAATAAACGTTTATCTAAAAGCATTGAAATTTATTATCTTTTCCTATTTTCATAAAATTGTGTGTGTGTGGTCATTACGGGAAGAGTTTAAAACAATTTCCTAAATCATCTAATGCCATGCAATTCCTTTACGGATTCCATAGGATTGGATGGAATTGAAATTTCTTTTTTGGATTCCATGGGATTGGACCATCTCATTTCGAATCCCATCTAATTTCATCTAATTCCGCCAAAAAAGGGTTTCAAAGGTATTATTAATATCTTTTAATCCTTTTTCGTTTGCTTGGAAGACAATAATTCACACGGCACCGTTTCAGAGATCTGTACGATTGTGCTTCAACTGCGGACTTTTGGGCCCGTTATCAAAATACTGCGAGAAGAGTCCTAGATGTCTATGTTACGAGGTTTACTGTTTTGAAGGTCTGGAAAATGGAATAAAGCTTGTCTTTTATATTGCACACACGAACGTTACTTTATTGCTAAACGGCGATATACCGACATCTTGTCTTGCCGGGACTCGTGGGACTAATGTGTAGAGTCCCTTTATAAGAGTCTGGACAAACTTTGGGAGTGCAACAACATGGCGTGAATGTCACGTATATAGGGACTCTATTCTAGACGCCCTAGATGGAAGAAAAACACTATGGCGTCGATGACTACACGTAATCGTTGTATTGTTGTGATATCGTGAGATAATTCTACAGAGGCTGTGAGAAAGTGTGAGTTTGTCTATATTTTTATTTTGACTTGATAGAGATAAGATAACCAAAACTTTAAAATACCTGAAAAGAATATTTTAATAAAATAAATTATAATATTATAGTATACAACAATTTATTGATAGAGAAAATTACGAGATGTATATATAGATAAATGCATGACATTGTCATTTTCATTTTTTATTAATTTTGTAATTCTTTATTTTAAATTCTAAGACACTTATTTTGTAAATGTTAACGACATCATTTCGTGCTTTGCGCAGGTATGTAACACTACAGTGCTACAGCAAAGCACGTAACAATATCGTTAATGTGTACTGGCACGTATTATGCACGTAACTTTGCGGAATGGATTCCTGTCAAAATTATACTGTTTTCTTTAAAAATACAATAGAAATGTAGGAAATAACAATTCCGATCGGAATCCATTTCGAAAAGTTCCATAATACGCACCCTGAGAGAGGCTCCTAAGGCTCGTTATTTTACCGCTCGTGATTGGTTCCGCCATGGTGTTGCACGTCCAATGAAAATAAGGACCAGCCTGTCCAGACTCTTATAAAGGGACTCTAGACTAATGTGTGTTACAGCGCCCTCTAATAGGGGAAAGTGTACATAAGTGTATAATGTGCAAGTGCTCTTCAACTCAACTTAACTAACTAGAAAAGTGTACATAAGTGTATTTCAACTCAACTTAACTAATTAGAATATAAGAGCGCGAGATATATAAAACTAATAAACGAAATAATATAGAAAAATTAAAAATAAAACTTATATTCGTAACAGTCTACAATGCGCAAGTGAGGATCATCATTGTTCAAAGGAGGCTCCCTGCACTAATCCAAAAAAAACATGCATAAATTGCGGGGAAGATCATGCTATCAACGACAGAAAATACCCTAAATACTTGTAAAATCTCGAGATATCCAAGGTGATGGCCGTTGATAATTTGCCCTTCTTTGAAGCTAGGGCTTTGGTGCAAAAGAGGGAAAAAAACAGCTCCTCATCCAAAGATCGGGTCGCACCGGCTCTCTCCTTGAAGAATTTTCCACAATTTCCATCGAAGATGGGCGTCTCAATGGCAAACATTCCGGCTATTTTGCAATCTCATCCGAAAGGAAGATCGTTTGCCGCATACCTCAGGGATTGTGCTCCGGAATTCTCATCCAAGCTGCTGGAAATTCTGGAAAAGGTGACCTTCATGAAAGATCTGGATGTACTGCTGATGAGACTTGAAAACACCATGAAGCTTCACGAAGGAACTACCAAAAGAAATAGTGCTAAGTTTTTTTTTAATTTTTTTCTTGCGTTTTGAGTTCTATTTCTTGTTAATTTACAAGTATTTTTTTTCTCTTTTATTTATTTTCTTTTATTTGGTAGTTAATTCCGAGCGTATCTCAATATTTTATAGCGTTCTTCTACGTACATTCTTGGTATAATTTATCTATACTTCTTTTTTTAAGGGTTTAATCCCCCTATCTATTATAATTAAATTATTAATTATGCATAACAAACCGATAGACAAATTTAGACTCGTGCACTGGAATGCACATTCTATTTTACAGCGCTTTCAAGATTTGGAAAAACAGAGCACACATTTCGACTGTGCCGCGATCTCAGAGACGTGTCTTAAACCGCAATTTAAATTTCTTATCAAGGGTTTTGATACGGTGAGACGGGATAGGATTAACGGCAGAGGCGGAGGAGTAGCTATCTTAGTTAGCCATTCTCTTAATTATAGGGAGGTCTCTGTTGTGCGGAGGACTGTGCGGGTAAAATTGAAGCCTGTGCGATTGAAGTTTTCTTTTCGGGTGAGAATCTCCTTTATTATTTCTTGCTATAGGCCCCCGCAAGGCGGCCAAATTTCAGAAATCGAATGGCTCAGATTTTTTACTCAATTTGATGATCTTAACGGTAATAGCAATAATACTAATAAATGCATATTTGTAGGTGATTTTAACTCTCATAGTCCTGCATGGGGATCCTCTTTCCTCTGCCAATCGGGTAGATCATTGTCGTCCACAATTGAGGATACAGAGCTTGTTCTTATAATTGACGGTGCTCCGTCCTATCTGGGCAATGCTTTGTGCGGCCCATCGGTCATAGATCTGGCGTTTTGCCATACTTCCATTGCTACTAGATTTAGAAGTCAAACCTTGAATGATACCTGGGGTTCGGATCTTTTCCCGATTTTGATTGCGTTTTCAGTGATTAGAGGTTCCTTTCTTTCTCCTCGGAGGCGGATTAGATTATATAACAAGTACACGCGGATTGGAAATTGTTTAGTTCGGTTATGGACAGGGATCTGAGATTATTAATCCCATCCTGGCTACCCTGTTCCTACAGAATTATATTTGACTTTTCTAGCGATCGTCGAAAAGGCTTTGGTGGAGGCTTCCCCGGGGAATCCACGGAACCATCCTCCCTCTCCTCTTCATCCTCCTTGTATTTGGTGGTCTCAGGAGTGTGATGCTCTTATATCTGCAAGAAGAGAAACTACAAACCTTCTTAAGAACAGGAGAGGCTTCGGACTATGAATCTTATAGTCGCCAGTGTAGTGTGACAAGAAGGGAACTTAAGAGGATAAAACTTGAAAAATTTAAAAAATTTGCGGAATCTCTTAAAAGAGATACAAGTCCCAAAATAGTTTGGGACACAATGAAGAGGTTCGATTCTAGGTGGAACCGAACTGAAACGGGTAGAGCTATTCCAATGGAAAAAATTGAGAGCGTTCGCAATCAAATTGATGACCTCTTCCCTCCTTGGGCTCCCCCGCCCATTCCTTCCTCTTTTCTTTCTTCCCTGGGTACCGATCCCTTCCTTGACTTACCTTTTCTTCCTGAGGAGCTTGAGTGGGCTCTGGATTCAGTAAATATCGGTTCCAGCCCTGGGTTGGATGGCATTGATTACAGGGTTATTAAGAAGTTCTCCCCTCTGGGTAGATCTTTCCTTCTTAAAATTTACAACCTCTTATTTGAGGAAAGTATTTATCCTGATGAATGGAGAGATTACCTGGTCTTTTTTATTCCAAAACAAGGTTCTTATAATAAATTTAGACCCATATCACTTTCCTCGTGCCTTTGTAAGGTCATAGAGAGGCTGATTACTAATAGGCTTCTTTGGTGGCTTGAGATTAATAGGCTTGTCTCGGATTTGCAATACGGGTTCAGAAAACAAAGAAATTGTCTTGATAACTTGACAATTTTATATATAGATATTTTTATTGGATTTGAAGAGAGGCGCTCTACTCCTGCTGCATTTCTGGACGTAAAATCGGCGTATGACTCCGTTCTTTCGGATGTCCTCGTTGATAAATTGGCTTCTCTTTGCCTCCTTTCCCTTATTAAAACATTTATATTTAACTTTATTTCTTTTAGAAAGGTTTCATGTAGTTACCATGGGGTGGATGAGAAGAGATTCGCTTACCGGGGTCTCCCGCAGGGTAGTGTTATGAGCCTTATATTGTATAATATATACGTGAGTCATATAGATAATCTTGTTCAGAATGATGTGCATATCCTTCAATATGCGGACGATATTTGTCTTTATTCATCCTCCCCGTCGGAGGCAGAGGGTATCAGGAGTCTTGAGCGCTCCATCCTGCGGATTGACCATGGATTAAAGAAAATTGGGTTAGTATTATCTCCATTAAAAACTCAGTTTTGTATTTTCAATAAGATTAAAATAAAAAACAAAACTACCCTGGTAGTTTCTGGTATAACAATTCACCCCTTTGACGTGATCTCTTTTTTAGGAATCACGTTTCATAAGAATTTAAATTGGAAATTTCATATGCTTAAGTTAGAAAAAGGTGGTTCTAACTCAATTAAGACTCTCAAATGTCTTGGTAGGAAATGGTGGGGATCTAACCCTTATGTGTTAAGAAGAGTATACAGGGCTTTGGTCAGCTCTAGGCTGGAATACGCGGGATTTCTTGTGGACTCTGTTTCTAGGGATTTGTCCGCAAAGTTGGATAAGATACAGATAAGGGCGATCAGACTTGTTATGGGTTACAGGAGCTCCACTCCCCTTAATGTTATGCTTGTGGAGCTTCGGAAACCTTCACTCTTTTGTAGGTTTAAATATTTGGCTCTGGGCTTCCTTTTTAGAGCTTGGTCCAATACATCGCACCCTCTTATCAACAAACTAATACACCTTAACTCTATCCATCCCATCCTTCAGGGGAAACGCATGATTAATCCCTTTTTTGAAGCATTTACCACCTTTCAAGAATATATTGCTTTTGTTCCTTAAAGGGAGTATCCGATTTGCTTTCCTAGTAATTATGAAGCTCTTTTCTCTCATGTGGAGGTGGACGTGTGTTCTGATCATGTAATTAAGAGAGACCCTTCTCCTCCTAACAAATTTAACGAGATTTTTGCCCATGCCTTGCTTTTGAGCAGGGCTATTTTCACAGATGGGTCAATTAAAAGGGAGGGCGTGACCTCCGCGGGTTTCTCCGTGGTTCTAGAATCCGGAGATATACTTTTTAGTTCGTCTACTTTTGGTTTCTTATCTTCTTTTACTGTGGAGTCAATGGCTATCTTGAAAGCTCTTCGGATCTGCGAGGAGCAGGAATGGACCGAAGCCTTTATTTTCTCTGACTCCTTGTCCAATATGCTTGCGATTTCCTCTAATTTCAATCCCTCCCGTGACTCTTTCTTAGTTTTAAAAATGAGAAATTTGAATTTAGGAGAAAGGGTTGGAATATAAATTTAGTTTGGATTCCTTTGCACCGAGGTATTCATGGAAATGAGTTTGCGGACAGGGCTGCTAAGTCAGCCTGTGATCACCTCCGTGTCGGCTTCAGCGAAGTCCCTCATAGGGAATTGAAGCGGTTATAGAAGGACATCTCTTTTAGGGACTCAGTCGAATAGGGATATGATGAAAGGATCTTCAGAGGTTCTACATTTTTTCTTTTTTTTATGATTAGGATAATTTTGATCTTAGGAGATTATGGTTCGATGGACTGATTATGAGTAGAAGAGCATTTTCAACGATTAATCGTTTGAGAAGTGGTCATTCATCCCTTAGGGATAGTTTGTTCAGGTTCCTCATTGTGGACTCCCCGGAGTGTCCATATTGTGGGGAACTGGAGACTCCAGAACATGTTTTTTGGTCTTGTTTTCGATACGACGAGCAGTGTTTGACATTGATCAAAACGCTGACCAAGCTGTTTGGATGCGGCCCTTTCTATTTGGAATTTTTACTCTAAATCCCCTCTCCAGAAGTGGCTTTCATTCTCGAAAAGTTTGTATGCTCTATACCGACTTTCATTTGACTCGGGTCCTCGCTCCCGGTCTCCTGCTAATTAACTTATTTATTTATTTTTGTCTAGCTAATAATTTTATTGGTATGATATAATGGTGTGTGCTCTGCTTTAGTGGAGTTATTATATACTTACTCTTTTTTATATTTTAGTTTTAAGATGTGGAGCGTTTTGTATTCCTAACTCTAAGTTATTTCAGTTCTTTTGTCGTTGTTAGAATTAATTTATTTTTTAGTTTTATATAGAGACATTGCTTCACATGCTAGGGTATAATGTAATCTAACTTTCAGTTACTAGTCGCGGGTTGCGATAGTCTATAATGGTCTAGTTTACACCGTTAAATCGGTTGGTACGCGCATCAAGTTGGTGCGGACTAAATATTTGATACCTTGTTTACACCGTTCCATCTCACAACAGGTTAGGTTGTAACCGGATGGTACTTGGGGAGACACGAATCAACGCGGGGTGTCCTTGAATTCAACGGTCGCCACTCGGTTTGACCTTTGGTATACCGAGAAGGTAAGTATCTTTCGAATTTTCAATCAGACTAATTATTCTTCTTTTCAGGTTCCTGCCACGTGAGGATCATCGCCATCGCCGTCCAGGATCGCCGCTGCCACCGTCTTCCAGGATCAACGAGGGACTTCGAGTGATCGACGCCAGTAAATCAGGTATGGTACAGAAGGTAAGTCTAATCGAATAATTTTCAAGAATTTTTTGACAAAAGATTGTATAATTTATTTAATTTGACTGATTTTCATTCACAGTTGTTCATAAATATCGAAGTTACACAATCTGTCGGACGATCGTACGTTCGGGCTGACACGCCCCTTTTCGTTACGACGCACAATATTTTTCGGCACTAATTCGCCGTTCGCTTATGTAAAAACGATACTTAACGCGTTCCGCGGGCGTTCCCGGTTGTTATGGAAGTTACAAGATTACGATTTGCACACTCGGATTACGATCGCGGGACTTAGCGCGACAACGAGAGTATATGCGAAATTACGTGTTGCTCCGTGAACTATCCCCGAGAGACTGCCTCGGATGGCCCGTCTCGCTCAGCCTCCCTACCATCGGCTATTCAGCCCCCACTCCGGCGCTCCCTACGACTTTCTCCTTCGAGAAGCTTCGCAACTGCGCATGTTTTTCTCGGTAATTTTCTATTCCGATGTTTACGCGGGTCTACATGAAAATTTCCATGGGCGTTGCGCTCGCGATGCCCGGCCGTCCTGACGCCAGGGTAGTTTTCCACTGTTTCGAACATGCGTCCGCCGTTAACGCCGACCTGTGCGCCTATGCTTAATTCGCACGCCTTTTACGATTCCGGGCGACTTCCTCGGGGAAGACGTCCGGGTGACGAGCACCACGTCTGCCGACGTCGCCGACCTATCCTGACGCTTCATTGGGACCTGGTACCCCGATTTCCGAGGTCTTTTCTCGGAGATGATGTCCGCGTCGCGATCTACCGGACAGTACTCTATCTCGCGACCTGGTCTTCGGAACTTGACGGCGCGCGGTATGGAGCCTAATCTGGTCCTCCCTTCTTGACAAGGCTACTTAGTTCTCGGAGATGACGTACCTGGTGCATCCTCCCGGACGGTACCCTAACTCGTAATCCGTTCGTCGGATTTCGACGGCAATTGGCTCTGTCTCGTCCCTGGGACATCCCCTTTCGTCAGGGGCGGTTTGTCCCCGTAGATGACGCACCTAGTGGAACCTCGCGGACGGTTCCCTAACTCGCGTATCCGTTGTCGGACCGCATCGATTATCGGCTATGTTCTTTTCTCGTGCCTCGGAGTTTCGTCAGGCACCGCGCGATATCACACCTTGTTCGTTTTCTCGAAGATTACGGACGATCCGCCATTTTCTATTCTCGCGGTCAAAATGCGATCTTTTCTAGATACTGTTACGCTCGTCGAGTAAGCTCGCCGCCGTAACACTATCGCGCACTCCACACTCGCGCACGTATTTTGCGAAACTCGCAAAAGGAAAGAGAACTCAAAAAAACTTAAGAAATGCGTTTATTCCAAGCTCGTAAAACAGAACGCGTGCGGATTCCAAAAATCCGCCAGACAGAAAATCAATAAATCCATAAACAAACTCCCGTTGTCAAGGAGCGCGCTTCACAGCTTTCCCCGACTTCTCTACTCAGTGTCCAGCACGGGCGTAACATTGTTCCCCTCTTCTTAAGTGTCGTCCCGACAACTAGAGGAAAGTTACAAGCAGTTTCTTTCTCTTAGATTTCCGGAAACTTGAAACGCTTCCTGCTCTACCACGAGCTAAGCTGCAAGTTAACGAGCTTCGTTTCTTCCCTCAATCCAAAAACGCTTTTTTCCACGTGTGAACCTCTTCAACGTCGTCCCGACAACTAGAGGAAAGTTACAAGCAGTTTCTTTCTCTTAGATTTCCGGGAACTTGAAACGCTTCCTGCTCTACCTCGAGCTAAGCTGCGAGTTAACGAGCTTCGTTTCTTCCCTCAATCCAAAAACGCTTCTTTCCACGTGTGAACCTCTTCAACGTCGGCTTTCCTTCTGCTACCAGCGCTATCTTCTTGAGAATCTTCGGACTGGAGGGGGAAGCTTTCGTGGACCCTGCGTCTCGCAAGACTCCCCAGTCCCCGCCTTGGCATTTGCCCTAAGTCCCACGGAAAAACCACGATCAAAAACCGTGGGCAAGGCGGTCTTCTTTCAGCTAATATCTTCGCCTGATGTTGTTCGGCACCATCTTTTTCTTAAAAAAACCTAAAAACTAATTAAATGAATTGAAATTTTTCGGGCTCCGCGCTCCGGATAAAAATCGTGATTCGAAAAAAATTACCTCTCATAAAAAGTAGCTAATCTATCTAAATAAACGACTTTGTTCTTATGCCGTTTAGACCTACGAATGCAATAAACTACATCATTTATTCTTTTAACGACTTCAAAAGGACCTTCCCAATTACTTTGTAACTTAGGAGTTGTGGTGTTTTCAGGATAAGACACAAGTCAATCATAGAACAACGTTTATTGCTACTCGTATCTATATACATACGTCGTGCTTAGGAGCGTGCGGTGTACGCTTTGCTAGCCAGGCGTGAACTGGCCTCGCCTTCGCTCGGCGCTGTTCCGCTCGCTCCGTCGCCGCGTGCCAGTGTTATTGTTCGCTACCGTGCACGGTCGCGCTCCGTGATACATCACAGGAGTTATTCCTATTTTTCTTCGAGGATTAAATAACCAGACTTTTTGCCCAGGCTCATAGCATAATTGTCTATCCTTCCGATCATAAAGCGCCTTGGCTTTTTGAGACTTAATTTCCATACGTTGACATACAATGTTATGAATGAGATCCATTTTTCTTTTCAAGTGACGGAAATATTCTCTTTTCGAAGGAATAGTCTCAGAACCAGGAGGATGTCCGCGAAGTAGATCCAAGGATAATCTTAACTCCCGACCTAAATGCAATTCAGAAGGAGTAAAACCAGTAGTTTAATGTTTAGAAGACCTATACGCCAACAACCCTAATGGAATCCAACGATCCCAATCTCGTTGATTTTCAGCAACAAACTTTGCCAGATAATTCAACAACGTCTGATGTTGACGTTCCACCTGACCATTGGATTGAGGGTGAAATGGAGTAGTTCTTGTTTTTTTAATTCCCAATAACTGAGTTAGTTCCAAGAATAATCAAGATTCAAAATTTCTTCCTTGCTCAGTGTTCGAGATCCGTCGAACTTTCCTACGCGAAACATCGGCTCGAAAACATTATTATATTTAACATCGAGAAATACCGATGTTTATGTGATTCGAGTTCTTTCAAACTTGTGCGAAACATACGTTCCCCGCGCCCTCGAAGCCCATCGATCGCGATCACGCGTTACAAGAGTGCTCCCTTGTTTGTCGAAGCACGGAAACGGCTATTGTGACGCGTGATATGACCATACGGACGAATAGCGATTTAGCTCTCATCGCGCGTTCGTTCCTGAAAAACAACCCTCTTGAGTAAACGGCGAAATCGCTCGCCGGACAGTCAGTCGTTGCTGAGGATTCCTAGCCTCAAGTCGTGGGCCAGAACTTATAGCCGTAAGTCGTCGCGTATCAATCCTCGTCCTAAGACAGCACGGCTCTCTCCCTCTTAAATCGCTGCTTGAATCGCTACTCGCTCGTTTCGTCTCAAAGTGCGGATCTAAGTTACTTATATTTCTTCATTAAGTGTACTTTTTAGCGAGGGGTCCGAAAACTTCCGGTCGTGCTCCGCTCGCAATCGTTCTTCTGCCGCGCGCTCAAGATTTTCGTTCGACGCGTACAAGATCTCCGCTCCGCGAGAGGCTTCGATGCGAGAAGCCGAGACAAGATTTCCGTTCGCGATACCTGGCAGACAAGTACGAACGACTCAGAAGATTTCCGAATCCGCGGCGCACGATCCGTTGTTCCCTCTCGCGTCTTTTCCGTTCTTGAAATAAAGACTATATGTTTCTTTGTGCAATCTGTGTTCCGAGTGCTTTAATCCTCAGTCCTCCCGCGAATTTACGACTCGCGTTACACACGCTTTTCGCTCAACTCTGAGCGGAATCCAGATTCAGGGCAACCGTCGAAAAGCGACGCCCGAACAGTCAGTATGTAATTCCGAAGGAATGCCGTTTGGAAACCACTTGACTCAAGAAAACTTCCGCAATCGTTTTAGCCCTAATATTTCCAAGCGGAAAAGCTTCCACCCATTTTGTGAAACAGTCCGTAACCAACAACAGATATTTATTTCTTGAAGAAGAAGTTGGAAGAGGACCAAGAACATCCATTTGAATTCTTTCAAAAGACGCCCTGACATTGTAAATTTGCATAGAAGACTTTCCTTTATCAGATGGCCCTCTCTTTGAAACGCAAACTTTACAAGTCCTACACCAATGTTCGACATCCTGCTTACAGAAAGCCCAATAAAAATGTTTTCGGATCTTCTCTAAGGTCTTATTGACACCAAAATGTTCACCTGTGGAAGAATCATGAGCTTCTTCTAAAATTCGCGAAATCATTCCTCGAGGAACTATAGTTTAAAAAACAACGAAACATAAATTTGGAGACTCCTATTTCCTTCACAAAATCCCGTCTTTAATCACCAGGGAATCCCATTGGAGCCAATAGTCCTTAGCAGTTGAATCTCTCTGAGCTATTTCTTGACGAAGAGGTCGCCTATTCTCCTCTTTTCCACGATAAATTTCTACAATTGAAGGGTCCTCCAATTGCATTCTTTTCCAGCCCGCAGATTCAATTTCTTTGAAGATTATTTTTTTAACATGTCCCCTTACAATACTTTCTTCCCCCATCTCCACTTTATCACAATATCTGCAGTTTCCTTCCGCACATGGACGCCTAGACAACGCGTCAGCGTTTGCATGCACCTTTTCTGCTCGGTGCTTGACTACGAAATTAAATTGTTATAAGCGTTCCATCCAACGTGCTAACTGCTCTTCTAGATTTTTAAAACGCATCAATCAGCGTAACGAAATATGATCCGTTCTAACCGAGAATTCACGTCCATATAAATAGTGATGGTCTTCAAAGCCTCCACCAAAGCTAACAGCTCCCGACGAGTTACGTAATAGTTTCTTTCAGACTTGCTCAAAACCCGACTATAATAAGCTAAGACCCTTTCCCTACCATCCTGAATCTGAGAAAGTACCGCGCCCAAGCCGTGATTTGAAGCATCAATATCAAGAATAAATTCCCTTTTTTCTATTGGGAAAGCTAAAATAGGAGGAGAAATTAAGTTTTGTTTAAGCTTCTCAAAAGCTTCCTGACAACGCCCATCCCACACAAATTTTTTAAGATTCTCAGTTAAAGAAAATAATGGCTTAGCAATAAGAGAAAATCCCTTCACAAATTTCCTATAATAAGAGCAGAGTCCCAAGAAGCTTCGCACTTGCTTCTTATTTTGAGGAATAGGCCACTCTTGAACGGTCTTAATTTTCTCCGAATCAGTGGAGATTCCTTTTTCTGAAACGACATGGCCTAAGTATTTTACTTCTCTCCCGAAGAAAGTACATTTTTTTGGATTGAGTTTTAAATTTGCACCCCGTAAACGAAGAAATACTTCCCTTAAATTTGCCAGCATTCCCTCAAAAGTTTTACTATAGATAATGACATCATCCAAATAAACCATACAGATCTTATTCAATATCTCACGAAGAACCTGCTCCATCAATCGCTCAAAAGTAGCAGGAGCATTACATAATCCAAATGGCATTACAGTAAACTGCCATAAGCCATTTCCTATAGAGAAGGCCGTTTTCTCCCTATCCTGAGGACGAAGCTTCACCTGCCAATAGCCGCTTTTTAAATCTAAGGTGGTGAACCAGGAATTTCCGGATAAACGATCAAAAAGATCATTTATTCTGGGAATAGGATAAGAATCTTTTTCTGTAATGGCATTGAGCTTCCTGAAATTGATACAGAATCTAATCGTTCCATCTTTCTTTTTTACTAAAACAGCTGGAGAAACCCAGGCGCTATGAGATTCTTCGATGACACCACGTTGTTTCATTTCGTTTAAAATCTTTTCCACTTCTTCTCGCATATGCAGTGGAATTCGCCTAGGAGCCTGTTTAATCGGAGAAGAATTTTTTACCCTAATAACATGCTCAACGACGGAGCAATTTCCTGCAACCACATCTTCCGAAAAGACATCTTGAAACTCGATCACCAATTCAGCAAACTGCTCTTTTTGAGAAGCGTTGAGAGTTTCGGAATTTTTCTCAAAGAATTCCTTAAGAAAAAAAGAAATTCCCCTATCAAAACTACAAATTCGAGAACAAAAAAAGTTTTCTTGACTCTCTGACACCGTTTCCTCAAAAACCGAAGAGAAAACGCTTCCTATCCCTATTTTTGAAAAAAAGTCCGCTCCTAGAATACACTCGTCTTTTATGGCCGCTATGATTACCGGAAAATCCAAAGAAAATTTTTCTATTTTGATTCCAACCACTACTCTATGTTTTACAGGAACCGTTTCTCCCGTTGGATAGGTCAAGAAATATCTCTCTACAGGAGTGGGTGATTGCAAAGAACCTAACAAATCTTCCCTAAGTACCGACACATCGGAGCCCGTATCTATTCTAAAGACGCAAGTCCGGCCATTAACTTGGCCGCGAAAACAAAAATCACAACCCGCTACTTATCCTACTTAATTTCGCAGGGCCTTTGCACCCCTGAGCCGATCATGCCCCGCTGAGCTCGGCTATTCCGAGTTTCCCTTCTCTTCGGTAGTTAGAGAAGGGCACTCCGACCGAAAGTGCCCTTTGGCACCGCACTGCCAGCATTCCTTTTTCTTACGCCCGAATCTCGTCCTGAAACCCGAATTTTTCTTAAAATTTGCAGAACTCTTTCCATCTTTCTCATTCCTCGCCGATTTAATTTCGTTCCCAGCTCTGCCTTTTCCAAGATCTCTACTTTCAAATTTCCGCGAAAAACTATTCGCTTGGATGACTTTTATTGCCATGGCCCTCTCTATGGCGGCTCTCAAGGAAGTTAATCCCTCTAACTGAAGAGTTCGTTTTACGAAACCGTCAGATAGCGCCGCAACAAACTGGACGTACGCAATCTTATCCCGCACCTCGGCCGAGCATTCAGAATAGGTTAAACGCGCTAAACGTTCTAAATCCGCTCCCAAAACGGGCAGATCTTCTCCGGGTTTTTGTCTCCGATTAGTGAACTGGGTGTAAAACGTTTGAGACATATGCGCTTTGCCAAAACGCATCTCTAACCTAGCCTCTAATTCAGAATAGCGAAGGCTCTCGAATTCGGTTACTCCATCCAATACGGCACGCGCTTTTCCTCTTAAGCTCGAGGCTAAAGCCACGGTTCTCAAAGATTCCACCTAGCCATTCGTTTGCGCAATTAAATTGAACTGTGCTAAATATTCGCGCAGAGGAACAGTCCCATCGAACGTGTCGGGCTTTAATTTATAACCGAGCGCCGTCTTAGTCGAACCTCCACACGCGGCGCGCCCCGCACACGCGCCCTCATCCGCGCTTATTTCACGCGTCGCCTCATTCGAAATTCCGCCGCGAAAAACATTATTGGAGGGACTTAGCTGATGTACGGCGAGTTGCTCCTGAAGACGTGCCACCGCAGCATCGCATTCCTTCAGGCGAGCCTCCAACTCGCTGCGGAAAAGCTGTTGCTCCTGCTGCTCCAGCCGCCGCTCCTGGCGCAGATTTTGAAGCTCAAAGTAGACAGCTTCGAAAGCACCCGCCTCTGCCTCCGTCGCCCCGCATCCTGCGGATGGGTCGCGCCCGCCTCCGTTGTTGCCGACGCCGCGGCCTGCGAACGAGTCCTCGGCGGGGTGTGCGTGGTCGTCATCCTGTTCGGGATACTGCGTTCGTCGCCTCGTATCCCGGACGAGCCCCCAAAATGTTACGCTCGTCGAGTAAGCTCACCGCCGTAACACTATCGCGCACTCCACACTCGCGCACGTATTTTGCGAAACTCGCAAAAGGAAAGAGAACTCAAAAGAACTTAAGAAATGCGTTTATTCCAAGCTCGTAAAACAGAACGCGTGCGGATTCCAAAAATCCGCCAGATAAATAATCAATAAATCCATAAACAAACTCCCGTTGTCAAGGAGCGCGCTTCACAGCTTTCCCCGACTTCTTTACTCAGTGTCCAGCACGGGCGTAACAATACGTTTGCTTCCCGGGCTCCCCGCTTCGATCAGGGGCCGTTCACTAACGCGAGAATCTCTAATTAAACGAAATCGCGGATAGTCCGCCATCTTGGCTCCCCGGAGTCAGTTTCCGGCGCCGCTGCGCCCTGATTACTTCCGATGGTCTGGCGGTGTGCCGTGGTCCTGCATTGCCGGTTGTGGCTCCGCGATCGCATCGGGCGGGTCTATCTCCACCGCCCATTTCTCGGCTGTCCGACTGGCCGGCTCGCCGCTATGATCGGCCCGTGGTGCGAATTATCCACGGTCGTATACACAGGTCGCGATAGAGGCCTAGATAATCAGAGAAGCGACAACTCTACCCCCACCTAGAGTCCTATACTCCCACCATGGTTCCCATCGGGCCCGCAGCTGATCGCTTGTGAAAAAACTAACCTCTGAAGCGTCGTCTACAATACACGGAGTAAGAATTAGGCGTAAGAAGTGAGAAGTAAGTGGAAAATAAAACTAAAATAAAGGCGTAAGCAAAATAAATTATTTTTATTTCTTAGTCCACTTCAGCTCTTACGCTTACAAGCGTACTGAAGTAAGAGTAAGAAATAAAAATGATTTATTTCGCTGACGCCTACTCTAGTACTTTTACTTATATCTTATTGAAATGATAAAGTAAGTAATGTTATTATCATAATGTGACATTTGTTTTGTTCAATGTCTAGGAACCAGTTCATTAAATAAAAATGGAAAAACAGTGTAACGAAACTGATACTCCTTCTGTTCAAGTATCAAATGAATATTCTGCAAAGGTCAGTATTAATATAAATCGACCCCAAGCTATCGATCAAGCCTACTTAGAACTTGATCCGTTGTTTCCTGAACGTACTCAATGTCATGTGCTTACAATTGTATAAAATGTTAATCAAAATTTTTATTTGTGTTATAACGTATGTTATAGATTCGTGCTATTGAAGAGAGACATTCAATCCCTTTTCTACTAGTTTCCAAAACAAAATGTTATACAATTGAGGAACTGAAATTGCAGTGTAGCAAAGCATCACAAGTTATTCAAGAATTGAGAGTTGAACGTGACTTAGGCTTGCAGCAATTATGTAAGATGTTCAGTGAGATTGCCAAAATGGAGAAGGCATTGCGCAAGTTACACTCTGCTGCTACTAAATGTAGTTCCAAGAAGTGTAAAACAAGGAAATAGACCTAAACACTTGTGTTTATTGTATCACATTATTTGTAATATTTTTCTGATTACGAGTTTTATAATCATGTTTACAAAATAGGCAATAATAATTATATATAAATCATGCGAATAAGACAAGAATCTAAAAATTCGATGACGTCCACATTTTGCAAAAAAATGCCAGTATCTTTGTTATATATCATGTGAATGTTATGCCACATGTGCAAAAACAAGCATTGTGCGAATAAATAACTCAGTTAAGTATTTTGTAAGATTCTTTATTGGAATAAATTTATATTTTGCACGACTAAAGCAACAGAGAGTTCTTTTTGACAAAAAACTGTTATATTTGTTATACCTCATACCATCTTTAAAATAAATGGCTATCATACATAATGTGTTTACTTTTTTATTCGAGCCTTGTCATAACACAAATACATAACATATATATTCGTACAAAATTATAGTAATACTGAACTTCGAACTTATAAGAAAAAATAAAATTGTACCATATAAATACAGTTACATATGACTAGTAAATGTAAAAAAAAAGTATTTTTCTCATCATGTGTGTGAGAAGTAGAGAGCCTAAACTAACTTATAATTATATCAGTCAAGCGCCTTATGAATATATTGCATTGAATATCTTCAACATTTAAATAAATTTTATGAAAACTATAAAGTGAAATTAACAAAAAATGTTAATACCTAAACCTAAAGATCTTAAAACTAAAGATCAAAACAATTGCACATATTAACATATTTGCAACATAAAACATTCTTTAGAAATCAATGCTGTTACTGTTCAATAAAAAGATTTCTAATGTTGCAAAAAAAATTACTTTCTCAACTTAAATTATGTTGATTGGAGATCGACTATGTTCTTGTAAATCTCACTATTGTGTCAGGGGCTTTCTTTCATTAAACTATAGCATGCATAGCCATAGTCCTGCTATTGTATATGCTTTTTTTTTCTTGGGAATGCTGCTCTTTTTGTTTCAAACAATACATTCTAAATCTCATTGTAAAAAATCTAGTCAAGATTTTGTGACCGATGTTATGGCAAGATGGAATATATGTTCCATCCCACACGTATTGCAGTTTCTCAACCATAAAATTTATGATGTTTATATAAGTTACTGTTTTTAGAGTGTCTCTAAGTTGTCGAAACGTTATTTCTGCTTTCATAATAGCTTTGAAACAATCGTCAGACACTTTATATAATTTACCATTCTTATAATCATGTAAATCAATAACAAATCTATATGGATGATTATTAGGACCTTGCCATAATACAGCATTAAAACATACATCACAAGTATTGCACACTTTCTTAATGCTACGTATCACAGCTCCAGCAATATCATATATGATTGGCCATTCCCACTTATCTAACAAGTTTAAATGAACATCTGTCAATTCTGGCACATGAATAGCTGAAGTTTCCATGAATGTTTCAACCTCCTTATCTTGACATTTTTCAGTTGCTAATTGTTTTGACACGTCTAAGAAATTTATATTAATACTTTCGAGCTCATCCACTGAAACGTCAGTGTCATAACTGGTTACTTTGGAGCAAGAGGAAATTTGTGTTATAGTAATGAGTTTCAAATTTTGCTTCACTTGCAAAGCATTTGGGGTAGGCAATTTAAAACGGAGCAGCGAAAATAAATTTTCTAAACAATCCTGTGTGAAACGGCCGGTCAAAACAAATTTGTAACCCCGTTTGTTAAGAAGAAAATCTTGTAATTGCAGAATGCTCTCAGTGGCCATAATGACACCAGTCTGCACTGGTTTCCATTATCCTTTTACCCCAATACTCATGTTTTGAAAAATAGTACAAGTCTTTTTAAGATGATATATTGCTTTGTTATAATTTTCAATATTATGTTTACTAAGACCTAAAGATCTCTTTCTGTTTGTCATGAGAGCAAACCATTGGCTAACGAGATTAATAAAAAATGCTGTAGTTTCAATAGCAGAATCATTAGTTTTTTTGGCTAACATTTTTAATCCGGCTTCAGTTCTTTTATTAAAAACTGATCGTGCAGTTGAAACTTTCATTTTTTTTAAACTGATCTTGACAGTGCAAGTAAGTTTCAATAAGTCTAAAAGCAATCTTTAATTCAAAATTGTTCTCAAGGTTTAGAAGTCTATCCAAATGTTGCAAGTGAACCTGTAGATAGCTAAGATTTTCAGATTGACAAATGTCATGGGGCAAAGTAATAACTTTATTGCTATTTAGCATACAAGCAATATTTTTAAAAACGTGAACAGGATCTGGAATAAAAAACAGTTTATCTTCTGCCCTAATTGGATGTTGAACAGAAACATTGACATGATGTCTTGAGCAACCGACTTCAAAAGCATTCCACATAGCTCTATTATCCGTACCCATATCATTGATTATTGCATGAACTTGTAAACCAATGTTTTCTGATTTTTCAATAATGTTTAAAACAATATTCTTCAATGCTGAACCAGTTGCATTTACTTTGCTTTCTTTATATTTTAAGTCAGTGGATTTAGTAAAGTAATAGGCCACGGTGTATTTCCAACGAGTTGTTAAGCCTGCCAGTAGAAATACTAAAACTTTATTGGCTATCCCGGAATGCGTAGGAAAAGTACAAGACCCAATAAACTGTTTACTACTTGGATCAAACACTTCCTCATCATTGATGGCCATCTCATCCATTACTATTACACAGTCTTTTTCGTGAGGTTGTAATTTTGTCATTTCACATTGCAGCATATGAAATATCTCCTCTAGAATATTACTATCAAATTGTATATGCTGCAACTTTCTCTGCAAAGTTCGTGCAGTATGATAAATTGGAACACGTTTCACAAAAGCCTCATAACCATGAATTCCCCATTTAAACTTAAATTCCAAAGCATCTGTTATAGTTGCAAGACTCCATTTCACACCATTAGTGGACTTTCTACTTAAAGCTCTAATCTGATCTGGTCGTAATGTTGCGGACATACCTGCATGGCTTTTAAAATGATACTCTTGTAGTCTCTTCAAACGTTTCTTTTCATCGAAGTAATTTTTTTTAGTCACTTTATACAGTTTTGTAATATTTTTCAAACTGAAATTCGTTGCAGCAATTTGTTTTTTTAGACTTTCTATTATATTATTCTTTTCTTCAAGTTCTTTTAATAATGCTTCTTTTGTTTGCAATGTTTCTTGGTTTTCGCTGTCCAGTATACCAGCAGTTGTTGCATCCAACTAAAAAAGAATGCATAAACAAATATATACAAAACATCGACCACAATGTCAAATAAACCTAGAAAAGAAAAGAAAAATCCTTTACCTGAATATTGCAATCATTGTCGGAATCTTTTTGTGCCACTGATACCGTCATGTCCTCTTGCAATAAAGATGATGCAGTTAATTCTTTTAACAATGCTTCTTCTGTTTGCAAAGTTTCTTGGTCCTCGCTGTTCAGTACATCAGCAGTGGTTGCATCCAACTAAAAAAGAATGCATAATCAAATATATACAAAAGATCGACCACAATGTCAAATAAACCTAGAAAAGAAAAGAAAAGTCCTTTACCTGAATATTGCAATCATTGTCGGAATTTTTTTGTGCCAGTGATACCGTCATGTCCTTTTGCAATAAAGCTGATGATGCAGTTAGTCCACTCGTCAACAATGGATGTTTGGCTGGTAGCGTTGAACAAGATGTATATTTATTATCGATGGTTTTCATTGCATGTGTGACATCACTATGATCATCTTTCAAACATCTTATATTCAGCTGTAATTCTTCCCTTTTATGAGTATTTCCTACTTCTAAAGAGTCCTGTACCTGCTGGAAGGATGTATTGATCAGAAAAAAATTTATTTTTACAAACACTATGCCTGCCTTCCAATGTTCTCACTGCCAGTACTGAAAATCTATAGTATACCTAACGAAAACTATAGATTTTCAGTACTGGCAGTGAATATTGGAACGCATATATGATATTTTGGCACAAAAATAATAAAATCAAGAGAATACTTACTTCATCACAAGTTAATACTTTTAAGCAGTATGCATGCTCATTCTCTTTTTTTTTATCACTTATAATAGGGATATTTGTTACATCTTTCAAGCATTGTGCGGTTTGTCGAAATCTTCGTATAGTTTTCGTATTACAATGATTTTCACTATCTTCAATTTCCTCTACTTGCAATGAGGGAAGAGCAGATGTTTTCAGCCTTCGAAGAATTCCATTTCCTCTTGTGTCCTTCACATAGTCCTCAGGAACAAAGTGCAACTGCAACGAAATAGACAGTACATGATAAACATACATACATACATCTGAGGGCATGTTTCAATATTTTATGAATCCTATAAAATACCTCACAAACTCTGCTATTACATTTCAGACTCCACCCGGGACGATTACGAGTAATCCAAGCTACCCACGCATTTCGATGTTCCACATTCTTCTTAGGAAATTTATGCATACATAATCCTTCTTTTTCCGTTGTTGTACAACCCAATACCTCACACACTTTTACCATCTTTATTCATAAACTTTTGATTTCTGTAAAAACGACAAATGTAATAAGTTTATAAAAATATTTAAAAATATGATTACATTCTCTCTCAATAACTACGTTTACATGGCCCGATTTACGCCGAAGTTATAACAATCGATTTTATAACTACTGACGTTAAATGCCGTGTAAACGCTCTTCTACGACGCAGTTATTACATCGATGTGGTAACTTTGTCGTAAAAGAACGTTTACACGGCATTTAACGTCAGTAGTTATAACATCGATTGTTATAATTTCGGCGTAAATCGGGCGTGAAACGTAGTCATTGTATGATATAACCCTCATCCACACAAAATGCATATATTTACGATGTCCCAACAACTTTACGAATGTCTACAATTCTTTTCTTAATAATATTAAAAATATATTAATCTTTTTCACTCACCTAACCTAATGTAACACGTTACTTTGCACACATACACACGGAATCAGCTGCGGGCCCGATAGCCTCGGTTTTGATTGGTGCCGCGGTCAGCCAATCAGCAAGCGTGCCCTCAATGTCGCTTCTCTGATTATCTAGGCCTCTAGGTCGCGAAACTCCCGTAGTGGGGGTATGCCTCTTAATGTAACGACCTGTGCTTCACAGATCGTCCGCTAGCCGCGGAGCGCTGCGATCGTATGGTAAATGTGAAAACAATAGGTATATATATATATATATATATATATATATATATAGCTTCAAATTACTTGCTTATAAAGTTTTGTTTCTTACAAAGTTTTAAATGACAAGAAGACGTTTTATTATTTACACAAATTGTATAAATAATGTAAAAATTACGGAAATTATTTGTATAATTTAAATTTTATTTAATAACACCAAGCATTAATAACACTAAAAGCATTAATTATTCTTGAAGGATTGAAAGTTTCGTAATGGTTGAAAAAAATGTAATTATACTTAAAACATTATGCATGCAATATATGTGAAACAATTATGTAGATAATTTCTTAGTATTTTTTGAAGGATTTGAAATAACAATATATATCTGTATGAAATATTATAAATATATTCATATATGTATATATAATAGGTACATTTACATTTATATAGATATACACATTATTGTTGCAAATGAACGTGTTAATAAAAAACTATTGAGAGCAAAGTAACTATTGGATAACTATATTAGATTTGAATAGTACGTATACTATTCAAATTTTGAAAGTTCAATAGTTAATTCGCTGTCAAGTTTTTTTTCATAATATTAATAAAGAATATAAATATTAAACGTTGTTAAGTTTCGACATTTTTCTTTGAATAATACATTTTTTTTTACTTTTTGATTTTCTTGGTAAGTGAATTGGCGCATTCTTAGTCGAATATAATAAAAAATTGCATAAGACAAGATGTCTGAACCGTGATCTTTACAAGGAAATGTAAATTCATAATTATCTAATACTTCATCTACCGTTAAATTAAAGACATTTGAATTAGTCGCGTGTTTAGAGAAACATTCTTCAACATATTTGATTAAATTAAAAAAATGTAAATTTGCATGAATTAAGCCTCCTCTTGTTTTCATGTTAACCAATTGCGAAACTGATGTATATATGTCGAACCTTGTTAAACCTTTTTGACAAAATTTACAAGTTCTGTAAATTTCATTTTTTACTATTTGCTTACATAGATAGCCTGTAAAAGCAGTATATAATCATGTAATTTACAAATATTTATTTAAAATTCGAAGCTATGATTTTTACTAAAAGTAAACTTACATTTCAATGGTTGATAAAAGAAAAATTTTTTATATAAAAAATATATAAGTATATATGTATAATTGTAAATAAAATATGTTTATACATGTTTTCCTTCTCTTATATAATTTCTATTCGCATATACAGGCAAAATAATAAAAAGATAAATCTAAAAATAATTAAAAAGATCATTTTCGCATTGTATTTAAAAAAAAAAGAGAAGTTTGAGGAAACGAGAAAAATTTGCCTATATATAGGCCTGTAAAATCATATATAAATGTAACTGTTGTTATATACATATAGGAAAATTTTCCTTATTTCCTCAAACTTAACTATCCCAGACAGCACACGATATTCTATGAATGTCCATTTTATGTCCGGAATGCCCATGGACGTTATATGGATATATATAGGATATTGGTGCTTTTGGGGTATTTATAAAAAATAAAATGCAAAAATATTTTTTTTAATTATTTTTGTTTCGTGCGCGACCGAGGTACTCTCGGGACACGAAGTATGCCGGGACCACCCTGTCCAGGGCGCGGGGCAAGAACCAAGAAGGTAGCGAAAGAGGGTTCAAAAAACGCTCGCCGGGTTATTCTGACAAACACACTTTATTGCACATAGAGTACTTCTCGCAGTCACGCACCCGAGCACCCGGAGCATTCGCGGGATGGCGGGACGGAAATCTTGAGTCGCTCCTTCTGTCTGCGTGGCTCGTGAAACGGAAATCTTGTAGAGCGGTAGATGACCGCCCTCGCGTCCGGAGATCTTGCTCGCGGTCAACGGATATCTTGGCGCGAAGCAGACGAGCGACCGCGGTCACGAGGCGCGAGATGCTCAGGCTTTCTGGTTGTCTCGGGTACGCGATAGTGAGTTCGCTTTTTACACAATCACTATACGCTTTACATTCACGATGATGGTCCGTGTTCACGAACGGCGCGGCACGACAAAATGGCCGCGAGAGAGGGGTCGAGATCGGGATCGAGCTCCCTGCGCTGAGTTATTGAGAAGTACTCGCTTGCACTTACGCTCGGTTTTCACAACACTTGTTGCAATCACGATACCTGGGCTGACTGCAGGTGACGGTCTCGTTCGCCGTCTGTACGGTCTTTCAGATGAGGATCACGGTACCGCACACGGTGATCACGTGATCTGTTTGTGCTCGTTGCCCACTCGATTGCGGGCGACAACTCGTCAATCTCGTCTGACGAGAGATGTTGCGCGACGACTAATGCCGCTCGCGACGACACTTGTACGCTCGAAACTACCCTCGCACAGGGCGTCTCGCATTCCCCAATACCGAACTCCTCGCAGTCGGAAAACGGCTCACTCTTCGCGGCACGAGCGAAAGAGCGATTCGAGATGTTTCACGCGGCGATCTCACGGATGCGGCTTGCAATGAAACGTGATTACGGACTTCACGCACTGGCGGTCGAGACCACTCCCGATAGGCACAATGTCGCGAACGCCCGGCTCGATGTTTCTCTTTTCGCGGCAGAGAACAGAAGAGAGCGCGGATCGATATCGATTATCCTTCGTCCCGATAGGAGACCCTCGGCGGGGGTATGGGCCTCACGAAGGGCGAATCACATTGATCCGCGATGTAACGCGTTGCGCGGTATACATATTTAGGAATACGCGTGCGCGTTTTGCAATCGCGCTGTCGAAACGGTAGCGCGATACTCGGGTGATCTCGGATAAAGTCGAGTCAAGCCCGAGGGTTGTTTGTGCTTGCGCCAGGGGCCATTACTTTCGCGACAGCGCCCTGCCACCTGATTTTACCTTAATCCTAAACATACCGCCCGCCTCGAAGCTTTAGTTTCGAAATTTTCTGACTTCGAATGTGATGAAGTTCGAGGAGGTCGATATGTGAACGCACGAAATCTTATGAGCTAATCGAACGCAACTTACATACTGTCGCAGAACTTTATTTACAAGACTTAAGCAATAAGGGTAACAAGAATATAGCACGAACCGCCCGCCGTGGCAGACAGATTAGCGACGCGAAGGCTGAAGAGAAGTCGAATCGCTACTAGAAGTCCCGTCAGAACGCGTCTCACAGTCAATCGGCAGCAAACACAGTTTTACTATCGGCCGGGTATACTCGGACGTCGCGGTTTTGACATTCACAACACGAATCAATCCATCGGAACCGGCGTGGCACTGGGTAATTCGACCAAGCTCCCATTTACAAGGAGGCAGTGTGGCATTCCGCAATAAAACAAGCTGCCCAACTTTCACGGGCGTTTGCAATTTTCGCCATTTAACACGCTGCTGCAACGTGTTAACGTAATCTGTTTGCCACAATTTCCAAAAGCGCTCGGTCAAATGTCGAACTCGTTGCCACCTCGACAACCGATTTTCATGCAAATCTAATAGCGATGGCTCCGGATTGACCGTGATCGCCGATCCAATTAAAAAATGTCCGGGCGTTAAGACCTCGTAATCATTGAGCGTATCTTTCAACGGAGCGAGAGGACGCGAATTAAGACACGCTTCGATTCGGCACAACAAAGTCGTAAGCTCTTCGAACGTGAGCGTGTGATTCTGGAGTACCCGACGGAGATGATGTTTCACGCTCCGGACTCCGGCTTCCCATAAACCACCGAAATGTGGTGCAGACGGGGGAATAAAATGCCATTGGACATTATCGGAAGCGGTGGCGTTGAGAAAATTCAGATCATTAACGGCTGCGCGATATGCTTGGGATAACTCTTTATTGGCTCCGACAAACGTTGTCCCGTTATCGGAGTACATTGACTCCGGCAATCCTCGACGAGCGCAAAATCGAGAAAAGGCGTCTAGGAACGCGGGTGTGGAATAATTTCCTACTAATTCTAAATGGATCGCGCGGGTTGCAAGACACACAAACAACGCGATATACGCCTTTCGTGAACTAATTCCGCGGCCCCCGGAAGCGCGAACTTGTACGGGTCCCGCGTAATAGAGACCGCAATGTGAGAAACTGCGCGATGGCGGAGACACTCGCAGGGTAGGAAGATCTCCCATGAGCTGCTGGGGCACGACCGCTTTTTCACGCGTGCACACCACGCACTTATGAATTATCGATCGGACCGCGCTTCGAGCTCGTAAGATCCAGAAGTCCTGTCGCAGTGTTGCGAGCGTGAGCTGCATGCCTGCATGAAGCGTTCGCGAATGAGCTTGCCGAATGAGTAGAGTCACTAACGGATGTGACGCGAGTAAAATTGGATGCTTAGAATTAAACGAGATCGGAGCGTTTTTCAAGCGTCCTCCGACTCTAAGCAATCCCTCGTGATCCACAAATGGATTTAACGATAAGAGCGGACTTTTAGCATTTAATGGTTTGTTGTTGGTCAACACAAATCGATGTTGCCGCCACGGGTGAATGACAACTGGCAAATCGGGTTGAAGTTTAGGACCCGAGAGAAGATGATCATTCAATGATGATCCGTTAGAAGAGGGACATGACGCGTTGAAAACGACACGCAGATGCGTAGTTTTACTGTCTTCCCGGATAACGGGATGATGCGGAATAAAAACGCATTGCGTATCATTGGAGTCGGAAGCGGGCACTTCCCTCATGTGCCCGAGAGCTTCATATTTGCGAAGAAATTTGGAGTACTCGTCCCGTTGCGCAGGATGAGCATCGAATCTCCGAATTAACCCGTTAAGATATTTTTCGGCGATAGCGCGAGAATGTCCGATTTCGATCGGAGGGCCTTCCTTAAATGGAAGACGTACAATATAGCGTCCGTCAGGACAGCGCGAATGAGTGAGGCGAAAATGCTCTTCGCATTTTTCGTCCTCGGGAGTGAGTGTCATCTTTCGCGGAATCTCTTCGACCTCCCAAAACTGTCGGAGTTCCTGATCGAGCGACGAGGAATTGAGACTGTGATGAGCATTCACAGTATACGAAGGTCGATCGTGTGACGAGTCAACCGAGATGGCATGTGAGGCCACCTGACTAGAAGTGATAGGTCCCGATATTACCCATCCCAATATCGAATTTTGAGCGATAGGCTGTCCCACCGCCCCTTTTTGAATTCCGTCTTTAATGAGAGCGCTATACAATTCCGCGCCTACTATAATGCTAATGGGATCTGCGCTCATGGGGTCGTGGTCAGCCCATGGGAGATTTTCGAGATGAGCCAACGTCGCCTTGAGCGGCAAACGTTTTGGCGCGTATGCCGTTAGCGATTTCAAAATTAATGCGGTCGTCGAGAATGCCGGAGACTGTTTACTTTTCGGCAAGATTGTTATTCGCGCGGCATATCGATACGTCCCGGCATTTACACACCCAACGGCCGAAACCGAAGTTGGCATTCGAATTCTCTTCAGCCGTAAACACTGCGCGAGTCTCTCGGTTATAAAGGTCATTTCGGAGCCTTGATCAAGCAAGGCTCTTACAATCACAGAACGGCCCGAAGACGCGCTAACGGTAAGCCAAGCTGTCGCGAGCAAAACATGCGAACGAGTGGTGTGCGAAGACGCAAACAATGAGCTTACTTCGCTACTGGGCGTTTCACTTTGTTTCAGCGTGTCGGTTGACGCCGTGACCTCTGCGGGTTTCGAGGAAGAGTCGGAATCTACATGGAGCAACGTGTGATGTTTTCTCTGACAAAGACGGCATGAATATTTACTGGAGCACGTTTTTGCCCCATGATTTGAACTTAAACAGTTGAAACACCGTTTCTCTTTCTGCACAAGTTCTCGCCTCTGATTCGGACTCTTCTCGGTAAATTTCGGACAAACGTAGAAAGCATGCTTCGCTTTACACAACGAACACGGCGGAAACGATTTTGCGCACACGTTAGCACTAATCTTTTGCGCATTCGAATTTTTCGCTTTATCGGAGGAAGAAAGGGGGAGCTTCCAATTTTCGAGAGCTCGGATTCGGTTATCCAAGAATTTTTTAAAGTCATCGTATGACGGAGGATGTCGAGCTTCACCAAACTTTAAATTCCATGCCTTTTGCGTAACTGCATCGAGTTTTTGTGACCCGAGACTGATGAGAATATCGCTCCATAACTCTTCAGGCATGCGATTCAATTTGTCGAGAGCTGCAACGGCGGAATTTATTTTATCGCGCAATGATTGCAACTCAAGAGCGGATTCTTTCGCGACCGCTGGCAAATTCAGCAGCGTCGACATGTGAATATTGATCAAACGACGTTTGTCGCGCGTTTAACGTACTCCACGCAATGTCGAAATTCTCCGCGGTAACACTGATATCGTTCACACACTCAAGAGCGCGACCCTGAAGGCATGAAATGAGATAATGCATACGCGAGAAATTTGAGACGTCTTTATTATTAATTATAAGAGACGCAAACCGATCACGAAAGCTCTCCCATTCCTCGTACTTCCCGTCAAACGGAGGAAGGTTTATCGGCGGAAGATGAGACAAAGAAAACGCGGACGACGGACTTGTGGGGAAATGCGGCCCGAAACTGACAGACTGGTTCGGACTTACATACGGATCCAATTCCTCCAGACACTCGTGCATGTAGTCCAAGGCGGTCCTGTACTTCTCCTCGTAGACCTCATAATGTTGATCCTTGAAGTACTCGTGATTTACTCGTTCCGCAGCAGGAATAGTGGCCCGAAGGGCGAAGTGTCCATCCTGGATTGCTGCCCAGACGTCCTTCAAATCAGTGATGCGACTACGAATCTTGGCTATCGTCAAGTTCTTCTTGCCAATCTTCTTGAAGTTTTCGAGCGCGCGATTGACGGTTCGCAATCGCTGAGACTGCTGGTCGAGCAGCTGCTCACTCATGGTGCCGGTCAATGTGCTTGATTAAACCTTTTCGCTACGAGAATTGCCTCGATCCGGCTCGAAGGACCAGATGTTTCGTGCGCGACCGAGGTACCCTCGGGACACGAAGTATGCCGAGACCACCCTGTCCAGGGCGCGGGGCAAGAACCAAGAAGGTAGCGAAAGAGGGTTCAAAAAACGCTCGCCGGGTTATTCTGACAAACACACTTTATTGCACATAGAGTACTTCTCGCAGTCACGCACCCGAGCACCCGGAGCATTCGCGGGATGGCGGGACGGAAATCTTGAGTCGCTCCTTCTGTCTGCGTGGCTCGCGAAACGGAAATCTTGTAGAGCGGTAGATGACCGCCCTCGCGTCCGGAGATCTTGCTCGCGGTCAACGGATATCTTGGCGCGAAGCAGACGAGCGACCGCGGTCACGAGGCGCGAGATGCTCAGGCTTTCTGGTTGTCTCGGGTACGCGATAGTGAGTTCGCTTTTTACACAATCACTATACGCTTTACATTCACGATGATGGTCCGTGTTCACGAACGGCGCGGCACGACAAAATGGCCGCGAGAGAGGGGTCGAGATCGGGATCGAGCTCCCTGCGCTGAGTTATTGAGAAGTGCTCGTTTGCACTTACGCTCGGTTTTCACAACACTTGTTGCAATCACGATACCCGGGCTGACTGCAGGTGACGGTCTCGTTCGCCGTCTGTACGGTCTTTCAGATGAGGATCACGGTACCGCACGCGGTGATCACGTGATCTGTTTGTGCTCGTTGCCCACTCGATTGCGGGCGACAACTCGTCAATCTCGTCTGACGAGAGATGTTGCGCGACGACTAATGCCGCTCGCGACGACACTTGTACGCTCGAAACTACCCTCGCACAGGGCGTCTCGCGTTCCCCAATACCGAACTCCTCGCAGTCGGAAAACGGCTCACTCTTCGCGGCACGAGCGAAAGAGCGATTCGAGATGTTTCACGCGGCGATCTCATGGATGCGGCTCGCGATGAAACGTGATTACGGACTTCACGCACTGGCGGTCGAGACCACTCCCGATAGGCACAATGTCGCGAACGCCCGGCTCGATGTTTCTCTTTTCGCGGCAGAGAACAGAAGAGAGCGCGGATCGATATCGATTATCCTTCGTCCCGATAGGAGACCCTCGGCGGGGGTATGGGCCTCACGAAGGGCGAATCACATTGATCCGCGATGTAACGCGTTGCGCGGTATACATATTTAGGAATACGCGTGCGCGTTTTGCAATCGCGCTGTCGAAACGGTAGCGCGATACTCGAGTGATCTCGGATAAAGTCGAGTCAAGCCCGAGGGTTGTTTGTGCTTGCGCCAGGGGCCATTACTTTCGCGACAGCGCCCTGCCACCTGATTTTACCTTAATCCTAAACAATTTTATATTCTTTTTTTTATTTTTCCTGTATATACGAACAGAGATTGTACAAGAGAAAGAAAACATGTATGGGCCTATTTTATTTATAATTATATATATATATTTATGTATGTTTTTGTATGAAAAATTTTTTTGCCGAGAAGTTGTATGTAATGCTACATCTCAATATACAAATGAACGTATAGGTGGAATAACATTACACTTAACTTGTTATTGTATCCATACTTTCGAATTTATTCTTCTCGATATCAATAAACAGTTTATAAACTTAATACTGATTATACAATGTTACTTACGTTAATGTAGCCACAGACAGAAACGATGTTCACTAATTCACTTCGTCGAAACTTTCAACTCGAAAGCCGAAAGCTGCCGAGAGCCGATTCTTACTCACTGTCACTGTCACAGTGTCAACTGTGTTTTACCATACGATCGCAGCGCTCCGCGGCTAGCGGACGATCTGTGAAGCACAGGTCGTTACATTAAGGCTGCGTTCGGGAAGCGCGCTATTAGCGCTATTGCATCATTCTATCTTTATCGCTCATCAGGTGTGAAACAAGGATAAAATAAGCAAATAGCACTAATAGCGTCTTCCCGAACGCACCCCATCGGGAAGCGCGCTATTAGCGCTATTGCATCATTCTATCTTTATCGCTCATCAGGTGTGAAACAAGGATAAAATAAGCAAATAGCACTAATAGCGTCTTCCCGAACGCACCCTAAGAGGCATACCCCCATCACGGGAGTTTCGCGACCTGTGTATACGACCGTGGAATTGTCGCATCGCGTCCTCCGATAGACGGCGCAATACGACCCGCGACACTTTCTCTACCGCTGCGCGCGCTGCGACAGCCTGAGGTCGCAAGGTTAGGTCTTTAATCCAGATAAAGTCCAATGTTTTCGGTAATAGAGGGATGAGTAATTACTGTGTAAAGTGTCAGTCAATTTATAGTAAAAGTAACGAAAAGTAATGGAGAAAAACGCAGAACAATTTATAGCGTCATTTACAGTGTTACTCGAAATTTTAAATATGCAGCAAAAAGCCAGGAAAAAACGGCTGAGGAATATGATGAAACGAATGAGGATGAGATTGAGAAAATTATGCCTTCAACAGAGGAATGAATTATTTGTACAATGGAGTCAAATTACCGATCCGATATCACCGACCCTTACTTTAGATGGTATTCAATACCGAAAAAGAATGTGGACTAAAAAGAGGAGTAATGATTTTTGGCAAAGAATCGTAGGAGAGCATTTTACTCTGTCAGAATGGCTGGCCACTTTTCGAATGTCGAAAGAAACTTTCACAATGGGTGCGTTCAGCCGATACTCCGCTAGCCTAGCAATCGTGAGCAGTCGCTCGTTTTTGCTCGTTTCCTCTCCTTTGACCCAATGGATTAAAAAGAGAGAAAACGAGGGAAAACGAGCGACTGCTCACGATTGCTAGACTAGCGGAGTATTGGCTGAACGCACCCACTGCTTTGCTACATTATTCGAACTGTACTAGAACCCTGTACTTTTCCTGGTATCCAGACAGCCTTTATCTGTCGAAAAGCAGGTCGCAATAGCTCTGTATACAGTTCGAAAGTGCTTATTTAGAGTGACCATGGTCATCAACAATTTCATGGTACAAGAAAACATATTTATGCCTTCTGAAGATGAAGCCCAGTTCATATCTCTCCAATTTAAAAAAAGAAGCTTTATTCCACAATTGATTGGATGTATTGACTATTGACGGAACACACATCCCAACTTGCATCCCAATTATCGCACCACATGAAGGTTATCGAGACTTTGTGAATAGGAAAGGATGGACATCATATAATTTAATGGCTGTTGTCGACCACAATGGAAGGTAAGCGTGAAAAACTGAGCTTGGAAAATACCGAAATCTAAAATTATTAAATTATCTGTTATATTAGGTTCAGAAATGTTGTAATAAAACATCCTGGGAGTGTGCACGATGCTGCCGTATTCAAGGATAGTAGCATATACAAGAATGCACAGACCATTATTCCTCAGGTAAATGTTAAATTATTTTGTTTGATGTAAGTTTGATTGTATTTTTATATGTAATACTAATATAATATATGAATTGTAGACATCTAAAAACATCGATGGTGTGGATATACCGTACATGATTGTAGGTGACCCAGCTTATCCTATGTTATCGTGGCTCATCAAAGGCTATTCAGGCACGTTATCAGCAGAAGAAGAGTCTTTTAATGTGTATTTGAACTCTGCACGAGTTTCAGTGGAAATGGCATTCGGTCGGTTAAAAGCTAGATAGAGAATTTTATGCAAAAAAATGGATTGTGCCTATACGTTTTGTCCACAAATCATTCTTGCTTGTTGCACGTTGCACAATTTTGTAGAAAGTCACAAGGAACGGTTTTTTCCTGAATGGTTAGACGAAGTGTCCAACAGTGATCAGTTGTTTTCTCAACCAATAGCTGTACAAAATCGTAATAAAGATTGCGTACCTGGTATAGCAGTGAGAAACCACTTAAAACAGTATTTGGCAGCTAGTTATCCTCTGCGGAAAGCTCTCATCCGATAGTGGGTAGCAGTGGATATCAATATTATTTTCATGTGTATATTCGAATTAAATAATATAGTTTTGACATCTTTTAATACCTTTTATTTCTTTAATTTGTACATCTTTTTGTATGCAACATTATTACAGCTTTTATATGTGTAGTACAGTACACCACACATTTTATAATAAAATATTCGAAGTTTGTCTCATAAACTACACGCATGTATAATTCACAGTTATAGTAATTATCATAATTAATATCGCATTTTGAGATCAATGGAAAAATATTTATATATTTCCCGCATACACAACAAACTATTTATTTAATTAATGATTTATATTATATCTATAAATAAAAACAACTTTTTAAGAACTTGTAAAGAACAAATAAACCTTTTTGGAAACTATATCACAAGTTATTTGCTCGGGAGGGTATTAATCGATCCCCGGATTCGCGATTGGCCTGTATTAGGGTGGTTCGAAGGACCAGAGGGGCAATCCCCTCACGAATGCAAGCGAAATTAAATGCAAGTAAAGCGGGATAAATCAAGCGAAGCGACTCACCGTATCGCAGCCCGGCGCCCTCCTGGGATGGTCTCTCGGCCGATCTCGTCTGTCTTCTCAGGTGGCGAAGTCTCCTTGATAGCAAGCGGGAGGCGAGCAGGCAGACAAGGTAGCGGGCAAGCAAGCAAGCGAGCAGTAAGCAACACAAGACGGGCAAGCAGGCAAACGCCGTTCTAACGACTTCGTCGAGCACTCGACTGTGGCTGATGCTCTGTCTTATTCTGTCGGCGATTCTTACGAGAGTGTCGAGTGCTCCGGCACTCTCTCGGCTCGCGCTTCTGGAAGTACGGCGCGAACGAGTACTATTGTCCCAATAATTGGGCCTGCCACCCGTGGGCGGGCAGCACGAGTCGGGTGAGTCGCGCGAGTATTGACACCTGTCGCGGTCCGCCAACGTTTTGCCCGAGTTTCAAACCGACGGTAATTTTACGATTATGAGCTTACTGACTAATATACGAGTATCAAACGCAAATCAACCATATCAATATTAATATACATGCGTGTATTTTTGCCAACAAATACACTTAATGAGACTTTCGAGAGGCCTTCGATACATTCGCGTATCAATTTAAAGTGCCTTTTTTAGAAAAAATATTTTATTTTAAATGAATACACACATACTAAATAGTAAATACTTAAATAGTAATTTATTTTAATTATAAGTTATTTATTTACTAATATATAATTAATAACTATTTAATAATATAATAAATAAAATATTTGTAATCAAAAAATAAATCACTGTTTCACTTTTTCAGACCAACAAAATCAAATGTTTTATTAAATTTATAAATATATCTATATAATATGTATAAATATATGTGTAGATAATCAAATAAAAAGGAGCATCATGCCGCAAGAAGGTGGAAGTGTTGTAACATTCTATATTAAGGTACAGATTGACAAACGTTTCAGCCCCTTATGGGACCATCTTCAGTGTCAAATAACAATTAATTTAAGAAAAGTTAACATACGTTACATAATCTTACACTAATTTGTTGCGTTAATTTTAGTGTAAGAGTATGTAACGTATGTTAACTTTTCTTAAATTAATTGTTATTTAACACTGAAGATGGTCCTATAAGGGGCCGAAACGTTTGTCAATCTGTACCTTAACATAGAATTTTACAACACTTCCACCTTGTTGCGGTTTGATGCTCCTTTTTATTTGATTATTTTTAATCATGTGAGCCTTTTGATATATATGTAGATAAATCTTATTGCATGCACTAGTTTTAATGTTGTGACACGATTAATTATTAAAAAAATTAATAAATGGATTTATCGGAATAAGTTTCAGCGGCTTCAAGGTGCTTTGTGTGGAACGAGCAGAGGTTTGAGATCTGATACCCTGCATACTGTTAGTAAATGCAGCCAGAATCAAGCTTGTTTGTTGACTTTGAAACTTTCGCTGTTTTTCTAACTCCTCTTCTTCCCACTTTCTCTGCTCCATCATCTCGTCATAGACCATTTGTTTTTGGAGTTCCATCTGCTTGTTTGTAATGCTGTTGAGTTTCTTTTTGGTTTTCCAACCACTTGTCAGTATGACTCTGCAGCATTACTTCATAACTTTTTCTTCTTAAATATAAAATTTCTGTACTATAATACGTATATACATATGTAAATTAAAAATTATATATCTTCTAGCCCTATATCATTGGTTGTACTCTTATAAATCTTCAAATATGGACTAATAGCGTAGAGCGTAGTTGCAAATTGTGATGTCATCTCTCAAATAGAAATACTTAATAAGGCTATAATAATAAACATTTTATTTATACCAGAAGTTTTTGTTCGTTTCTGTTTTTTGGCTGGTGGGACTTCATTTTCCTTATCTAACATTTCATCAGTCTTTTCAGCAGTTGTACAATTTATTGAATCATTCTCGTTATTAACTAAAATCAAATAAATAATAATATTAAGTCGAATAATTGATGGTACCAATTTGTATTTTCATACTTAACTATATATAATTGCATTAAATAAATGTATATCACCTTCTTCCTCATTTATTTCAGCGGTGTCTATTCCTACTTGATCATCGCTGCTGCTAGCTAGGGCACTTGGCCTGCCTCCATATAATATATCTAACTCGTTGTAAAATGGACACGTTGAGGGAGCAGCACCACTGACATTATTATTTCTTTTACATTTGAAATATGCTGCTTTCAAATTTTTTAATTTTAATTTTATTTGCTCGGCTGTTTTTTCATAACCTTTTGCTTGCATTTCGGGTACCAGCATTCGGAAAATCTCTACATGCCGATGTTTCTTTCCATCAATTATACTTAAAATACTTTTTTCCGTGACCAGTTCGAGAAACGTTCGTGTTTCACCATCTGTCCAATTTGCACCCTTTTTACATGACATTTTCACTGTTGATATAAAAACTTCTATTCTAACATTCTAACTAAAAATTCTAACTTTAACCTCAATCTAACAACAGTCAGCAGCGGCGGTATATACTTGATCCAATTCGAATCGAATCAAGCGTTTACAGCGCGCTGACATCTTTTGATACGCGTATCAACTTGGTCTGATACTCGCGATTGAGGAGTATCAGACCCTCGGTAGGGCTACTGCATTATAAAGAATATGGAAAAGGATGTTTTTCACAAAGATGCTAAATAAAATGGGGTTCAATACCGAACCCTGAGGAATGCCCCGTTGCAGACATCTTTTGGCATAAAAGGTACCAGATTCGAAAAAACTGACATATTTTGATGAAAGAAGGTTGCGAAAAAATTTCTTGTAACCATCAGGCATTCTAAGGCTATTAATAATACTAAACAAAATGTGGGGTTAACGTTATCGTAAGCGGCCCTAATGTCCAGAAAAAGAGCTCCAGTCATGGTCTGTTTCGAAAAGGCCCTATATATTTCCAAATTGATAAAGGCCAGACAATCATCACAGGACTTGCCTCTCCTGAAACCGAACTGGCAATTTGGCAGGATATTTTCCAGTTCTACAAACTTATCAAATCTATCTTTTATCATTTTTTGAAAACATTTGAGGCCAAGGAGATAGGCCTGAAACTCTTATTATTTGGCTTTGGAATGAGAACTATATCAAAAAACCTCCAGCTTGACGGAAAGGAACCATCAGTTAAAATTAAATTAAATATCTTAACCAATATGGATAATGCAGAATCCAGTAGTAAACTTAAGATTAAATTAGAGATAAGGTGAGGAGCGGGAGAACTTTTGACATCAGAAGAGATTATTAGACACTTAAGATCGTTAAAGCTAAGTTCATCATTAAATATAGAAACGTGCGGTGTATGAGAGATGCCCTCGAAAGAATTAGGAACCCAAGGGTCGCTAATGAAATTATGGATATTAGAGATACGGCTCACCGATGGAGAAATGTAATCCGAAAAAAAGGCAGAATTCTTAAAAGCGTTGATTGAGTTCCAAAAGGTCTTAGGGTCGAAATCTTTCCCAAGCTCATCAATGAATGAAGTGAAATTTTCTCTTTTTCTTTTACGGATAATCCGTTTACAGTCATCAGAACATTTTCTATAATGAGCCAAGCTATCCCTGGAGGGATTTCTTCTAAGGGACTCGAAAGCACCTCTCCTACGTGTCTTGGCCTCTTCACATTCACGATCCCACCAAGGTTTATTAATAATTCTTCTCCCACACTTAGGACGATAGGACTTACGTGAATCGGTACCAGGATCAAAAGAGATAACTGTTATATATGTACCTCGGATATCAGACTCTACGGTTTTGTACTTTTGGAATAGAAAACTGGGGTTAATGTTTCAGTTTCGTTATGTGAATATCTTTATTTTGAGCTTGAATACAACAAATGTTTTCACATAAGTCCGAGACAAGAGAGAGTCTCAAAACGGCCATAACAAGAGAGTATATATAGAGCTGACACGTTGAGTAGCGCCACCTTTGGGTGCGTCCGCATGTAATGTTAAATGCTTAAAGTGCTTAAACTATTCTTATGAAATATATAACATTTTCCTTCTTTCTCAAAGTTTATAACTATAGTCTTACAAATTTAATCTAGACGGTGGTTTTACAATTCTGCCCGAACGGGTTGTCGCTACGTTATCAGCGCTGTCTTTCTTAGGCGTGTCCACTGACTTCTTCTTACATGGTTGAACGGGTGATTCTATTTTCGAGTTCCCCTCATCCACCACGCTATCTGTCTCAGTAATTGCAGTACGATTTGATTTGTTATTAACAATAGTTTCAACTACTGGTCTAATTGACTCTTTAGTGTTACCCACTGGAGTAGTAGCTAGATGTGGAGAACTCATATTGCTCGCATTATTTGTATCATATAATTTGTTCGGATAACTTGTAGCCGTACTTAGTGTAGCATTATTTGGACGTATATTGTTAGCATGTACAAATTTGATTCCTTCCTCTACTTGGACCAAATAAGTACAATAACTAAGAACTTGTAACAATAACTAAGAACTGTGCCTCGTTGCCACAGTTTTGACCGAATATTCTTAACAAATACTGTTTGATTTAAGGTATATAATTGTGTTTTATTTTTATTTAACTGACTCTGATTTTTGGACTGTTGTCTGTAGCAGGATGAAAGAAACCCTAAGCCCCGCATTTTAAAGAAACCCTGAGCAGGCAATATCCCTGTTGTACTAGATAGTGTGACTTTATATGTAAATAGAAAACTCAATAATTTAGACAGTAATTCTTCTTTACTCAACATCTTCCCCCGCTCAAGTGATATAATTTTTTCCAAACCTTTTTTTACTGTTTAAACCCCGCGTTTCGCAATTCCATTACTTTGCGGATAGTATGGAGGTGATTTGATCGGTGTGATACCTTTGGCCTGACAAAATGAAATAAATTCCATAGAATTAAAAGGTGGGCCATTGTCTGAAACCAATTCCACTGGCAATCCAAAAATAGAAGACTTTTTTTTTTATTTTAATATTGTCTTTTTTGCATTTGTACGTTCAGACATTATTTTAACTTTTAACCATTTAGACCGACTATCAACCAAAATCAAAAACGTATAACCATACTTGTGAAAAAAATCAATATGAACTCTGTGAAAATTAGTAGGTGCTGTAGGCCAAGAAACAAGAGTACTAAAGTTAGAAAAATTTTGTCTTTGCTGGCAGATCTCACATGCAATGATAAACTTCTCAATTGCCTCATCTATTTCTGGCCACCAGCAATACGTCCGCATGAGCATTTTAGTTCGCACTATTCCCACATGTTGTTTATGAAATAAACTCAAGACTTTACTTCTTAACATTATTGGAATTACCACTTTTGTATCTATTAATAAACAATTACCTTCTACAAAAAGTTCATGATGTTTTTGGAAATATGGTTTTAATTCTTGCTCAATAGCACCATTTGGCCATCCTATCAATGTTGATTTAATTACTTTTGCCAATATTGTATCTTTCGTAGTTGCTTTTGCAATTTCGTCTGCTTCCGGGGATAACTCGTTAGTTAAATTAAATAAGTATAAAAATCCTGCTATTTCCGTTTCCGTCGACAGTGGTAGTCTAGATAGGCCATCTGCATTTGCTACCATTTTACTTGGTTTATATTCAATCTCATAATCGTACGCTGATAGTGCTAAAGCCCAACGAGTAATACGCGCAGCAGCTGTCACTGGAATACCTTTATTTCTACCAAAAATAAATTGTAACGGACGATGATCTGTTTGTAATATAAATTTCCGTCCGTAAATATATTTATGGAATTTTTTTAATGCTACAATGAGTGCTAATGCCTCTCTTTCTAAATTTGAATATCTCTGCTCTGTTGTGGATAATGTACTTAATGTAAATAATACAGGACAAAGGTCATTACCAACTTTGTGACTCAAGACCGCCCCCACCCCATAACTGCTAGCGTCGCATGTTATATATACAGGTAGAATTGAAATGTACAAAAACTGAGTCAGACGTAAGTAACTTTTTACTGAATTGGAAGATTTGTTCGTGTTTATCCGACCATTGAAATTCTACTCCCGATTTACAAAAATCGTATAATAATCTAAGTTTGGCTGAAAGCTAGAAATGAACTTTCCGTAATAGTTCAATAACCCTGGATATGATTTTAATTGAGTAATGTTTTGGGGTGACGGAGCCTTGTGAATACTTTCCACTTTATCATCTAATGGATGAACTCCTTTTGAGTCAATCCGATGTCCTAAAAATTCAACGTTTTCTTTATAAAATTTACATTTAGCCTTATTAACTTTAACATTGTACTGTTGTAAACGTTCTAATACAGCCAAAACATTTTTATGGCAATCCAGTAAAGATGACCCATAGATTAGAATGTCATCCAAATAACATTTGACCTTCGGAATGCCAGCGAAAATTGTTTCCATACAAGTTTGGAAAATGCCAGGCGCTGAGCTTACACCATACGTAAGACGGTTATACCGGAATAGACTCATGTGTGTATTAATTGTAAATAACTCTCGTGACTGTTCTCCTATCTGCATTTGTTGATATGCCCCTTGTAAATCTATTACGCAAAAAATTTTATTTCCTCCTATACAAGCAAAAATATCTTCAGGCAATGGTAACACACAATGATCACTGTCAATTACTCCGTTCAATGTTTTCTTAAAATCTACACAGATCCGAATGCCCGCATTATTTTTTGTTGGAATTACCACTATGGGGCTTGCCCACTTACTATGCGCAATTTTTGTTACGATTCCCGATTGCACCATCTTTGCTACTTCATCTTCTACTTTTAATTTTAACGCATATGGCATACTATATGCTCGATAAAATATAGGTTTAGCATCGTCTTTAAGTTTAATTTTCGCCTTAAAATGTTTAATGACCGCCTCTGGTTCTTCTTCGAAAACCTTCCGAAATCTATTTTTAAGTTCAATCATCATTATTTTTACAGTCTCTGATTCATGTGTAAAGACTTTATTTAACTTAGTATGTTCAACTAACATGTCAGTATCTAAAATCTGTCTCCATTGTGGGTTGAGAATATCCAGCCAGTTTCTACCAAGTAATGGTATAAATTTAGTTTTACTGTCTATAACAACTAGCGGTAAGGTAAATATTTTTTTTTGATACTCTACAGAAACAGTTATTTGACCTATGATATTAACTGTTTCATCTGTGACTACTCTCAACTTAAAAGTAACTGATTCTACTCTTATACTAGGAAATAACTTCTTATAATCATTTATATGCATTACAGACTTACATGCACCCGAATCGACTTCCATTACAATAGTTTTACCTTTCACTGGTATTTGAGTATATAATGTTTCATTTCTTTTAGACTGTCTTAAAGTGTTTAAAAAGTATGTATCCTCAGACTCCTTTAACCATCCTACCGTCGAGGAATCATTTCCAGCCGCGTTTGGTTCTTCTTGACTGGTTTCCTCCGATGTTACTTCATTGATTCTATTCTTGCACCATGTTGATTTTGCTGTATGTCCAGTTTGATTACATGAGTAACATTTCCAGTTAATAGCTGGACACTTATTGTTATCCCAGTGAATTTTGAGACACCTTCCACATTTTGATTTGCCTGTACTGTTCGTAGATTGACCGGCTTTACTGGTTTGACTGACATCTTGACTGGACGTAGCTTTATTTTGCCACGCTGGTCGACTGAACTTCCTGCCTTTGTTGGCGGTGCTTACTTTATTGACAGCTGCCGCCTCGGTACCCATGGCTTCAATTTGTCCTTCTGCCATCTCCACACTTGTGGCAATTTGGAACGCTCGTTCAAAAGTTAGGTTATCTTCCGTCAATAGTTTTCGCTGCACAATCTCGGAACGAATACCGCATACTAATTTGTCTCGTAAAGCTTCGTTTAGAAATGTACCAAAAGCGCAGTGCTTAGCTAGATTCTTTAAACGAGCTACATAAACTTTAACATCCTTGTTAGTTTTTTGCATAGCTGAGTAAAATTTATAACGTTCTGCCATAACTAACCTTTTAGGACTATAATGGCTCTCTAGTTCTGAGCGAAGACGTTTGAACGTTAATGTACTCGGTAAAGTTGGCGCCAATAAATCATTTAGTACTCCATACGCCTCTCCTCCTATTAATGTTAGTAATAAAGACACCTTTTTATTGCCTGTTACTTCATTGCAAGCGAATAACATTTCAATTCGTTCCATATAAGAGGTGATATCTGTCTCCCTCGGATTGAAGGCCTCTATGGATCCAATGAGCGCCATTTCGAAAATGGTAATTTCTATGTATTTCTCGATGTAGGTTCACAGACTTGTCGCCAATTTATGTTATATATGTACCTCGGATATCAGACTTTACGGTTTTGTACTTTTGGAATAGAAAACTGGGGTTAATGTTTCAGTTTCGTTATGTGAATATCTTTATTTTGAGCCTCGATACAACAAACGTTTTCACATAAGTCCGAGACAAGAGAGAGTCTCAACGGCCATGACAAAAGAGTATATATAGAGCTGACACGTTGAGTAGCGCCACCTTTGGGTGCGTCCGCATGTAATGTTAAATGCTTAAAGTGCTTAAACTATTTTTATGAAATATATAACAATAACCGATCCCAAAGAATCGATAATTCTTGCACCAGTACAAAATGCACAATCTATTATGATAGCATTCTGTTCGGGCGTCGCTTTCCGACGGTCGCCCTGAATCTGGATTCCGCTCAGAGTTGAGCGAGAAGCGTGGATAACGCGAGTCGTAAATTCGCGGGAGGAATGAGGATTAAAGCACTCGGAACACAGATTGCACAAAGAAATATTTAGTCTTTATTTCAAGAACGGAAAAGACGCGAGGGGGAACAACGGATCGTGCGTCGCGGATTCGGAAATCTTCTGAGTCGTTCGTACTTTTCTGCCAGGTATCGCGAACGGAAATCTTGTCTCAGCTTTTCGCATCGAAGCCTCTCGCGGAGCGGAGATCTTGTACGCGTCGAACGGAAATCTTGAGCGCGCGGCAGAAGAACGATCGCGAGCGGGGCACGACCGGAAGTTTTCGGACCCCTCGCTAAGTAGTACACTTAATGAAAAAATATAAGTAACTTAGATCCGCACTTTAAGACGAAACGAGCGAGTAGCGATTCAAGCAGCGATTTAAAAGGGAGAGAGCCGTGCTGTCTTTAGACGAGGATTGATACGCGACGACTTTCGGCTATGAGTTCTGGCCCACGACTTGAGGCTAGGAATCCTCAGCAACGACTGACTGTCCGGCGAGCGAATTCGCCGTTTACTCAAGAGGGTTGTTTTTCAGGTACGAACGCGCGATGAGAGCTGAATCGCTATTCGTCCGTATGGTCACATTACGCGTCACAACAGCCGTTTCCGTGCTTCGACAAATAAGGAAGCACTCTCGTAACGCGTGATCGCGATCGATGGGCTTCGAGGGCGCGGGGATCGCGGGGAACGTATGTTTCGAACAAGTTCGACAGAGCTCGAACCACATAAACATCGGTATTTCTCGATGTTAAATATAATAATGTTTTCGAGCCGATGTTTCGCGTAGGAAAGTTTGACGGATCTTGAACACATTCCAATTTTCATAAACAGAGGCACCAGGCAAATTATCCGTCGAGAAATCGGACATCCGTTCATTGACCATGATAGCAAAGCGATTCCTGTTCATATTCGAGACCCGCAACCTAGTTCTCCCAGAAGCCCTCGGAGAATCAGGGTTAAACTTAACCTGAATGTCAATAGGGAAGTGATCACTTCCATAAGGTTCATCGAAAGTGGCCCAAGAACAGACGCAGCTCATACCCTGTGAGGCCAGGGTAATATCGGGAGCACTATAATAAAAAACTCTGAGTTAACGGAGATTCTCGTAGGAGTACCATCATTAAGAAGAACAAACTCGGAATCAGTAACCGCCTCGGACAAAGCTATGCCATCACGATTTGATCGCGTAGATCCCCACAACTCATGCTGAGTGTTAAAATCGCCGCTTATCAAGATATTATTAGAACCAAAGGCGGAAGACACAGACTCCAGCAAATTGGTCCAGCATTCTACACCCACACGAATGTGAGGTGGTTTATAAAAAGAAATTATAAACAGTCTCTCGGGTGAAAACCTCTTGCAAAGTAATGAAATGCAAGTCAGTTCCACACCGAGATTATTAGCAAAATTGAACCCAAGCTCAACAGGGTCTAAATCCTCTCGACAAAGGATGGCAGTGCCACTTCCACAAATATCGTCAGATCTGCCATTCCTGAAAGCAATGAATTTCTTGAAAGAGAAATAAGAGTGAGGACCCAACCAGGTCTCCTGCAAACAGATCACATCAAATCCCAGAATCAAATTGGAGAACTCAAGGAGTTTCGTTTCCCAGAGATACCCCTGCAATTCCACTGTAAAATCCTTAAGGCCATTAGTTAAGTTTACGAAATATTAACTCCAGATAATGCATCAAAGCCAAAGCTTTATGCTTTTCCGATTTACCCAAGTTGTAAAGAAATCTCAAGTCATGTAAAATAATATCAGGGGTGAGGAAAGTACATGCAAGGGAATCAAGGTTAGATTCAATTAAATTAGGTTCCTTACTGGGAAGAGTCTCGGTCGACTCCTCCACAGAGGGGGGACGGATAGTGTCATCCAACACGGAATGCGAACCAGCAGAGTTAACACTACGTACTCTTTCTCTACTTGGAAGATTCCCAGCACTAGAAAACCGAATCTCATCCAGTTCAAACTTGTTCCATATCATATACGCATGACTCCTGAAGAAGTTAATTGCTTGCTGACAGGAATCAATGCCTCTAACTTTAATGGTTCTTTTAGCCTGAGCATAGAAGGCATTTGTGTATGCCATAACCGTATTGATTATTTTGTGATTGATAAAAACCGGACAAGAGGTATCGGAGGAGAGATGGTCCCCCCCGCAATTTATACATTTGGGCTCCGAATCACAATCCTTCGTAGTATGCTGTAGGCTACATCTCTCGCATGCTTTAAAGCTTCTACAATTCAGAGAGGAGTGTCCCCATCTAAAACAGTTGGTGCATTTCCGCACTCTATTAATAAAAGGGAGTATCCTGCATCTGACCCTCCAGATATATATATATGTAGAGGTAGGAGGTTAGCAGCAAAAATCACCTTGACAGAAGCCGAATCCACCAGTTCATTGCTGGAACTGTCGCGGAACTTAAGTCTTTCAAGAGAGTGGATTCTTACAGGATCACTCGGCCAGGAGATACCCGCAAGAATATCATCCACAGACAAAGAAGGATTTACATCTCTGATTACACCGGTCCGAAAAACTTTATAGTTCGGGACATAGGCTAACAAGCCGTTAGGTAAGATACTTTTATTAGTAATTAAGTCATTCGCTTCCTCAATCAAGGAAAAAGTTACGCAAATTAAACTCTTTCCCAATCTGCGAATTGCAGAGACACAATTATATTTGGAACATAACATTTTACCAATGCTGATAGGGTGCAAATTACCGATATTCGAAGACGGGGAAACAGATTCGATATGAACTGGGTATGGCGCAATTATATCTTCTGAGTATCTGTTATTACTCTGTGAGAGTATAAATTTGACTCTACCCGAAATCTGGTTTTCTCCAGATTCATTCGCAAACGGTACAATATACTACCATCCGACTCTGTGTCATTGCGGCGACGTTTGCTAGAATTAGTCTCCTTCTCCTTGGGAGACCTGCGGTTAGTATTTTTCGGCATAATAAACTAAAGTACATGAACGATTATAAAACAGAGAAAAGGAAAAACGCAAAAATAATAACGCAGCTCGACTTAACGTAGAATAAGTAGAAATATGCGGGAAAAAATTAATCAAAGATCAATTATACTTCAGCGGTAAATTATCTAAATTAGCGAATATATAAGAACGTGATTATCTTCGTATATCGGGTGAACATGCACACAAAAGAGGCTCAAGAATAACCGATGAAATGTCGCATATATAGGGTAAGCATCAACACGCAGACAGGTGATCACGTACGCAAAACGTGAGCGCAAATGATAGGTCGCAGACTCACTAGTTGGTAAAAACATAAACTTTACGCTAAATAATACAAGCAGAGTATCGGCTGGTGTGAACACGCACTACACAAACATCATGCAAGTAATCACGTGCGGAAAACCTGATGAGAGTACATATCCAGACTCGAGGTTTTCCGCAAAAATAAATAATTCGGCTATCAAAGTTAAAGAACGAAACAGGGACACTCATAAAACAATTATTTTCAAATTGACTAATTGACACTATACAAAGCATATGGACTAATAAAACTATAATAAGTATAGAACACGCATAATAAAATTAACCGTAAAGCGGGGAGCACACTTCTGGGCCGCAGGGGGAATTGATCCGCGCAATTCCTTGGGACCAACGCACCCACGGCATACCGAGTTCAATACACCGCGGACATACACACACAGTTACACATACGCACAGTCATATACATAATCAAAAGAGAGTCTTTGGCCAATCCTCCTCTCTTGATTGACTCAAAAGTGTCTTCCAGTGTGTGAGATGAAAAGGGATTTTGCATAAAGGATTATAGTCCAAGGAGAAAAGATTGTACGACGAAAAAAAATATTATATAAATGTGCGAGATGAAAAGGGAATTTATAAGGTGGAAGAAGGCATAGGGGATCGTCGTAGTCCAAAGAGAAAAGATTGTACGAGAAAAAAAAGGATTATACAAAGTAGAAGAAAACCACGGATCAAGACCAAATTACGCTATATTAGCCCAGTCGATAGAGCCCGAAAAAGCCGCTGAAATGGAATTAATTCCGGGAAGCGATTTTATTTTTTTGACTGTTTCGGAGGGTCATGGGTATTCTAAAACCGGATTTTCGGGATTCTAACCCCGGAGCGTTAGCCGCCATTTTGATTGGAAGGGTGATTTTGTAAATATCTCGCTTATTTTCAATTTTAGAGTGAAAGTGGTAATAACCAAACTTGTAGAAAATTTAATACTCTACAATTTTGGTCCTTATTATTTTTCACCTAGGATTGACATTTTGGGTCTTTGGAGGGATGATTTTTTTCATTTTTTTTTTTTGAATAAACTCTACCCCCATGGTGGTGTGGAAAAGATGTTTTTTATTATACCAAGTAAATTTAAAAAAAAATACCCCTTACTTTCGAGTCTAAGACCCAAAATATTGATCCTAGATAAAAAATGATAAGGACCAAAATTGTAGAGTATTAAATTTTCTACAAATTTGGTTATTACCACTTTCATTCCAAAGTTGAAAATAAGCGAGATATTTACAAAATCACCCTTCTAATCAAAATGGCGGTTAACGCTCCAGGGTTAGAATCCCGAAAATCCGGTTTTAGACTACCCATGACCCTCCAAAACAGTCAAAAAAATAAAATCGCTTCCCGGAATTAATTCCATAATGTCTCTATCGACTGGGCTATATAGCCCAAAGGCGGGGCTGAAGGCGTTAATAACCCCAACTGCGCGCGCACGCGCGCGGGGGGAGGGGGTTAACAACTACAAAAAAAAGCACACACTTCTGCACAACGCATAATGCGTAAGCATAAGAGTAGCTAAAGAATATATGCTTCTGGCTTCAGGCCCTCGGGTTGCGGTTAGCGGGTCGGGGGGGGCTTCGCTGCCGCTGGGGGAGCGCCGTAAGCGGTGGGCGAGGGGGTCGAGGGACGGTGTAAAGGGTCACCGGAGGGGGGGCTATGCGGGGGGAAGTGAAAACTGGGCGAGAGGGGGAGCGCGACGCGGGGGGGACACTTTACGTAAAGTTAGGTGTGGCAGGGCTGCCAACGGTGGTGATTTTTCGATGTACCACGTTAGCGATTGGCTACTTACTTTTTCCCTATATCTTTTTTCCCCATTTTTACGGCGAAAATCGCGAGTCGTCCTCCCGCGAGGGGGAGCGTCGATCGCGCGCTTCTTCGTCCCAACGGGACGGACGCGGTTTTCCGATGTACAACGTTAGCGATTGGCTACACGGACGCGGTTTTCCGATGTACAACGTTGGCGATTGGCTACGTACTTTTTTTCCACTTTTATCGCTGACGTATAAAAGTGGCGGTTTTCCGATGTACGACGTTAGCGATTGGCTGCTTATTATTTTTGTTTTTTTTCCGATGTATCGAGAGAGAGACCGAGAGAGAGAGACGATACCGCTCTCTTCGTTCACCCACCCCCGAACCGTACGTTTTGCTAATAATATTTTTTTATCGCGCGTCCGAACTCGCGTTCAAGGTCGCTGTCGACGTCGCATCTTCCTTTTGTTTTTTTTCTTTTCTCGATCGACGCTGCGAGCGGTCGTCGTGTCCTCCCGCGAGGGGAAGCGTCGATCGCGCGCTTCTTCGTCCTGACGGGGGCCGGACGCGGTTTTCCGACGTATCGAAAGAGACCGAGAGAAAGAGAGAGACGATACCGCTCTCTTCGTTCACCCCGAACGGTACGTTTCGCGAATAATATTTTTTTATCGCGCGTCCGAACTCGCGTTCAAGGTCGCTGTCGACGTCGCATCCTCCTTTTGTTTTTCTCGAGCGACACGGCGAGCGGTCGTCGTGTCTTCCCGCGAGGGGGAGCGTCGATCGTAGAACTTTGCAAAAACCGGTGTTTAATTATAAAAATTAGAAAACCGATTGTAAAAATAAGCGAACCGCTCGTGAGGAATCGTTGCAGATCGGATTCGTGGAGAGTCGACGTAACGAGATATCTGATCCGTCGCGAAATCGGAATCGCCGATCGCCAATCGAACTGGAGGTTTTTCTATTGCCAAATATATTTGAAAAGAATAGAGGACGGTATTTATACGTCTAATTGATTTAGACCCGACAGCGGTGATAATGTAGCAATAGCAATGTGCGTACTCGCGAATGAACGATCACCGTTATTACTCGTCCCGAGGAATCAGACGGCGAATCGCGCTGTTACGAGCCCATGCCCGCGTTCTCGTCGGATTCGGACGAAGAATCGGTGAGACTCGAAACATCGTTATCGTCAAACGCATGTGCGTTGGTGGTGTTGAAGGAGGACGCGCAATGGAATCTGACTGACGACTCATCATTTGCGGAGAGAGATCGGAGCGCGAACTCTGTGCGCGAGCGCGCGTGGATAGAGACGACGATGGTAAATTCCGCTAGGGCGCACGATTATACGCGTAAATTGTCGCTCAAATATCATCATTATTATTATCAGACGGTGTTCGGAGGAGAGAAACTACGTAGGATTTACACCTGCGGGTCTCGTCGTCTTTTCGATCGAGTGAAATTCTGTGTTCCCGAGGGTGAAAGGCCCTTCTGGATAACATGCAGAAAGAGTGCGACGAATTGCTCGCCGCGGACGGATATCGCGCGTGTTTTTTTTTCTTATAAATTGGATAAATAAACATATAGATACGCGCATGTGTATCTCGAGACAAATATATATCTTATTTCATACTTTTTTTCTTTATTCGTGGACGATTCCTCAAAGACGCGTAGAATATCGGGGAGGAGGAAGTCGCGGTAAAAATATAAAATTGTAATATGTAAAAAAAAAAGATATACGCTTCTGTCACCGATATCGTGTTTCCATTTATCGCTCCCTATCCCACCCAATCTCACGCGCGTTCGCTCACTCGCGCTGGGAAAAAAAGCGTCGACGATTCCGGCGTATGAGTCGGTTTGATAAAACGCATATTTTCCTCTATGCAAAATGCTATTTTTAGTATATTTTGTTTACCGCAATATCCTCCTTTTGTTGCACTGCCTCGATATATAAAGAACTCCCGACTAGACTTGGGTGTAGTCAATCCACAGTCTTTTGAGACAGCGACGCGAAGTCTTTTTTAAAAAAAGTACATTTGAACAGTGACAGTGCCAAGATGCGTTTGCAAATAACGTATCCGTGTGACGGTGTAAGTGTTTTGTGTTGCGCAATAATAAAAAAATTCTGCGTAATAATTTTGTGTAATATATTTTTATTTTTAGTACATAAAAGTTGACAAATTGAAGATTGCAGAGGTGCCTCTGCAAATGGGGATGAACGTTACGTTCACTCCATACGAGGAATCTTTGCAAATGAGATACCTATTTGACGATATAACATTTGAGGTGCCTGTGCACATGAAGGTGAGTACATATTATATAAGGTATACGATTTAGTATATCCAATATATTATTAAATAATTTGTTATAGCCTGACGACGTTCGCGAGCCTATTCCGGCGACGTATATAAATTTCATTCCAGAGGTACGTTATATTTGTGTGTGTGTTTTTTTTAATAATATATTTCGTTTAATTTTTTACAGCATGATGTACATGAGAAGACGTTATTTGAAAGGACGTTTGACGAATATAAAAATTTTACTAGATTTGAGGTACGTGATTTGTGCGCGTGTGATGTTTTAAATATTTATATATAATTGTTTTTATAGGAGGAAGGTGCCAATGAGTCCAGCTGAAATACACGTGCATTTCGGCACGTCGACGGTGAGTCGTTTAAGTAATATTTTTTCTAAAATATATAAGTAGGGAAAAAAGAAATTTGTAATTATCGTATACATGAATGACTCATGTTTAATATACAATTAGAAAAAAAATTATTTAATTATCTGTTAGTAACTCACACTTAACATGTTTTTTTTATAGATATTCCGATATGACGAAACAATAGATGCCACGCTCCTACCAAAGGTGTGTGATAAAAAATGTTTATGAAATTATTTTTAATAAATTATTTTTTATAAAATATTTTTAGTGGGTAATAGACGTTCCGAAAACGGGGATGTTACACATTTATGATACGATACAGCGGGAGATGCAGTTACATAGGAAGACATCTCTGGTCTTTTGCCCGCCGGAGGTTAGTATGTTCATTATTAATAGCATACATAATTTTTAAAAGTATATATACAGTATTCAATAATGTGTGTTTTCAGCATGTTATTTCAACTCAAATCAGTGTAAAGGGCTACGTTAATAAAGACCTACAAGCGTGGACACAAGCGGAGAAGCGGTGGCGACAAAAAGACGTCGATTATTTGTGGTACGATACGTCGTACCGCCGAGACATCGCGGCCATTTACCACGTGGCGGATGTTTTTGACCTGACGCGTCTCTTCGGGCTCCAGCTCTATGAGGAGGAGCCTGAAGAACGAAAAGACGTCGATTATTTGTGGTAAGATACGTCGTACCGCCGAGACATCGCGGCCATTTACCACGTGGCGGATGTTTTTGACCTGACGCGTCTCTTCGGGCTCCAGCTCTATGAGGAGGAGCCTGAAGAACGAAAAGACGTCGATTATTTGTGGTAAGATACGTCGTACCGCCGAGACATCGCGGCCATTTACCACGTGGCGGATGTTTTTGACCTGACGCGTCTCTTCGGGCTCCAGCTCTATGAGGAGGAGCCTGAAGATTGGAATCAAAATAAACCTTACTATTTATAATACTTTTTATAATACTTTTTATAATACTAATTATAATACTTTTTATAATACTTTTTATAATACTATTTATAATACTTTTTTATAATATTTTTTATATTTTCATAAAAAGTTATCTTAAAAATATATACAAAATATATTATAGAAAATGAGCGTCGATGTCAATTTTTTTCCTATTTCCATGTGCTCTATCCCACCTACGTTTTTCTCTCTCGATCTTACTCGCGTCTTCTCATACGCATGTTCTCTCAATCCCATTTATCGTAAAATGGTTTTATCGTATAGTAAAAAAATCAATTCCGATGAATGTGTACAATTTTTTATTAAGGTAGTTCGATGATGAAACAACTTTTTGCCAAAAAAATGATATGTTTTATATCGAAAGAATGAACTTTCATGAATCGCTTAAGCCCAAAAAAAAAAGATAATTCACTTTCAAATTATGTGATTTTAATGTTTTTAACATTGGTCTAATAGGAAAAAAAAGAGGTATTTTTTCTATAAATAACACAAGTCTGCGAAAAAAATCTTTTGCCAAGAATGTTCAAACGATATATATCGATGAAGAGAGGACACAATGAGAAAGCCTATAGTTGAAGGTGAACACGATCCACCGTACAGTTTTTTAATTAATGTTGAAAACTAGTCAAGCGACGCGTTAACACACTTTATTTTAATCTGTTTTAGGTAAAATATTATTTTTACAACCTAAAAAAATTACTTACTAATGATCTTTTTTTACGTTGTTATAAAGCTTTGCGATGCGTTATTCTATTCTTTTATAATCATATAAATAAAAAATTGTAAACATTGTTTTGACCTCAGCCTTTCATCATCGAACTATCTTAATAAAGTACACGTTGTGTGTCTAAATATTTTTTTGTTATAATACAGATGCCTTATCTATCCACGAATTTTGCGAACTGTCCATTCCCAACCATTTCACGTACACCTGATTGCCGCGCTTACGCAGGACCTTTTCCACGAGATAGACGTCGGGATTGGAGACGCGCAACAACTTGTGTTCGTAGAACTCTCCGGCTATCGTTTTCCCGCGAATGTCTTTCAACAGATACGTAACGGGATTGGTCCTTTGCACTCTGGCTATGCGAAAGATCTCGGTGGTCCAATTGGGTGTGTAGCCCTTCTCAAAGATCGTTTTGAATTTGCTCACGCGCACCGGGTCGTCGACTCGAAACCTCGCCGGCGCGGCGATCTTCGCGCGACTGTACACCGTGCGCAGCAGCCTTTCGGCGACGGTGGGCGTCACGTCCGCCGGACGCATTCCGATCGTTCTGTGTCTGCGACGATTGTAATTCGACAGGAGGCTTGGCAGCGAGTCGATCCATCTGTACGATCCCTGAAGCGTGAAGAGCTTCCACATGTCCACAAGAGCTTCAACGTGCGATTGAATCTCTCCACCACCGACGCTTTCATCACCGAATACGTGGAGTAGTGATTCACCTTGCGCGCGTCGAGGATCTCGCGCACGTCGGCGTTGTAGAATTCCTTTCCCTTGTCCGTCTGCAGATTCTCAGGGCACCGCGCGTCCTCGCGAAAGATCTTTCGCAGAGCCGTCGCGACCTACTTTCCGCTCTTGGTCTTGAGCGGGATCGCCCAGGCGTACTTGCTCAGCACGTCGATGACCGTCAGAATGTAATTGTTACCCGCGTTTTGGCGCGAATAAGGACGCATCTCGACCACGTCGGCCTGCCACAGATCGTCGTAACCGCGCACCACGACGCGGCGACGGGGGAAAGTTCTTCCTCGCCGGCGCGTGCAGTTCCTCCACGAGTCTTCGTTTCTCCACGAGTCTTCGTTTCTCTACGCTCATTTTTGTTTGATAATCCGTAAAACGGTTTTGATCGCGATGAGTTCGACCTCGAGCTTATCTGTCACAGCAACGAACTCTTTTTTTAATTCTTTTATTACATCACTCAAAGTCTTTCCGAGCTCCGTGATCGCTCTCTCGACGAAGCTCCTGTTGGCCGCGTCGGCGCCGACCTCCGGCGCGGCTACGCGTTGTATCTTGCGTCCCGACGCGTCGTAGGAATCCTGAGCGTTCAAACGGAGCGCGACGCTTTCCAGCGCCGCGATTTCGTTCCCCAATTCTCGGATCGCGTTGTTATTTTTAATCTCTTCGATCAAAAGGCTTTTCAGTTGCCCAATCGCGCCTTCTACGTAGCTCCTGTTCGTCGCGTCGGTGCCGACCTCCGGCGCGGCTAAGCGCCGTATCTTGCGCTCTCTCGCGTCGTAGGATTCCTCGTCCAAACGGAGCGCGTCGTTCTTCAGCGTCGCGTTTTTCTTCTCGATCTCACCGGTCACGACTTTCCTGAGCTGTTCGATCGCGTCCTCGACGTAACTCCTGTTCGTCGCGTCGTCGCTGTCTTCCGGCGCGGCTACCCGCCGTATCTTGCGCTCCCTCGCGTCGTAGGAATCCTCGCTCACGAAGAGCGCGTTGTTGCGCGTGTAATTGCGCAGAGACTCGATCGAGGAGCGCAATCTCACCGTGGACGCACCGTCACCGTTGCTCCGATTCGTCAGAGACATGCCGAATTTGTTCACGGACATCGCGCGCGAGGAGGCGCCGGGAGCGCGCCGCGATTCGTACTGCCGTCGCGATCCGCGCTACCGACATATTTGTATTTTTTTTCTCTACGTGAAAAAAAAAACAACGAACGATGTCGTTCCTCTTCACACGCGCCTATTCCACAAAACAACGAACGATGTCGTTCCTCTTCACGCGCGCCTATTCCACAATTTCCACAGTGTACATTTCGATCTACCGAGAGCGCAAAAATGGTCGGTCGCGAGAACGCGATAAACATTGCGTACCGCCGAATGCGTAAGAATGGTCGGTCGCGGTACCTCTTAATTGAACAAACAGAGAAACGGCGAACGATTGACGAGAGAGCGAGACGGGGAAGGAGCGATAACGCGGAGACGCTTCAGCGCGAATGACCCGACGAGCCGCTGCGGCGCGAGTGAGCGATAACGCGAGGTGCGGTTACGAGCGATAACGCGAGTTCTTCCAATAATGTTTTTATTCTTTTTTCTATTTTTTCTTACGTATTGTATAAATATAAAAAAATAACACTTTTATAAATAATGAAAATTTTTTATGAAGCATACGAATATTATAACATAAATTTATACGACTACATGTAACATAAATTTATACGACTACATGTAACATAAATTTATACGACTACATGTAACATAAAATTATTTTACTGTAAACACCCACTTTTTTATAATTTTTTTCTCTACGTGAAAAAAAACTACGAACGATGTCGTTCCTCTTCACGCGCGCCTATTCCACAATTTCCACAGTGTACATTTCGATCTACCGAGAGCGCAAAAATGGTCGGTCGCGAGAACGCGATAAACATTGCGTACCGCCGAATGCGTAAGAATGGTCGGTCGCGGTACCTCTTAATTGAACAAACAGAGAAACGGCGAACGATTGACGAGAGAGCGAGACGGGGAAGGAGCGATAACGCGGAGACGCTTCAGCGCGAATGACCCGACGAGCCGCTGCGGCGCGAGGTGCGGTTACGAGCGATAACGCGAGTTGTTCTAATAATGTTTTTTTTCTTTTTTTCCATTTTTTCTATTTTTTTCTTACGTATTGTATAGATATAAATAACACTTTTATAAATAATGAAAATTTTTTATGCAGCATACGGATATTATAACATAAATTTATACAACTACATGCAACATAAATTATTTTGTCGCGAGAACGCGATAAACATTGCGTACCGCCGAATGCCTAAGAATGGCCGGTCGCGGTACCTCTTAATTGAACAAACAGAGAAACGGCGAACGATTGACGAGAGAGCGAGACGGGGAAGGAGCGATAACGCGGAGACGCTTCAGCGCGAATGACCCGACGAGCCGCTGCGGCGCGAGTGAGCGATAACGCGAGGTGCGGTTACGAGCGATGACACGAGTTGTTCTAATAATGTTTTTTTCTTTTTTCTATTTTTTTCTTTTTCTATTTTTTTCTTACGTATTGTATAAATATAAATAACACTTTTATAAATAATGAAAAATTTTTTTATGCAGCATACGGATATTATAACATAAATTTATACGACTACATGCAACATAAATTATTTTACTGTAAACACCCACTTTTTTTATAATTACTAGACACTACAGACGCGCGCGCTATTTAGCTTTAACGTTATGCTATTACTATTACACTACAGACGCGCGCTCTATTTAGCTTTAACGTTATGCTATTACACTATTAACCCACCTTGATACACACACACACACGCACGCACGCACACACACACACACACACACACAACTGACAAAATATACAATGACAGCTGCAAATGAAGTAAGCGCAGCAAGAGAACCAATCGGCATCGTGGAAAAAAGTGACAACAATACCTACGACATGCCCTTTTTAGAAGAGGAGTCACTATATAATTACCTATCTCTGATCCGCTGATATTTCGCGTGGCACTTCGAGCCTTGCGTGACGCGACCAAAATTCAGAATTAAACGATTTTATATTTATAATAATGATGAGAGATCGCATTAATAATATTAACCTCGCGACACAACGCGAGCCGACGCATGACAGTCCCTCACGGGATGAAGCAAGCTCGCGGCGCGGCAATCAATCGAGATAGCCAATCAGCATCGCGTAAAAGAGGCTTCAATTTTACGATACAAACGAAATTCACTCAGGTAACACGCCTTTTTTTTAAGCGGATGTAAACATATCCTTCTAACTTCACTTTTTCAAAAAATTATGGCGTATTACAAACTCGTTGAATTGTGAGTGCCGCAACGCTCATCAAAGCTGGCTGTGATATGAGCATCATTACATCAGCATATTACAACCACTTTGTGAGCAACGCGAGCACGCTTTCCTCCTTGCAGTCGAGAATACAATCTCCAGAACGTCTCTCATGTTACATCCTTTCGCGTTTCCGCACGGTGTAAACGGAGAGGGCGATGCGTAAAACGGCAATCGCAATCGTCAAAAATTGCTGTGATATGAAATTCAGAGGAGCAACACGCCAAAATATATTTGGCAAAAGAAAAACCTCCAATTCGATTGGCGATCGGCGATTCCGATTTTCGCGACGGATCAGATATCTCGTTACGTCGACTCTCCACAAATCCGATCTGCAACAATTCCTCACGAGCGGTCCGTATGCCGCGCCGTCGCGAGCAAAACTCATTTTATACGCGTTCGTTATCTCAACGTTGTCTTTCCCCGCGGAAAAAACGACGACCGCTCGCCGCGTCGTTCGAGAAAAACAAAAGGAGGATGTGACGACAGCGACCTTGAACGAGTTCGGTATTATTCGCGAAACGTACGGTTCGGGTGAACGAAGAGAGCGATATCGTCTCTCTCAGTCTCTCTCGATACAACGAGGCTGGTCGGAAAAACCGCGTCCGGCTCGTTGAGACGAAGAAGCGCGCGATCGACGCTTCCCCTCGCGGGAGGACGACTCGCGAGCGCGCGAGCGCGCGATCGACGCTCCCCCTCGCGGGAGGACGACTCTTTCCCCAAAATAGCGAGAATCGCGAGTCGTCCTCCCGCGAGGGGGAGCGTCGATCGCGCGCTCGCGCGCTCGCGAGTCGTCCTCCCGCGAGGGGAAGCGTCGATCGCGCGCTTCTTCGTCTCAACGAGCCGGACGCGGTTTTTCCGACCAGCCTCGTTGTATCGAGAGAGACTGAGAGAGACGATATCGCTCTCTTCGTTCACCCGAACCGTACGTTTCGCGAATAATACCGAACTCGTTCAAGGTCGCTGTCGTCACATCCTCCTTTTGTTTTTCTCGAACGACGCGGCGAGCGGTCGTCGTTTTTTCCGCGGGGAAAGACAACGTTGAGATAACGAACGCGTATAAAATGAGTTTTGCTCGCGACGGCGCGGCATACGGACCGCTCGTGAGGAATTGTTGCAGATCGGATTTGTGGAGAGTCGACGTAACGAGATATCTGATCCGTCGCGAAAATCGGAATCGCCGATCGCCAATCGAATTGGAGGTTTTTCTATTGCCAAATATATTTTGGCGTGTTGCTCCTCTGAATTTCATATCACAGCCATTTTTGACGATTTCGATTGCCGTTTTACGCATCGCCCTCTCCGTTTACACCGTGCGGAAACGCGAAAGGATGTAACATGAGAGACGTTCTGGAGATTGTATTCTCGACTGCAAGGAGGAAAGCGTGCTCGCGTTGCTCACAAAGTGGTTGTAATATGCTGATGTAATGATGCTCATATCACAGCCAGCTTTGATGAGCGTTGCGGCACTCACAATTCAACGAGTTTGGAATACGCCATAATTTTTGAAAAAATGAAGTTAGAAGGATATGTTTACATCCGCTTAAAAAAAAGGCGTGTTACCTGAGTGAATTTCGTTTGTATCGTAAAATTGAAGCCTCTTTTACGCGATGCTGATTGGCTATCTCGATTGATTGCCGCGCCGCGAGCTTGCTTCATCCCGTGAGGGACTGTCATGCGTCGGCTCGCGTTGTGTCGCGAGGTTAATATTATTAATGCGATCTCTCATCATTATTATAAATATAAAATCGTTTAATTCTGAATTTTGGTCGCGTCACGCAAGGCTCGAAGTGCCACGCGAAATATCAGCGGATCGGAGATAGGTAATTATATAGTGACTCCTCTTCTAAAAAGGGCATGTCGTAGGTATTGTTGTCACTTTTTTCCACGATGCCGATTGGTTCTCTTGCTGCGCTTACTTCATTTGCAGCTGTCATTGTATATTTTGTCAGTTGTGTGTGTGTGTGTGTGTGTGTGTGTGTGTGTGTATCAAGGTGGGTTAATAGTGTAATAGCATAACGTTAAAGCTAAATAGAGCGCGCGTCTGTAGTGTAATAGTAATAGCATAACGTTAAAGCTAAATAGCGCGCGCGTCTGTAGTGTCTAGTAATTATAAAAAAAGTGGGTGTTTACAGTAAAATAATTTATGTTGCATGTAGTCGTATAAATTTATGTTATAATATCCGTATGCTGCATAAAAAAATTTTTCATTATTTATAAAAGTGTTATTTATATTTATACAATACGTAAGAAAAAAATAGAAAAAGAAAAAAATAGAAAAAAAAAACATTATTAGAACAACTCGTGTCATCGCTCGTAACCGCACCTCGCGTTATCGCTCACTCGCGCCGCAGCGGCTCGTCGGGTCATTCGCGCTGAAGCGTCTCCGCGTTATCGCTCCTTCCCCGTCTCGCTCTCTCGTCAATCGTTCGCCGTTTCTCTGTTTGTTCAATTAAGAGGTACCGCGACCGGCCATTCTTAGGCATTCGGCGGTACGCAATGTTTATCGCGTTCTCGCGACAAAATAATTTATGTTGCATGTAGTTGTATAAATTTATGTTATAATATCCGTATGCTGCATAAAAAATTTTCATTATTTATAAAAATGTTATTTATATCTATACAATACGTAAGAAAAAAATAGAAAAAAATAGAAAAAAAAGAAAAAAAACATTATTAGAACAACTCGCGTTATCGCTCGTAACCGCACCTCGCGCCGCAGCGGCTCGTCGGGTCATTCGCGCTGAAGCGTCTCCGCGTTATCGCTCCTTCCCCGTCTTGCTCTCTCGTCAATCGTTCGCCGTTTCTCTGTTTGTTCAATTAAGAGGTACCGCGATCGACCATTCTTACGCATTCGGCGGTACGCAATGTTTATCGCGTTCTCGCGACCGACCATTTTTGCGCTCTCGGTAGATCGAAATGTACACTGTGGAAATTGTGGAATAGGCGCGCGTGAAGAGGAACGACATCGTTCGTTGTTTTTTTTTTTCACCTAGAGAAAAAAATTATAAAAAAGTGGGTGTTTACAGTAAAATAATTTTATGTTACATGTAGTCGTATAAATTTATGTTATAATATTCGTATGCTTCATAAAAAAATTTTCATTATTTATAAAAGTGTTATTTTTTTATATTTATACAATACGTAAGAAAAAATAGAAAAAAGAATAAAAACATTATTGGAAGAACTCGCGTTATCGCTCGTAACCGCACCTCGCGTTATCGCTCACTCGCGCCGCAGCGGCTCGTCGGGTCATTCGCGCTGAAGCGTCTCCGCGTTATCGCTCCTTCCCCGTCTCGCTCTCTCGTCAATCGTTCGCCGTTCTCTTTGTTCAATTAAGAAGAACCGCGACCGACCATTCTTGCGCATTCGGCAGTACGCAATGTTTATCGCTCGTAACCGCCGCGTCTCGGAAACGACGACTCCATCTCCCGCGAAACGTCCGTTAGAGAGTCTCTCAGCACGGTGGAAGGTCGCGACTTTCTGCACAGCCAACTAGGACCGTTAGGCCGGGAATACGTGGGCGCTCTTCTGAGCGGTGAGAGAAAAAAGGACATCGACACGTCACGGAGTGTATCTCGGCGAGAATGGCACGATGTTGGGGCCACAAGCGATTTCGACGTTGCCGCGGACGATTCCGTGATCGTCGACGGTGTGCGGTACAAGGGCAACGCGCGCCTGTACGAGTTGATCTTCATGCGAGCTCCCGACGTTTAAGCCTATACGGACAGAGACAACCGAAACGTACATGAGTATACTTTTCGCTACCAGCGCTCACAAAACGCGATCGCGGCGCCGGCAAGAACGTTTATGGCATGGGCAACAAGGGAACACAAATACAAAAATATAATAGCGCCGCTAATACTTCCGTCTCGCAAAGTCGGGACTACAAAGGGCGCCGGCTTACCGTCGGCCATGCGACTGACCGATAACGCGATCGATTACATTCACTGGACGACCCCAACGAGCTGGTCGATCGACTTCGGCTGCTGGACGCTTCTCGTCGGGCCGGCAACGACGCTCACGACACGAAATTCTGTCGATAATCGAGGAACTCCGCGAGGCTGGTCTCGTCATAATTGATCGGTCGCGCGGATCGCGACGGCAGTACGAATCGCGGCGCGCTCCCGGCGCCTCCTCGCGCGCGATGTCCGTGAACAAATTCGGCATGTCTCTGACGAATCGGAGCAACGGTGACGGTGCGTCCACGGTGAGATTGCGCTCCTCGATCGAATCCCTGCGCAATTACACGCGCAACAACGCGCTCTTCGTGAGCGAGGATTCCTACGACGCGTTGGAGCGCAGCAAGATACGGCGGGTAGCCGCGCCGGAGGACAGCGACGACGCGACGAACAAGACCTACGTCGATGTCTGGATCGCGTATGCCAAGTTCGATGTGATGAATGATGTCAAAGGTGAAATAGCAACGCTGAGGAACAACGCGCTCAGTTTGAACGAGGATTCCTACGACGCGAAGGAGCGCAAAATACAGCGGGTAATCGATCCGCAGATCGAGACCGACGCGACGAACAAAAGATACGTCGATTTTGTGATCTATCAGCTGCAGAACAGCGCGCTCCGTTTGAATCAGGATTCCTACGACGCGAGGGGGCGCAAGATACGACGCGTGGCCGCGCCGGAGAACGGCACCGACGCGGCAAACAGGAGCTACGTAGAAGACGCGATCGAACGACTGAGGGGCGTGGTGAACGAAGAAATCAAGAAGAACTCCGCCGATCAGAATTTCACAGGCGTCATTGTGACGAACGCGACCCAAGGTCTGAGAGACGACATCGTGACGTTGCGCGTTGCGAAACGACGCGCTCCGCCTGCGCGAGGATTCCTACGACGCGTTGGAGCGCAGGATACGGCGAGTGGCCGCGCCGGAGGACGACGGGGACGCGACGAACAGGAACTTCGTCGAGGGAGCGATCGCCGAAGCCAAAAAGAACTCGAGAAACCTGATAAGAGAATTTAGAAACCAGTTCCTCGATGTAAAAAAAGACTGTGGAAAAGCACGACGAGAAGATCGCCAAAATTCAGGATATTTTGAACCTTCTTCAACAATGAGCGCGGAGAAACGAAGACTCGTGGAGGAACTGCACGCGCCGGCGAGGAAGAACTTTCCCCGTCGCCGCGTCGTGGTGCGCGGTTACGACGATCTGTGGCAGGCCGACGTGGTCGAGATGCGTCCCTATTCGCGCCAAAACGCGGGTAACAATTACATTCTGACAGTCATTGACGTGCTGAGCAAGTACGCCTGGGCGATCCCGCTCAAGACCAAGAGCAGGTCGCGACGGCTTTGCGAAAGATCTTTCGCGAGGACGCGCGATGCCCTGAGAATCTGCAGACGGACAAAGGAAAGGAATTCTACAACGCCGACGTGCGCGAGATTCTCGACGCGCGCAAAGTGAATCACTACTCCACGTATTCGGTGATGAAAGCGTCGGTGGTGGAGAGATTCAATCGCACCTTGAAGAACGACATGTGGAAGCTCTTCACGCTTCAGGGATCGTACAGATGGATCGACTCGCTGCCGAGCCTCCTGTCGAATTACAATCGTCGCAGACACAGAACGATCGGAATGCGTCCGGCGGACGTGACGCCCACCGTCGCCGAAAAGCTGCTGCGCACGGTGTACAGTCGCGCGAAGATCGCCGCGCCGGCGAGGTTTCGAGTCGACGACCCGGTGCGCGTGAGCAAATTCAAAACGATCTTCGAGAAGGGCTACACACCCAATTGGACCACCGAGATCTTTCGCATAGCCAGAGTGCAAAGAACCAATCCCGTCACGTATCTACTGAGGGACATTCGCGGGGAGGCGATAGCCGGAGGATTCTACGAGCACGAGTTGCTGCGCGTCTCCGATCCCGACGTATATCTCGTGGAAAAGGTCCTGCGTAAGCGCGGCAATCGAGTGTACGTGAAATGGTTGGGAATGGACAGTTCGCACAATTCGTGGATAGATAAGGCATCTGTATTGTAACAAAAAAAAATAATTACACACACAACGTGTACTTTATTAAGGTAGTTCGATAATGAAAGGCTGAGGTCAAAACAATGTTTACAATTTTTTTATTTATGATTATAAAAGAATAGAATAACGCATCGCAAAGCTTTATAACAACGTATTTTGCCTAAAACAGATTAAAATAAAGTATGTTAACGCGTCGCTTGACTAGTTTTCAACATTAATTAAAAACTGTACGGTGGATCGTGTTCATCTTCAACTATAGATTTTTCTCATTGCGTCCTCTCTTCATCGATATATATCGTTTGAACATTCTTGGCAAAAGATTTTTTCGCAGACTTGTATTATTCATAAGAAAATACCTCTTTTTTCCTATTAGACCAATGTTAAAATTATTAAAATCACTTAATTTGAAAGTGAATTATCTTTTTTTCTGGGTTTAAGCGATTCATGAAAGTTCTTTCGATATAAAACATATTATTATTTGGCAAAAAAAGTTGTTTCATCATCGAACTACCTTAATAAAAAATTGTACACATTCATCGGAATTGATTTTTACTATACAATAAATGGGATTTGAGAGAACATGCGTATGAGAAAACGCGAGTAAGATCGAGAGAAAAAACGTAGGTGGGATAGAACACATAGAAATAGGAAAAAAATTGACATCAACGCTCATTTTTTCTATAATATATATTTTGTATATATTTATTTTATAAGATACGAATAAAGAAAATAAGTATAAAATAACATATATTTTGTCTCGAGATACACATGCGCGTATCTATATGTTTATTTATCCAATTTATAAAAAAAACTTGTGAGCGATATTTTTTTTTCAAGCACGGTGTCCTTCGCGTCTTCGAGAAATCGCGCGGATTCGATGTACGTCGAGTTCGTCACAGCGCCGATCGGTACGCGGCGTCGGAACGCCGTATCGATCTCGAACCACGAAAATCCTTCCACCCACGGCGCGTTCGAATCGTCGACGCAGATCCTCCCTCGAACCTTCCAATCGCGCTATTAGAGCCGCCGCTCTGATAACGGCTCCCGTATTTCCTCGCCTCCCGGAGCGTTTGACTCGACACTTCTCCCGCAGGAGTCGGAGACACTCGTCGCATCGCCGTGTCCACGCGCGGTACTCGTCCGCGTCGAGCAACTCGTCGCACTCGTTCCACATCGCATCCAGAAGGGTTCGCCCTCGGGAACGTTGAATCTCACTCGAGCGAAGAGACGACGAGACCTATAGGTTTGAATCCTACGTATCACCTCTCCTCCGTACAACGTCTTGCAATAAAGATAATACTCGACGGGTAGGCGGCGCATATAATCGTTCGCCCTAGCGGAGTTTGCCATCGTCGTCTCTATCCACTCTCGCTCGCGAATACTTCGCGCTCCAATTTCCCTTCGCAGATGATGGGTAGCCAGATTCCATCGCGCGTCTTCTCTCACCACCGAAGCGCGCGCGTTTGACGACGCGTCGACCCTCGCCGATTCGTCGTCCGATTCGGACGAAAACTTTGGCATGGGCTCGCGACAGAATAGGTCGACGTCCGATTCCGCGGACGAGTGATCGCGGCGATCGTTCATTTCTCAAATACGTGTCGCTGATGTTAAAATTTCACCATTAACATGTCGAAATCTAAATACACATCTCCATCTACAGTCCGCCAAAAAAATGTTTCAGCGTAATTATGAGGATCGAGAAAACTCCGCTGAGATCGGAGATCGGCGATTCCAATTTCACGACGAATCATATATCTCGTTAAGTCGACGCGTCGCGGACCCCCGTTCCTCGGGGACGGATCCCAGTCCCTCGGGGACGGATCCTCGTTCCTCACGAACGGTTCGCTGATTTTCACGATCGGTTTCCTGATTTCAGGATTGAACGTTGGCTTACAAAGTTCCGCGTACTCGTCGCTCATACCGCATTAAAAAAAAAACAACTTATTCCCGTTCCGATCGGTTCGCACCGCTCTGTCACGATACATTTGTCAATCCGCGTCACCGTATGCCGCGCCGTCGCGAGCAAAACTCTTTTTATACGCGTTCGTTATCTCAACGTTTTGGTTTTCCATACCCAGAGATAAACTCTTTCCCGGAAAAAAAAAAACGACAATTGCTCGCCGCGTCGCTCGAGATGAGAAAAACAAAAGGAGGATGTGACGTCGACAGCGACCTTGAACGAGTTCGGACGCGCGATAAAAAATATTATTAGCGAAACGTAACGGTTCGGGGTGAACGAGGAGAGCGGTATCGTCTCTCTCTCTCGATCTCTCTCGATACGTCGGAAAACCGCGTCTGGCCCGTCGGAGCGAAGAAGCGCGCGATCGACGCTCCCCCTCGCGGGAGGACGCGACGTCGAAAGTGACCTTGAACAAGTTCGGACGCGCAATAAAAAAAAATATTATTAGCGAAACGTAACGGTTCGGGGTGAACGAAGAGAGCGGTATCGTCTCTCTCTCTCGATCTCTCTCGATACGTCGGAAAACCGCGTCCGGCCCGTCGGAGCGAAGAAGCGCGCGATCGACGCTCCCCCTCGCGGGAGGACGCGACGTCGAAAGTGACCTTGAACAAGTTCGGACGCGCAATAAAAAAAATATTATTAGCGAAACGTAACGGTTCGGGGTGAACGAAGAGAGCGGTATCGTCTCTCTCTCTCGATCTCTCTCAATACGTCGGAAAACCGCGTCCGGCCCGTCGGAGCGAAGAAGCGCGCGATCGACGCTCCCTCTCGCGGGAAGACGACTCGCGATTTTCGCCGTTTAAAAAAACGGGTGGCCGGAAACCGCGTCCGACCCGGGCGACAGTACGCGCCTCGCCGCGATCGACGACGCTCCCTCCTCGCGCACCGTCGGCTTCGCGGTACCCCCCTTCCCCGCTCCCCTCCAGAGTACCTGAGGCCAGAAGTAGAATTCTTCCCCCACTCCTCGTCCGTCCCCACTCCTTTTTTCCCCCACTCTTACCCCCACCACCTGCTCCTCCCGGACCCCCCTCGCCCATCTCTTATGGCGTTCCCCCCGCGGGGAACGTCCCCCCCCCCGACCCCCGCAATTCGCTCTGAGTGTAGAAGTATATATTACCTAGCTACTTATTATCAAGAAAACATTTTTTGTAAAAATCATCGTTACTTAAAAGAAGAGAAAACTGAGTAATTGGTTTTCTTAGCACTAGAATGATATTTTTTTACGTGTGCGTATACGGCACGCCATTTTACTATTTAATATCATCATAAAAATTCTATCAAATTGAATCGATACTTAAAGAAAAAAAATCATTATTATGTCTAGACATACTTATAATTGGATAACTTGTTAGATCCGCCAGTGCGTAGTTAAAAATAAGTGCGAAATTAAGCGACCCAACTGGCCAGTATCAATTTATTTATTGACTCACTACGTTTCGACCTTAATTAGGTCCTTTTCAAGTGAGAAATACATAGATTACGCAACAATATCATGCGTCGCCAAATGCTGCGTTCAAGCCACATTGTGCGAACGCCACGCTAGAACGAATATGTACATATAAATATGTCGATATAAAGATGGAAGCCATATCAGTGGTAAATCGTAAAAACTTACATGTAATGTGCGTCAAAAAAATAAAATAAAAGCATCCGAGAGTCGCAATGTAAGTTTTAGGAAAATAAGGCGGCTCATTTTCTCCACTAGCTCCGTACCGTGCCATATTCAAAGTCACAATGACATATAATACACAATAACTAAATACATAAGATGTGTTCCGAAAATAACCAAATCATAAACTAATTAACGTGTTCCAAAATACTACATACACAGACCGAACTCAATTACATGTTATACAGCCTCAATAATTCGATCATATATCGCAGGCAAATTCTCCGTATCCTTCTGAAGGTTGACAGTGTGCTTACTCTTTTTTATGAAAAACATCTCAGAAATCTCTTTTTTTCTGAAATGCTTCTCCTTATATAGAATTTTCGGGTTCTGCCAATCAAAATCGTGGTTTTGAGAGAGACGATGTTTAGTAACGACCGAATGATTATCAAAATGTTTCTTGACATCGCTCCGATGTTCCTTTATGCGTGTCTCTAAATGTCGCTTCGTTTGTCCGATGTAGCACGAATCACAATTCACACAATCTATCTCGTAAACAAGTTCGGTCTGTTTGTAAGGTTGTAATCTGTCTTTCTTTTTCCTAATTATCCAGCTTTTTCGGAATCGTCAAGAGAGTCTTATACTTATAATTTATCTTATACTTATAATTTATCGAATTATTATTAAGCTATAATTAAAAATGCAGAATTACAATTATGTCTAGACAAAATATTAATTCTAAATTTATTTTACGTTATGATATAAAAAATTTTTGGGAATTAAAATTATGTACATAATTGTAATTCCCGAATTTTACTTATGTACGCAATTTTAATCCTTGAATTTCTATTATGTACACACAATCGTAATTCTGGAATTACTTTTTTTCTTTTGGTAAGTAACGGGGTTCTTTAAGAAAGAATATTTTCTTGATAATAATCTTAAAATGTATTCATCACAAATTTTAGAAATAGTGTTTATCATGTACTGGAAAAAAGAATTTATACTCCTTCAAAAAACATTATACTATTTTATCAAAGAAAAGTCAAAGTAATAAGCAAATCAAATTTTTGTTTTAATTTTATATTTTTAATTGAATAGTTAAAACAATTAGAATTTAGAATATTGTAACGGCCTGCCTTTTGGCTGTTTTTATCGAACGCGGACTAGCTCGCCGGACCAGGAGTTCGATGGTAGGCCCAGAGACAGAAGGCAGTTTTTGATACGAAACGTGGTTTATTACAGTGGTTCAATTACAGAGTACGGAAACGCATTCGGTTTATGCGGCGGACGCGGGCGGATTATAGGCTATAAGACAGCCGCGATAAGTACAACGCATTCGGTGTATGCGGCGGACGCGGGCGGATTATATGCTATAAGACAGCCGCGATAAGTACAACGCATTCGGTGTATGCGGCGGACGCGAGCGGATTATATTCTATAAGACGGTCGCGATAATTACAAATTTCGGGAGCGCATCTGATTTATGCGGCGGACGCGGGCGGATTGTATTCTATAAGACGGTCGCGATAGTTACAAATGTCGGGAGCGCATTCGGTTTATGCGGCGGACGCGGGCGGATTATATTCTATAAGACGGTCGCGATAATTACAAATGTCGGGAACGCATTCGGTTTATGCGGCAAACGCGAATCAGGTGGTCCGCACCGGCGCGATGCGGTACGCGTGCGAACGGGCCTTGAGGCCGGCCAATGGCTGGTCGGCCCGCGGCGCGAGAATCGCGGCGCGGGCGCGTGTGTGTTATCCGGCGCGGTTTCTTTTCTCGCGATATGATCCGGTATTAATTATGCGGCGCGGAGGTAATGGAAACGAACGGCCAGGGGCTAGGCTGGTCGATCGGTTGACGAGGAGGTCCGACTGTTCCGGCGGCAAGAACTCTTGTCGAGAGGCCGAGCACGCTCGACCCCTGGTTACCGTGGCAGACGGGGTGTCCCGGGTAGGAAGGCGGTCAGCGCTCGAGAACTCTCGAGCGAGGCACAGAACGCTGTACCCCGTTTCGTGAGCTGGCCTAGGAAGCGGAAAGGTACTCGTCTCCGAGGGTAGCGGAGCACAGGTAGCTAAGCTCGGATTGCGAGTGTCGATCTGTCGCGGCGCCGGTATTTTATACTCGCCCGGGTGGTACGCTAGGGAGGGGAGGCCGATTCCCGCGTGAGCCGCGCCGCCGGCGGAGCGGAGCGGGATCGGCGCGGCGGCAAGCGCGCTCGCGCTCGGCGGCGCTCGGCTCCCCTCGGTGTCTGTCGGAGACCCGGGACGATGTCGGTGCGGCGGAGCGCCGCGCACACGATCGCGGCTCCTTCGTTCAAAAAATAAGGTGGGCGCACCGCGCCCTTTCCTCGCCCGACGGAGATCGTCAGGCGGCATCCGGCAGCTCCTCGCCGGGAACGATGCATGTGTGGGGGTGCATCGTTACAATATTATTTGTTTTAAGTAAAGAGAGTGATGAGTGTATTTTAAGATTATTATAAAAATGAAATATTCTTCGCAAAGATGACCGTTAAAAGTTCTCCCTACCGTATGTTGAGTTTCCTAAGGGATCTTTTTAATATCTCAACATTAATTGAACAAATTTACAGATATGGATCAATTGGTCTATGTTTCTGATACTTTGAATCAGTAAACTCACCATACGGTACGGAGAACGTGTAACTTAATTTCTGTAACTACCGTTGAAGATGGCTCAAAACTGAGCCGAAACGTACGGATCGATGTAATGTATCAAAACGACGAATAAATCACTTATTTCTGATATTACGCACTGTGATCTGCGTCTGACCCTCATAGCCTTCTCCTATTTTAATCTCGAGGGTCCTCATATTATTTTATTTATTATTTTGACTTTTCTTTGATAAAATTTCATTATGTTCTTTGAAGAAATATAAATTCTTCTTTCGAGTACATAATAAAGACTCTTTCTAAAATTTGTACATTTTAAGACTATTATCATGAAAATATTCTTGCTTAAAGACAACCGTTACTTACTAAAAAAAAAATGGTAAATTGAGTAATCGCTTTTTTAAGCAGTAGAATTGATATTTTCTTGTGTATGCATGTGCACACATATGTGTACATACGTACGCACAAAAAAATTTTCTATGTTGTTAAAAAATTTTATTTCTATTTAAAAAAGGCGAGAAACTATATCATCGCTTAGGACAGGGGCCCGGCGTTACGCGCCGCTCGTGCGTAATCATCGCCGCTTGTAGTAAACAACTGCCCGCGCGCCGACCGCGGGGCGGCCGCATCTCGCCGCGCGCTTGGATTTGGCGGAGGGCGGGCTAATACGTCGATTTTTAATTATTAACAACTCGTCAACTATTGCGAAAATTGCAAAATGGTACATGACTTTTCGACTCAGTTTGGCTCGCTCTATCTAAATATGAAAAAAGTACCAAGAATTCTGGGGCACCCTGTATATGTATAGTACAATAACGATTGTCGCTGAGCAAATACTAAATAATGAAATTGTGTAATATAATGACGATGTAAGTAATATACATAACACGGACACGGTGTGTGCTGAAGAAACGCAGTAGGTCAATTTTAAAGTAGACTAATACTTAACACATATGGCAAATATGCATACATATTCTTTGCAAGACAAGTATAAATTGTACAAAAAGCAATAAAATAAATAATTGTTGATACATACGAGTCTGACCTTTAATTATATTTGTAAAATAAATAACATGTTATGTAAAAGAGATATTACACAATCATTAAAATTGCACCAAATACATAAAAAAAAGCTTTAATTAATTTTTTACTTAAAATAAAAAAATTATTTTGTAAAATGTGCTCAACATAAATATACATTGTAAAAATTGAAAAAAAAATCCCTTAGTGGCTCTATGGTAAAGTCGCTGTCGATGTCCCTGTCGCTGCCGCCGTTCCCTTTCTGGGGAATATACATCGCCATTTTTGGCGTGTATTTTTCAGGGGTAATTGGGGGGGGGGGTGTGGTACAGTCGTTGCCGGCACATTATCCTTGCGGTGCAGTCATTGCCAGCACATATCCCTTGCGATACAGGCGGTGTGAACACATATATATATATATACAACTTATTGAGTTATTAAAAATCATTTTGTAAATATGATTGATTTATTTATTATCGTTTTTTTGTGAAAAAAAATAATGCTTGATATTTCATAATTTTTTTTTCAAAACATGTAACGTTATATGATATGTTCCGCATATTTAATGTGTAATAATATATATTACTAGTCGAACTCGGTATCAGTGAAAACCATATGCTGCGAAACAGTAATGCTGATTACATTTATTATGTTCTCTTCTCTATGTCTATTTTAAATATTAATAATTACTTAGAATTTCAATGATAAACATTATAACATTATTACATATTACTGTTACGTAATATATAATAACGAACCATGTATGAAACAACAATAACTTTTATGACATGTATTTCACAGTAATTTTTAAAGGGAAAAGAAGGTAAATAAATCGATCCTATTTTTAAAATGTTTTTAATAATTCAATGTTCAAATAATTCTAAGAAATATAAAAAAATACTGTCACACAAATACAAGTCGTGCTCGCTGTCATCGCATCTGTGTTAGCGTCGTGTGTGTGGGTGTGTGTTGTTCTCGCATTTACTAACAAAGCGCGCAATTTCTCTCTCTCTCTCTCTCTCTCTCTCTCTCTCTCTCTCTCTTTCTCTCTCTCTCTCTCTCTCTCTCTCTATTCTTCTTCTCTTTTCTGTCACTTCTACGCTCGCTTTATTTCTTTCTGATTGTTCATTCGTTTATGTCCCGGTGAAAATAATATCTTGTAAAATTTGTGGTATTAAATATGTATAAATATGTCCATGACTGACGTCTTTGTCTTGGTGAAATAAAAATAACAATAAATGAAAAATAACTTTTGCCATGTTTTTCAATGAAAAATAAAATTGATATTGCATTGTACAATATATTCTATGTATAACATTTACACATGTATGATCATGGCTGCGGTCCACTTGACGTTACAAATGCTGTTCGAAAGCGAGTTTTCGCAAACGACCGCGTGAATAATCGCGAAGAAAATTATAATTACTTATTTCGGGAATAACCGACGTTATTCTCGGAAACTTCGAGAGGCCGAAAAAACGGTCTCCCTTTATTCTGTGTTTGCTAGCTCTATTCCTTTGTCTCGGATACGCGACGTAAACATTCGGGACGGAGCGAAAGACCACGGCGTAAACAGCTGATCGGTTGCCGACTCCGAAATCCGCTGTTCAACTCAAACGAAAATTCGGTGGGTCGGCGGCCGATTGGCTCAACTAATTTTTTGGATCGTTACTGGGGATGTGTGACGCGCTGGTATAAAAGGCCCTGCCCTCCGCGCACTGAGTCGTTATCACTGAGTCATTATTATTTGCCATTTTTTAACCGTGGTTATTCTACATATAAACAGCCAGTCATTTGCCGGTGGATAGCCCAGCACTGTCTGACAGAATGTAGGGCGACGTAAGGCTGCCAACCATTGGCCAAGCGTTGGTCTTCGTTGTAATGCCGGATTATTCTATCAAGAGACACGGTAGTGTCTCGCGCCAAGTACACGCGGAGCGAGACCGACCGTGACTCTTTTACGCGACGCGACGGGTTGCGAGTACCCGAGATGTTGAGATCTCGATAACGAGTGAACGGATCAAGTTCTAAGTAGGCTTGATCGATAGCTTGGGGTCCAATTAGGGGGGGGTTTCTCTCATAATATTCCGCTACGTGCCTTACGAGCGGAGATATTGCGACGCAAAGTCCAAATGTGAAAATTTATTTTTAAGATATTCCTAACGCCGACGTCTGATATGATGACGTCATAATCAGAAACGTTACTTTCACTTTTTCGACGCTGGCGGCGCAGGTATCGCCAGTTTCGATATCGCGCGCGTATTTCGAAATTAGGTCGATAGACTTATCGGTCAGGAGGAAGATTTCTATTTAGGTAAATTAGGTATCTATGTTACGCCCAAACACCGAAATCGCTCAGTGAGCGAAAAAAACACCCATAACGCGTTGTGGACGGTGCTGATCATCCAAATACCGAAATGAGATATTTTTCCGGTGTGTGGACGTTTTTATTATCCACAACGCGATATGTGCATTTGAAAAACGTCCACGACGCGTTCTGGATAACTTGAAATGCTCACAAAGCGATTAGTCATCTAACCTTGTCAGTCATTTAAAATTGTCAGCAGTGCTGCAAACAATCGGCCTTTGGTCGCATGGTCGCATAGGGAGGGGATGACGCACACAAGCGAGCGATCGTGCCGAGCGCACACGGACACGGTCGCTCGCTTGTGTGCGTCATCCCCTCCCTATGCGACCGTGCGACCAAAGGCCGATTGTTTGCAGCACTGCTTGTCAGTTTGTTATCACTCTGCTTGAGGGAAATTAACTGTGTCTTTTTTAAATGTTATTAAACAAATTCAATTGTTTGAACAGTTTTATTGAAGAAAATAAAATATGAAGAAGTTATTCAATGAAAAGTTAAAAGAAATTGTAGACAACAGCAATGATCGTAGTGATTATTTCACGAGTGAGCAATATAATCAGATAATTTTTGAGGTTAGAGAAGCAAAACTTTTGAAAGACACTAAGAACCCTTTGTCATCCAAACAATATAGAAGATTGAAAAGGTTTGATATCATTACCGTTGGAGAAAATGATAAATTAATAGAAAAAACTGGAAAAACACCGACCGAAACTTTTCGATACTACTGCAAAACAGAAGATTTGTTTGATATACTTGAAACTGCTCACATAGCCACTGGACATAAAAGAATAAGAGGTAAATATCTAAAAATAGTTAGTTCAGTATTATTGTTAATTTTGTTTGTTTTAGATCTATAAATTGAGGACTCCCACTAATTATTCTTCATTTATTTTTTGGTTTTGGAAACTTATGCAACTTTACTATGTTTAAGATAAAATTTTGTTTCTTCTGTATTTAGTTATGGAAGCTGAAATTAACAAAAAGTACTGCAATGTCACTAGAACCGCTATTCAAATCTATCTGTCACTATGTGAACAATGTCAAGGAAAGAAAAAAATTAAAACAAAAGGATTAGTCGTGGCGCCAATTCTTTCCAACCATATGAATTCAAGATGTCAAGTGGACCTAATCGACATGCAGAGTGAGCCAGATAGAGACTATCGTTTCATTTTTAACTATCAAGACCATCTAACTAAATTCACGATTCTCAGGCCACTTAAAACTAAAACAGCAAATGAAGTCGCATATAATTTAATGGACATTTTTTGTATTTTTGGAGCTCCTTTTATCCTCCAAAGCGACAACGGACGAGAATTTGTTAACCACGTAATTCAAAACTTAGTAGATATGTGGCCAGGCTTGAAACTTGTGCACGGAAAGCCTCGTCATTCCCAAAGTCAAGGATCTGTGGAAAGATCTAATCAAGATGTGCGAGACATGTTGGTAGCATGGATGTTAGATAATAATACGAAACAATGGTCAGAGGGTCTAAGGTTTATTCAAAGCAAAAAAAATCGCTCACTACATGAAGGAATAAAGAAAAGTCCTTACGAAGCCATGTTTGGCATGAAACAAAGAATCGGATTAGCAGATTCTTCACTGGAAAGGAAACATATGAATTATTGGAAACAGAAGAAGATTTGGAAAGAATATTGGATGGGATAACAACTGGACCAGATAATGAAACAGAAGACAATTTGTACAATACAGATTTATGTGCTATTTGTGAAGAATGTGGGATTCTCGTAACATGCCAAAAATGTAGTCTTAAGGTACATGTAAAATGTGGAATTGAAACTGAAGATCAAGTCGTATGTAGCCGTTGCAACAGAACTGATGCAATCAGAGATCAACGTGAAGATGCTAAATCCGGATTGGAGAAACAAGCTGCAAAAATGTTATCTTTGTCTTGCCAAAAACTTCCTCCTGCTGAGGTAGGTCAAAACGTCGTAGTTAAAGTTCCAGATGTTGACAGGGAAGACTTGCTCCCAGAAATGTACTGGCTGCGGTTTTAAGCGTTAATGAATGTGGTTTGTATAAGTTGGGAACAAAAAATGGAGAGCTAGAAAGACTTTATAGTAGAAATGAATTCACGTTTGCCGATTCCAATTTTATCAAACTATCAGAAGTCCCTAGCACGTTATTAAATTTGAGACAAGCTTCAGTTCTCGCGTCGGGGTCAAAACAAGGATTTGTTATGTGCAATTGCAAGCGTTATTGTATTTCTAAAAAGTGCAATTGTCGGTCCAAAGAAGTTCTCTGCAATTCAAAATGTCATAACAACAGCGAGTGCAAGAACAAATAATTCTATTCAATGATTTCTTTTAATTTTTGTACTATTTTCAAAATTTTTTTGTTTGATTTTATATCATTTTGTTATATTTTATATTCATAGACAACAATGTTCCTAAACAGTAATGTTATCAGATTGCTGTAATAACTATGTTCCTGGAGTCTAATAATTAATATAGTTTGTATTTTATTTTATATTCATAGACAACAATGTTCCTAAACAGTAATGTTATCAGATTGCTGTAATAATTATGTTCCTGGAGTCTAATAATTAATATAGTTTGTATTTTATTTTATATTCATAGACAACAATGTTCCTAAACAGTAATGTTATCAGATTGCTGTAATAATTATGTTCCTGGAGTCTAATAATTAATATAGTTTGTATTTTATTTTATATTCATAGACAACAATGTTCCTAAACAGTAATGTTATCAGATTGTTGTAATAATTATGTTCCTGGAGTCTAATAATAATTAATATAGTTTGATTTATTACTAATAAATACGTTTTATTTGAGTAATTCATCTCTGTGTTTTCTAATTTTATATTATTCCTATAAATTCTCAAGTAAATTTGCTTTGTGAGCATATCAAGTTATGCAGAACGCGTCGTGGACGTTTCTCAAATGCACATATCGCGTTGTGGATAATAAAGACGTCCACACACCGGAAAAATATCTTATTTCGGTATTTGGATGATCAGCACCGTCCACAACGCGTTATGGATGTTTTTTTCGCTCACTGAGCGATTTCGGTATTTGGGCGTAACATATATATAATAAATATTGAGTCAACGGAAAAGAAGGTTCTCTACGCTTGGCAGAAAGTGCCGCTAAGGAATTTTTAGGTCGATTCTTATGAATCAAGCTTGAATTTGATGTCTATGTATCCCAGGTTGCCGATGACGAGGTCCAGATAGTGCGCTTTATAGTTTTCGGTGTCCAGGTGTAATAATACGTTGAATTCGATGTCTACGTGTCCCAGGTTGCCGATGACGAGGTCCACATAGTGCGCTCCGTAGTTTTTGGTGTCTACGTGTATTAATATCTTGAATTCGATGTCCACGTGTCCCAGGTTGCCGATGACGGGATCCAGATAATGCGCTTCATAGTTTTCGGTGTCCAGGTGTAATAATACGTTGAATTCGATGTCTACGTGTCCCAGGTTGCCGATGACGAGGTCCACATAGTGCGCTCCGTAGTTTTTGGTGTCTACGTGTATTAATATCTTGAATTCGATGTCCACGTGTTCCAGGTTGCCGATGACGGGATCCAGATAATGCGCTTCATAGTTTTCGGTGTCCAGGTGTAATCGTACGTTGAATGCGATGTCTAGGTGTCCCAGGTTGCCGATGACAAGGTCCACATAGTGCGCTCCGTAGTTTTCGGTGTCTACGTGTATTAATACCTTGAATTCGATGTTCACGTGTCCCAGGTTGCCGATGACGGGATCCAGATAGTGCGCTTCATAGTTTTCGGTGTCCAGGTGTAATCGTACGTTGAATTCGATGTCTAGGTGTCCCAGGTTGCCGATGACAAAGTCCACATAGTGCGCTCCGTAGTTTTCGGTGTTCACGTGTATTAATACCTTGAAATTGATGTCTAGGTGTCCCAGGTTGCTGATGACGAGGTCCACATAGTGCGCTTCATAGTTTTTGGTGTCTAGGTGTATTAATAACTTTAAATCTGAATGCGTGCGTTTAGCCAATACTCCACTAGCCTAGCCATCGTGAGCAGTTGCTCGTTTTTGCTCGTTTTCTCTTTTTTAATCCAGTAAGTCAAAAAAGAGGAAACGAGCGAAAACGAGCGACTGCTCACGATTGCTAGGCTAGCAAAGTATCGGATAAACGCACCCAATGTAGGACACGTAGATATCGAATTCGAAGTATTAATACATGTAGACACCGAAAACTACGAAGCGCACTATGTGGACCTCGTCATCGGCAATTTGGAACACGTGGCCATCGAATTCAAGGTATTAATACACCTGGACACTGAAAACTATAGAGCGCGCTATGTGGACCTCGTCATCGGCAACCTGGGACACCTAAACATTGAATTCAAGTTTGATTCATAAAAATCGACTTAAAATTTCCCTAGCGGCAGAATCAAGAGACACGGTAGTGTCTCGCGCCAAGTACACGCGGAGCGAGACCGACCGTGACTCTTTTACGCGACGCGACGAGTTGCGAGTACCCGAGATGTTGAGATCTCGATAACGAGTGAACGGATCAAGTTCTAAGTAGGCTTGATCGATAGCTTGGGGTCCAATTAGGGGGGGGTTTCTCTCATAATATTCCGCTACGTGCCCTACGAGCGGAGATATTGCGACGCAAAGTCCAAATGTGAAAATTTTTTATTAAGATACTCCTCCTAACGCCGATATATTCTTATGATGACGTCATAATCAGAAACGTTACTTTCACTTTTTCGACACTGGCGGCTAGCGGCGTTAGTATCGCAGTGCAGTGCAGTGCAGACAGTGCGTTCGTTTAGCGCGATGTCAGTCAGTTCATCATCACTTAACCTATCTCGATCGATCGAGATATCGCAGTGCAGTGCAGTGCAGACAGTGCGTTCGTTTAGCGCGCTGTCAGTCAGTTCATCATCATTTAACCTATCTCGATCGATCGAGAGACACGGTAATACGCGCGGAGCAAGACCGACCGTGTGACTCTTTATTACGCGACGCGACGATTAATTCAACAAGGTAATATTATAGGTAATAATTACATTTATCTGTTGTACTTCGAAATCACTTATCTCTCTTATCTTCCTTCTTTTTACGTCTCCCTTTCCTTTGATGTTACTTAAAATTTGTAACTTTTCCATTTTTACTGTTAGTAGAAAAAACATTGAACATTTAATTAAATTTTATAACTTATTTTTTAAGAGAGTTAACTAATTATTATCTGTATTACTTAGGCGGAGTTGTTGGATGCAATGAGCTCTCAATCGCAGTCGGATACTGAAGAGACTGAAAATACAGGATCTAATTCTACCTACCGGATTGTGGAGGCAATAGAGATTGTGAAGCAGGAATTTGACAGGAAGGAAGGCGAAGACTGCAGAGGATATATTCAGTAATGATATTATGATACCTCGCCAACCCAGTCAGTACGAAAGAAAGGCGGGAGAGTAAGGAGAAGAGCAGAAGAGAGATAGAAGAGGAGGAGAAAGAAAAGATGCAGTACGTATTTGACGTCTTACAAGTTTATGTGCACGTATAACAAGTTTATTGCTTGACTATTGAGAATATATTTTTGAAAACTTTTCTTTTACAGAGTACTAGTATCCAACTTCACTGAAGATCACGTGGACAGATACGAGATGTACAGACGATCTGCATTTCCAAAAGCAGCTATAAAGAGGGTACGCACCTTATTTTTAGTCGTTATTTACAAAAGAAATAGCCATTCCATTAAAGAAGTATTATACTAAATATGTTTCACAGATTATATATATATGCAAACCATAACAGGCTGTTCAGTGTTTCAGAACGTTGTCGGGTAGCTATGTCGGGAATTGCTGAGGTATTTGTTGGCGAGATTGTTGAAAAAGGTACGAGCTCTTTTTTATAAGTACGGTTAGAATATTGGAATTTAATTCTAGATTATATTGTGCTTGTTGTATAGCTTTAGATGTTATGGAGGCCCAGAATGAAACCGGTCCATTACCACCAAAGCACTTGAGAGAAGCTGTCCGCAGATTAAGACTGCAGGGTCAAATACCGAATGGTCGAGGGCACAAAGCTTTTTTCAGGTATACACACACACACACACAGTTACATAAGATAATATATAAATAAAGGAGTATACAGTTACATAAGATAATATACAAAGGAGTACTCTAATGGGCAGTACATTAGGTAGTGCAATAAACAATACAATAAAAGTATTTCTTACTGATTTTATTTTATTAATTACAGCTAATCTCTCACTCTCTTTCTCACGTTCTCGCACGCACCGTTACGTACAATACGTACGTACAATATATATTTATGTTGTGTTTGTATATGTCTATATATTAAATTTTACGAACCTTTATTGGAGATTAAAATAAAAGGAACCTATCTTCTGAATATTATTTCAATAAATCATCTTTTTTTTACAGACACTGTAAATGTTCGACTGGCTATTATGACAGACCATCAACGTCTGTAGCTATACAATAATATCCCAGATTCACACTGTAATATTTTATCCTCCATCACTAAAATAGAGTCTAAAACCTGAAAAGGAGACAATCCATTAGCAGACATTTTTTGGAAGGTCTCATTATAAATGACAAATTTTCGTGGCTAAACAGGAAAGGTTATTAAAATATAATGCTATTATTTATGCTAAATTATGTTAGTGTCATGTACCACATGTTTAAGAGAACAAATAGATGATATAATTAATGTTCAATAAATATATTCCTTTACAGAAAACTAGATTTTAGCGGGCTGTTGACAGACATCGACAATTAAAGTCTGTATCGAGGCAAGTTAACGCATTCACTGTAAAATATTTCCTTCAAGGTAAATTCAAAATGTAATTCATATTGTTCCTTATCACTTGGATGTATCAAAAACCACAATAAATTATTTACATTCTATTACATGTCTATTGAAATTGTTGCTGAACATAAGGATCATACAAGGATGGATATATTTCTTTTATGGAATGTTTTTTTTAATAACGATGAGGACAATGAAGCTAATTGGCAAATGCACCACGTTAGAGAACCGCATTTAAAAATTAGTAATTATTTTGAGAACATTGTTCTTTTTTATTCTGTCACAGGTGATGACAAGTTTGTATTATTTATCGTTTGAATTTCATACAGAATGCTATTTATGCCGGACCAGACGGAATAGTCATTACACACACACACACACGCACACGCGCACACACACACACACACACACACACACACACACACACACACACACACACACTCACACACACACACACACACACACTTTAAGAATAAATTCAATTTAAAAATCTTTAAAAAATTATATATAAGATAAACATATGTTTTATTTGATCAATGTCTATATGTAGCTGTGATAAAGTTGCGCTATTGTGTGTGTGTGTGTTGTGTGGTGTGTGTGTGTGTGTGGTGTGCGTGTGCGTGTGGCTGTGCGATGTTGCGTGTGGTGTTGAGTGTGTGTGCGGTGGTGCGTGTGCGTGTGCGTGTGCGTGTGCGTGGGCGTGTGCGTGTGCGTGTGCGATGGAGTGTGCGTGTGCGTGTGCGTTGCGTGTGCGGGTGCGTGTGCGTGTGCGTGTGGGTGAGCTTGTGCGTGTGCGTGTGCGTGGTGCGGTGCGTGTGAGTGCGTGTGCGTGTGCGTGTGCGTGTGCGTGTGCGTGTGTCGGGGTTGCGTGTGCGTCTCCTTGTGCGTGTGCGTGTGCGTGTGCGTGTGCGTTGTGCGTGTGCGTCGTGCGGTGTGCGTGTGCGTGTGCGTGGTGCGTGTGCGTGTTGCGTGTTGCGTGTGCGTGTGCGGTGTGAGTGTGCGTGTGCGTGTGCGTGTGACGATGTGCGGGTGCGTGTGCGATGTGGCGGTGCGTGTGCGTGTGGTGTGCGTGTGCGTGTGCGTGTGCGTGTGCGTGTGCGTGTGCGTGTGCGTGTGCGTTTGCGTGTGCGTGTGCGTGTGCGTGTGCGTGTGTGTGTGCGTGTGAGTGTGCGAGTACGTGTGCGCGTGCGTGTGCGGTGTGCGTGTGCGTGGGCCGTGTCGTGTGCGTGTGCGGTGTGCGTGTGCGTGTGCGTGTGCGTGTGCGTGTGCGTGTGCTGTGCGTGTGCGTGTGTGTGTGTGTGTGTGTGTGTGTGTGTGTGTGTGTGTGTGTGTGAGGACTATTGCGTGTGTTTGTGCATATATAGCTTTCTGTATGAAATTCAAACGATAAATAATACAAATTTGTCATCACCTGTGACAGAATAGAAAAGAACAATGTTCTCAAAATAATTACTAATTTTCAAATGCGGTTCTCTAACGTGGTGCATTTGCCAATTAGCTTCATTGTCCTCATCGTTATTAAAAAAAACATTCCATAAAAGAAATATATCCATCCTTGTATGATCCTTATTAGTCCAGTCACTATGTACATTTAAAAAAGACATAATTCTGACCCAGGATTTTTCTTTTGGGGGGTGTTGGGGGATCAAAAAAAGCTTAATCTCAAGTTTTCGACCTTTGTTTCCCGCTTGCTTTTTTTACGGGAGTAAAAAATGTGAAAAATGGTTTTTCCGCGATAATTCGGTTTCTAATAAAGTTACAAGGTCGAATCGGAGCTCATTTTAAAGTTTTTTTTACGCTCTACAAATTATGTCGTATGACATTTTTACGTATAATCGATTGTTTTCGAGACATGGAACGAGAAAGGGAAATAAAAAAGTATGAGAGATATTTAGTTTTTTCTCTTTACTCATTATTGTCGTCCGAAATTGCAAAAATGCTTCAAATGAAACTTGTAGAGCGTAAAAAACCTACAATTTTTATTTGTTATTCATTTCATTTCGTTGAAAATTACGCCTTGTAGAGCACCTCAAAGTGGAGAGTCGTCGCCATCGCGTCAGCGATAAAGTATTTCTTTCTTATAAACTTACTTCACAAATATTGTCACTTAGATATAAAACTGCACGCTTTCATGTATTCTTCAATGAAACGGTAAGTGTAATTAAGAAAACTTGACGGTTTCAAAATAGCTACAATAATTTCAGGCTTTGCAAGATTTATTTGCAACTTTGAGGCGTAGTGCGATATGGAATTTTCAACGAAATTAAAGTAATAAATAAAAACATTTTACGAATTTTATTGCTGTGCAAGTTTTATTTGAAGCGTTTATACAGATTCGTGTGCGAAAAACGATAAAATAGAAAAAAACGAACAAAAATGCTCAATTTTTCCTTTTCTCTTTCGATATCTCGAAAACTATCGATCGTACGCCAAAATATCACTGAACGTAACTTGTAGAGCGGGAAAAATCCTATAAAAACACCTATTATGTTACTTATTTGCGTCAATGAAGTCGGAAATCTTAGCGAAAGCGTTCGGTGCCGCGTATCGACGTAACCAACGCGCCGCTAACGCGATGACGACGACTCTCCACTTTGAGGCGTTCTACAAGGCGTAATTTTCAACGAAATAAAATAAATAACAAATAAAAATTGTAGGTTTTTTTACGCTCTACAAGTTTTATTTGAAGCATTTTTGCAAGTACGGACGACAATAATGAGTAAAAAGAAAAAACTAAATATATCTCTCTCATACTTTTTTATTTCCCTTTCTCGTTCGATGTCTCGAAAACAATCGATCATACGTAAAAATGTCATACGACATAATTTGTAGAGCGTAAAAAAAGCTTTAAAATGAGCTCAGATTCGACCTTGTAACTTTATTAAAAACCGAGTTATCGCGGAAAAACCATTTTTTCACATTTTTTACTCCCGTAAAAAAAGCAAGCGGGAAACAGAGGTCGAAAACTTGAGATTAAGCTTTTCTTGAGCCCCCCAACACCCCCCAAAAGAAAAATCCTGGGTCAGAATTATGTCTTTTATAATCCGTTTTTTTGTACATAGTGACTGGACTATATGTTCAGCAACAATTTCAATAGACATGTAATAGAATGTAAATAATTTATTGCGGTTTTTGATACATCCAAGTGATAAGGAACAATATGAATTACATTTTGAATTTACCTTGAAGGAGATATTTTACAGTGAATGCGTTAACTTGCCTCGATACAGACTTTAATTGTCGATGTCTGTCAACAGCCCGCTAAAATCTAGTTTTCTGTAAAGGAATATATTTATTGAAATAATATAATAATATATATTCTTCATTCTAAACATGTGTACATACAATAACATAATAGCAAAAAAATATATATATTTAATTAACCTTCCTAGCACGAAAATTTTTCAATTTTATAATATACCTACCAAAAATGTCCTGCTCAATGGATCTGTCCTCACTTGCAGGTTTTTGATACATCCAAGTGATGATGAACAATATTTACAGTGAATGCGTTAACTTGTCTCGATACAGACGTTGATGTCTGTCAACAGCCAGCTAACATTTACAGTTTTCTGTAAAAAAAATATATTTATTGAAATAATATAATAAGATATGTTCCTTTAATTCTAAACATGTGTACAATATAATATATAACAGCAAAAAATATATATTTAATAAACCTTCCCAGACACACACAAAAATTTTTCAATTTTATAATATACCTACCAAAAAGTACTGCTCACAATGGATCTGTCCTCACTCGCATCCATTTCAAAAGACTTGTAAGTCTTCAAGCTGCTTAAAAAAAATATTGCTTTAATTAAATTACACATTAACAATCAATGTAATGAGGTTAAGTGAAGTTAGAGGTTAGTGAGGTTAACAATTCGTTTTTCGGGATTTCTGTCAGTGAAACGTGTATGTACATATACACTTCTATTATTTAATGTATATTTCAAAGAAAATAAAGTGTTAATCATTAGAACAATAATACGTACCTATTTCTCTGCTTTGATTAAAACTCAACGAACTCAACTTTCAGAGAGAACAATTGCGACTTGCTCCTCACTACGCAACGCAGTAATCCGTAATCCGAGTACTGAGACAGCAAAGATTAGTCTAGGGGATTTTTCGAAATGAACTGATTGAGTACCACTGCTCGAGCCGATTAGAAATCCGACTAGTCGGAAACACCCCGTGCTCTAAACAGTGGCATAAATCATAAAATACATAAAGTTCCTAGAGAACAAGCTCCTTCTGGGCTGCGTTCCAAAATTCACCTCTATGAAGTTGGCCAGACAACGTCAACGTATCGAACTTTCATTAATTGGAATCGATTGGTGGTCGTTTGGTGGTCTTTGGTAGTCTAGTCCGATCGTTTGGTGGTTAGTCGTTTTCCTGTAAAAAAAAATTGAAATTTCCGGTGTGAAGTTAGCCGGACAATTTTTATTTTTCAACCAATTTAACTTTTTTATAGCTCATTCGACGCGGAATCGTTTGGTGGTCACGAATATCATTATAAAAACGTTTGGTAGTCAACCGTTTTCCCAGAAAATTTATTCATCAGATAATATTTATTCATCAAATTACCGAGCCAACGCCACGGAGTCATGCGACCAATGGCGTGAGAGTACGGTTTTTTCTATTTCTTAGGAAAACCATTGACCACCAAACGTTTTAATTACGATAATCGTGACCACCGCGTCGATTGAGCCCTATCAAAGTCAATTTGGGTGATAAATACAATTGTTCCGACTAGTGGCACAGAGGTGATATGTCCGGCATCATGCGCATACGGTTTTTTCTATTTTCTGGGAAAACGGTTGACCACCAAACGTTTTTATGATGATATTCGTGACTACCAAACGATTCCGCGTCGAATGAGCTATAAAAAAATTAAATTGGTTGAAAAATAAAAATTGTCCGGTTAACTTTACACCGGAAATTTCATTTTTTTTTTTTTTACAGGAAAACGACTAACCACCAAACGATCGGACTAGACTACTAAAGACCACCAAACGACCACCAATCGATTCCAATTAATGAAAGTTCGATACGTTGAAGTTGTCCGGCCAACTTCATAGATGTCCAAAATTCACTCTAGTTAACTAAAATGCTACAGTGTACGTGACGTAAACTATAGATTTTAGTTACCCAGAGTGAATTTTTGGGTTGCGTTCCAAAATTTACTCTGGGTAACTAAAATCCTAGAGTGAATTTTGGAACGCAGCCTGGAAGGAGACATGAAGGCTTTATTATGAAACAAGGAGGTCTTGATAATAAGGAATCCTCCAATAAGGCTTTCTCAGTCCTTAAGATAAGAACCATCTATGAATATGCTTAAGGGGATGCTAAAGCCGTCCAAATTACCGACAATTCATTTCAAAGCTCTCATTTTGAAACGGCTTTACAGATCGCAAAATCCTTTTACAGGAGTAAAGTAGAGGTACTAATGAAGGGTGGGATTGTCAAATAATTAGTAATAATTGAAAAAAATTTTTAAATGCTGTCACCTCAAAACCTTATTTTCTGATATAAACAGTTGTATACGTAATATGTACGAAATTAAACTTTCCCACCCTTCAGAAGACGTGCACAAACAATAACGTACCTTTGAAATTGAGATTGAAAGCCTGGAATAAAAATGAGAGCTTTGAAACGATCGTGTATATTTTTCACAAAAATATTCACGCAGAGCAGCAATTATGTCACAGCAGTAGTTCACGGATCTTGCGAGAGATAGCGAGATGGCGCACGCAGCTGTGGGTAGTTTCGGGGTTGGCTACATTGTCTGGTTTCTACACAGCAATCGAACCAGGACAGATATATGATACAGATATCTCGATAGGTATTTTTACATTTTTTTCAATTATTACTAATTATTTTACAATCCCACCCTTCATTAGTACCTAAACTTTACTCCTGTAAAAGGATTTTGCGATCTATGAAGCCGTTTCAAAGAACGAGCTTTGAAAGATATGTGGTACAGATATCGCGTCAGACATTTTTACATTTTTTTCAATTATTACTAATTATTTTACAATCCCACCCTTCATTAGTACCTAAACTTCACTCCTGTAAAAGGATTTTGCGATCTATGAAGCCGTTTCAGAGAACGAGCTTTGAAAGATATGTGGTACAGATATCGCGTTAGGCATTTTTACATTTTTTTCAATTATTACTAATTATTTTACAATCCCACCCTTCATTAGTACCTAAACTTTACTCCTGTAAAAGGATTTTGCGATCTATGAAGCCGTTTCAAAGAATCGAGCTTTGAAAGATATGGGGCCCGATTTTCTATCTACAAACGTATGCGTAAACTCTGCTCTAACAGAAAAGCTGCAAGCTTATTGGCTAAAAACTGTGCGACAGAGCAAATCAGTTTGCAGCCTTTCTGTTAGAGCAGTGTTTGCGCATATGTTTCTCGTTAGAGAATCGGGCCCATGTGGTACAGATATCTCGTTAGGCAATTTTACATTTTTTTCAATTATTACAAATTATTTTACAATCCCACCCTTCATTAGTACCTAAACTTTACTCCTGTAAAAGGATTTTGCGATCTATGGAGCCGTTTCAGAGAACGAGCTTTGAAAGATATGTGGTACAGATATCGGGTTAGGCATTTTTACATTTTTTTCAATTATTATTAATTATTTTACAATCCCACCCTTCATTAGTACCTAAACTTTACTCCTGTAAAAGGATTTTGCGATCTATGAAGCCGTTTCAAAGAACGAGCTTTGAAAGATATGTGGTACAGATATCGCGTTAGACATTTTTACATTTTTTTCAATTATTACTAATTATTTTACAATCCCACCCTTCATTAGTACCTAAACTTTACTCCTGTAAAAAGATTTTGCGATCTATGAAGCCGTTTCAAAGAACGAGCTTTGACAGATATGGGGCCCGATTTTCTATCTACAAACGTATGCGTAAACTCTGCTCTAACAGAAAAGCTGCAAGCTTATTGGCTAAAAACTGTGCGACAGAGCAAATCAGTTTGCAGCCTTTCTGTTAGAGCAGTGTTTGCGCATATGTTTCTCGTTAGAGAATCGGGCCCATGTGGTACAGATATCTCGTTAGGCAATTTTACATTTTTTTCAATTATTACAAATTATTTTACAATCCCACCCTTCATTAGTACCTAAACTTTACTCCTGTAAAAGGATTTTGCGATCTATGAAGCCGTTTCAAAGAACGAGCTTTGACAGTTATGTCGTACAGATGCTTCGTTAGACAAGGACAGATATCTCTCGTATTATTATTCCTTTCTCTATGTATGTAATTTGCATGCACCCATTTATTCCTCTCTCTCTCTGTCTCTGTCTCTCTCTCTCTCTCTCTCTCTCTCTCTCTCTCTCTCTCTCTCTCTCGCTCTCCCTCTTTCCCTCTCTCATTGCTGTCCCTCTCTCTCTTAATACACTGGGTAGCGTACACTTAGTATGGTAAAATCAGGATTTTTTGAATTCTAGGGTATATTTGAAGAAAAAAAAACGGTAATGTTATTTAGGACAAAAAACTCTGTTTAATATTTCGTTGATAAAATGTTGAGAAATGTAAACGAAAATACATATATAAATGAAATATATGTTATTTTTTTTATTGTTACTGTCGAAAGTAAATAATATTACATATAAAACCGTAATGCAATTGAACATACATATTCATACACACGCACACGCAATCGCACGAGCACGAGATACGCATACGCACATAAATATATTATTTTTATTTTTTTTGTGGGCCCCAGGCCCCGTCCACGATGACGATGTCACGGACATGGGACTTCTCCAGGATCATGCTCCTATTACTTTGTACTAACAATAAGAATAATTCTGCATAAATTTTTATTTTGTGCCTTTATATCATATGTATTTTTCAAGCAAAGTGCATTTGCAGAATTTATGCGATGGAAGATGTATACACACACACACACACACTACGTTAACGCGAGCGTTACTTCTGTAGTAACTTACGATATATCACTCGTTTACGCGGAGTAAATTATCGTAAGTTACTACAAAATCCCGTTTACGCGAAGGAATTATCGTAAATTACTACAGTAGAAGTAACGCTCGCGTAAACGTAGTAACAGACTCACACACTACACCATGTGTTTATATGGGGCGTTCCACGCCAAATCGGACACCATTTGGGTTTTGCATCTTCGATTTTTTTGAAAATTTTTTATGTTATAGTATTGGTTGAAAGAGGCCTCCATGATTTTTTTCAAATTTTTTTGTCGAACCGTTTTCAAAATATCGATATTTGAAAAATTACGTTATTTTTTTTAAACGTTCATAAATTTACGAAACATGGGCCAAATGGAACGTTTTTTTTTTTTTTCAAAAAAATTTTTTTTAATTTTTTTTAACTGTATTTCTATAAGATTTTGAAATTTTTGACACAAATTTTTGATTTACAAAAAACACGTACTGATCGATTTTCTCCAAAAATTTTTGTAAAAAACTATCATCGATTTCACAACTTTTAAGCCTAAATTTATAATGAGATAATAAATTCTTCTCTAACAAAGATTATATTCAGAGCAAAGAATCATTAGACAAGCGATATATTAGAGCTAAGACAATAACAGGAACGCAGAAATATCATTGTGTAATTCCAGACGGAGAAGGCACTTTGAGATTTAAACAATTTTCATCATCTGTTGAATCTCGAACTTTTAAAATATTTAAACGTGTAGAAAAATAAACGCTACTTAATAAAAAAAAATTTATCAAGCATAAATAATAAACGCTTTAATTTCACTGTATTTTTTTCTGAAATCAATTTGTAAACTATTTAGTAAGTAATCACTATGTCTTAGATAATTATTAATAGTAGTTCCTGTGTAAATTATTTTTTCTTTTCAGATATTTTTCAGCACAAATAAATAAAAGATGGAAATTAAAAAATCGAAAAAAGAAATAGATCCCGTTATTATCTCATTATAAATTTAGGCTTAAAAGTTGTGAAATCAATCGATGAGTTTTTTACAAAAAATTTTGGAGAAAATCGATCAATACGTGTTTTTTGTAAATCAAAAATTTTTGTCAAAAAGAACCCCGCACAAAAACCTATGGAAATGGGTTCTCGGCGAATTTGTCTGAAACTTTGGGAAAATGTTGTTCATGTCATCTTGATCAAAAGTTCTCATGGCAACAACTTTCTTTAAAACAGAATTTTTGCTCCAGGAGACCTCAAAGATGGATATTTTATCACGCGATCACAGATGATTTTACCCATTCAGCTTTTAGAATAATGATTGTGTGTGTGTATTGCATAACCCATGAAACCTGAGAACAAAATCGGTCCTTTTCAGGGCCATAATAATGTGCAAAATCCGATCGCGCAACCTTCTTGCGGTGCACATTGGATAACGCTAATCCCGACGGTTCATACTGTTATTACTGTTATTCATCAATACATTAGGTTATTAGGTTTTATGGGTTATGCAATATACACCCAAACACACACAATCATTATTCTGAAAGCTGAATGGGTGAAATCATCTGTGATCGCGTGATAAAATATCCATCTTTGAGGTCTTTTGGAGCAAAAATTCTGCTTTAAAGAGAGTTGTTGCCTTGAGAACTTTTGATCAAGATGACATGAACAACATTTTCCCAAAGTTTCAGACAAATTCGCCGAGAACCTATTTCCATAGGTTTTTGTGCGGGGTCCTTTGAAAATCTTATAGAAACACAGTTTGAAAATATTTTTTGATATTTTTTATTAAGTGTGTTTAAAAAAAAATTTGAAAAAAAACGTCCCATTTTTTTGGCCCATTTTTCGTAAAATTATGGGCGTTTAAAAAAATGTAACGTAATTTTTCAGAAATCGATATTTTGAAAACAATTCGACAAAAAATTTGAAAAAAATCATGGAGGTATTTTTCAACTAATACTATAACATAAAAAATTTTTTTAAAAATTGGAGATGCAAAACCCAAATGGTGTCCGATTTGGCGCGGTACGTCTTATATATATCTTCCATCGCGTAAATTCTATAAATGAACTTTGCTGGAAAAATACATGTGATATAAAAAGCACAAAAAAAATTTATGCAAAATTATTCTTAGTACAAAGTAATCGGAGCACAATCCTGGAGACATCCCGTGTCCGCGATATCGTCATCGTGGACGAGGCTCCGGGCCCAGAGAAAAAATAATCGTAATACAAACGATAGACCCTCGATATTGTCGTACAAAATGTATGTGTATCTATCCCTATAGCTTCTTCTCCTCTCTATATTATAATGAAAGAAACGTATCCTACTGAAAAAGGCCCGTTTAGCGAAATAGGAAGCCGATGCCAGCTAGTCTCACGCGAAAAGCGAACGTCGAATTTATAACACAATGGCTGTGTTCGGGAAGCGCGCTATTAGCGCTATTGCATCATTCTATCTTTATCGCTTCATCAGGTGTAAAACAAGGATAAAATAAGCAAATAGCACTAATAGCGTCTTCCCGAACGCACCTAATAAATTAATATTTAGCATCTCTATCGAATTTCTATCAAAAAACGAGACAGGTCATTTTTTTGTTTTCTAAGAGAATTCAATCACTCTCTCTAGCCGAATTTCACTAATATTTAAACGTCAGAAACGCACGTGGTCCGAGTTAGCACAGGTCCGACAGATTTCTTTCTATAGACGGCATAGTTGCCAAAATATATTTCATGAAAAGAAAATTAATCTACAAAAATCAAATAATATTATGAGCATTGCACAAAAAAATATACACGAAGAATGTATTTTGAGAATCAGAAAGATTAAAAAAATGCGACAAAGTTTTTTCCCTCCGGATGAAATTCCAACGTGCACTTCTAAGGTCAACGCGCATCCTTTGCTAAACGAATGAATTCATACACGTTTTGCAGCCAGATTTTTATTGACGTGATACAGACGGGTGTACATCTGAGCCTCAATAAAGCGCAAGTTTAATCGTAAATCAGTTATGCGAAAGATCTTAGATCTTATACTTGTCAATAAAGTTATAAAATCCGCAAATAATGCGAAAATTTGCGCAGTCCCTCGTGATCGAATATAAATGGATCGCGTCGCTTCGCTAATGATCGGATGAACATTTTCTAAAAAACGCAACAAAATATTTGCTCCACTAAATAAGCTCGCACAAATCGCATCTGACAAAACTGAAATTTAACAATTATATGTAAAATCATAAAGCTATAAATTAGTTTTTGTTTTTAACAAGAGAAGTTGAGACACGTAGCGATAAAATTGAATGAATTTCCAACACGATAAAAATAAGTTTAATAATTTTCTTCTACGGTTTTCGTTTCTTTTTTAAAAAATAAAGATGTTAAAAGTTTCTCTTGGTGTAAATTTTTAAAAGGAGAAAGCAAGTTTGAAAGAATAATATGATGAATCAACATTCTCTGAATACATATAGAAACCATTCAATTTTTTCCCGACGCGTTGTGTAAAATATGACGGCTCCGTATAATCGTTAATTACCGCTAACGAACCGTCGTAAGCAAATTCCTCGAAACGTTCGCTACAAAAGAAAACGAAAACAATTTTGGGACAAGAACGGAAGCGTTCGTTTGATCGTCATCGTCTTCGTTTCTAAGCCGAAAAGATGTACGTACTCCACTAAGATAAATTATAATTATTCTTGATATCAGCATTCGCGGCACCCTAAAGTCCCAATGGATAAAAACTAAATACTTAGTAGCATCCGAGTTTGATTTAGTCGGGCAACGTGAACACAGTTACACGTTTGCCCGTCTCTGTGAAAAAAAACGCGACGATCACCTTTTTTCTTTCTTTTCGAGTACTCTGTATACTTGTAAACTATAAATGTATAAAAACGATTAGAAGGTACTCGCCGCGATGGAAAGAAAGTAACACAATACAATTTCTTTATGATTCTCGAAATCAAATCTGTTTGGATTTCTAAGCACAAGGAAAAACATCTCTTTTGCTTATGTATTATTCGACAAAGCAATGATACTCTTCATGGAGTGCAGTAACGGCTGTCGCATACTAACAATGGAAACGAAGACGAGGGCGAAAACGGATACAAGATTGAAAAGCGCACTCGGAAGGGAAATGAAAGCACTGCGAGTTTCCTCTTCTCGACGGTCCTTCGACTTTATTCGCGAGGCAACGATACTTTACGCAAATATCCAGTATTCTGTATACAATCATAATTAGCTAATTATCCGTCGACGAAACATATCGCTCGCGTTAAAACAGCCGCTTCGGCGTAAACTGCACACGTTATGCAGTTATAGATAATTAACAAACTGAATAAAAATCTTAATTCTTAATATCATTATGTTATAATAATTAAGATTTTTATTCAGTTTGTTATCTATACTGTTCATCAGCTGCGTTACCCTCTACTCTGATGCTAAGAGACTGAGTGTAATAAATCAATACTATATAAATTTAATATTTATTGCATTTGTGTTATAGAAGTTATTGTTTTACCCCATCAAGAATGGATCGATAGATCCTTTGAAATAGTTTTACATCATTCATTTACATTACAAGAAAAAAATTATTTGAGGTGCAAGAGATGCAGTAAATTGCCAAGTCTAATAAGTACCCGCGTCAATATATACTATGTATACTTAATTCACATTCTCAATTGTGCTACTGTTATTATTTGTCATCAGACAATTATAAACATACACATAATAATTAGATAGATATTATATATATATATATACGCATGTGTGCATAAGAATATATGTAATTTATAAAAAGCGGGTGCTTATCAGCCTTGATACGTTACTGCCTTCTGCTACGCGGACGGCCAGAAAGCATTTTCAGGTTCAGGCCGTATTGCTAAAGAATCCAAGACGCGGCAACGCCGCGCGGCGTTGCCGCGTCTATAGCATATGTCTCTCCACCGTGCGTCCGTGTGAGCAATTCAGTGGTGTGTGTACGTGTACGGACATACACCACTTCATAGAATCTGAAATAAATTGGTAACACTGAAACCGGAGTTTCGCGTTGTCACCACGCGAGGTCTCCAATATCAGTTCGGCCTTTGCTTTAGTTGACAGAGTTGACATTACCGACGTCGAGGAAGTTCGGCCTTAGCTTTAGCATCCCCTTAACGCCTTAACTTCCTGAATTGAAAATGGCCGACATGGCCGTGTCTCTGGCTCTGGCAATGGCGTTGGTCTCTATGGCAACCGATGACAACTGTCAACATAGTATTTAGATCACGCTCTATCAATATGAGAGAAAATCATTTATTTGTTCATCAAACACTTCTATTTAATAATGCAAAGTGTATTTTGAAAAGACTATAATAGAGAGTGTTAAATTGTAACTAAATTTACTATGTGTATTACGTGTATTGTAATGTGATAAACATGGCTTTGTATTTTGACATACGGGTGCAAAATCCTGAAAGTGCCTCAATAAGCACTCTCGCCACTTGGCACAATAATTATCCTTTGTTAGCCGTTGCCGCATATTCTCAAGACAAGGGTGGCTTTGTGATCATCTATGATGATCAAGGCAAACCCGTGCAGGACGTTGAGTCACCGGGACACGCAGTAGCACAAGTCACTGTTCTTGGATGGCATCCTGAGAAAACTTGGCTGGCGGCAGGTTGGGAGAATGGAGAATTACGAGTTAGTATTATAACTAGATATATGTTTGGTATCACACATACAATATATATATATATATATATATATATATATATATATATATATATTGTAATTATATATATATATATATATATATATATATATATATATATATATAAAGAAAGATGTCCTGACTGACACACTGATTCACTGACTCACTGACTCATCAACGCCCAGCCCAAACCTTTAAACCGAATTTTTACCAAAAGTATATGAAATAGGGGTAGAATTTTCCGTGGAGTGCTATAAAGTGCATAATTTTTTGTTACCGATCTTTTTGGAAGCCGGTACGGAAATTTTTTTTAATTTTTTGGGAATTTATTGACCGAATTTTAAAGAATTACATATGAAGTAGGGGTAGAATTTTACGGGGAGCGCTATGATGTGTATAGTTTTTGTTAACGATCTTTTTGGAAACCGGTTTTTTTAATTTTTCTAATTTTTCGGGAAATAATTGATTGAATCTCAAAGAATTATACATGAAGTAGGGGTAGAATTTCCCGGGGAGTGTTATAAAATGTATTATTTTTTGTTACCGATTTTTTTGGAAACCGGTTCCGAATGATAGAATCTCAAAGAATTGTACATAAAAAGTAGGGGTAGAATTTCCTGGGAAGTGCTATAAAGTACATAATTTTTTGTACCGATCTATTTGGGAATCGGTATCAAAAGATTTTCGAATTTTTCAAGAAATAATTGATCGAATTTTAAAGAATTGTATATAAAACAGTGGTAGAATTTCCCGGGAAGTGCTATAAACTGGATAGTTTTTCGTTACCGATTTTTTTGAGAACCGGTATCTTTTTGGAAAATGGTTACGAAATTTTTCCAATTTTTTAGGAAATAATTGAGTGAATCTCAAATTGTATACGACAGAATTGAACTTCAGTCGATAAAAAAGTAATATTTTTCAATTTATAGCATTTTAGAGATTGATTGATTGATTGAGCTTTATTAGCCTTCTCGGCTATTTCTTACATAAAATATCTTTAAATTAATTCCTCTACATGAGGTACAATATATTCTCTTAACCTACGTTTGAAAGGTTCAATTCTTTCACATTGCTTAATTTTTATCGGCAGGGCGTTATACATGTTCAAACCTTCATAAAATATACTTTTCTGTGCGCTTCTCGTCCTGCGATATTGAATTCTAATATTTTCAGTCTGCCTCGTTTGCCGTCCACTCACATCTCCTACTATTTCTATCCTATTACTTAAATGTTTTGGCATTATGCCTCTTATTATCTTAAAAATAAAAATACATACATTGTACATTAGCCTCTGTCTTACATTCATAAACTTAAGGGTTTGCAGCATCAATTTTACCTTTGTATATCGCGAGCATTGCAGTATGACTCTCATGGCACGGTTTTGTGCCACTTGCAGTCGATTCAGTTGCGTCTCACCCATGCCTATTAACATCGTTGCGCAATATTCAAAGTGAGGCGCTATGATAGACTTATACACAGTACATCGAGTGTACGCCGATATATCATTTCCTATTCTATTCAGAAAACTTACTTTTTTCCCTATTTTCTTTAACATATAATTACAGTGATTCACCCAACGGAGTTTACTATTGATCATTACACCGAGATGTTTCGCTATCTCGACACGCTCAATTATAGTTCCATCCAAACTTTTTACTATTATGTCTGTTTTTATTTCTTTTCTTATACTTCTAACTATCATATATTTGGTCTTATCTGCATTCATTTTTAACATATTCACATTCATCCATTCTTCAAGTATACCGAGCACCATATTTAGTTTTATTTCTAATTCCTCACAACTTTCTCCTGTTACACTTGCGGTCGTGTCATCTGCAAATAATCTAAATATACTTCCCTCCGGACAGACTTTAACTATATCATTTATATATAAAATAAACAATAGAGGTCCTAATACTGATCCCTGTGGCACGCCATATACTGTCTTAATTATTTTAGAACATATATCATTGAATCTAACTTGTTGCTTTCTATTACTTAAATACGATATTATCCATTCCAGTACCACTCCTCTTATTCCATACTGATATAATTTTTCCACTAATCTTACCCTATCTATTGTCTCAAACGCTCTCCTAAGATCCAGGAATAACACCCCCACCATTTTTTTCTCCTCAATTATCAACTTCCATTCCTCGATAAAACTTTGAATTGCTGTCTCACACGACTGCTGTTTCCTAAATCCCGATTGGTATTCGGTTATTATTTCATTGTCTTCTAGAAATTTTTCCAACTGTTTTTTTACAACTAACTCTAATACTTTTTCATATATCGGTAACATATTGATCGGTCTATACTCGCTCGCTTTTTTTGGTTTGTTTACCTTTGGTATCGGTATTATCGTGGATGTTTTCCATCCTTCTGGAAATTTACCTGTCCTAAGCGAATCATTTATTACTCCTACAAACTCATCTTTTATCACAGGTAGCACCATTTTCAGTATATCACTATTTATCCTTTCCTCTGTTCCGTTCTTTCGTGGTAGTTCCCTAACAATTTGTTCCAGATCACTTGCACTAATTGGCTCAAAATTTTCCATAATTCCCTTATTCTCGATTACATAAATAGGTCTTCTACCTGTGCCTTCTATCCCCTTATTACTAATAGATTGCACAATGTTGCTGATACTTTTTACATAATATATATTAAATTTATCAGCTATATTGCATTCTTCTATGTTTTCTAATATTTCAAAATCTACATTATCGATGTTCTCTGAACCCTTTTGCTCACCTTCAATTAATTCTTTCAAAGTTTTTCACATTTTTGTAGGATCACTCCTATTATTATCTATCATATTCTCATAATATTCTTTCTTTTTTGCCCTAATAAGTTTAACTACTGCATTTCTTTCATTCTTGAAAAATCCCCAGTCCTCTCTGAGAGAGAGAGAGAGAGAGAGAGAGAGAGAGAGAGAGAGAGAGAGAGAGAGAGAGAGAGAGAGAGAGAGAGAGAGAGAGAGAGAGAGAGAGAGAGAGAGAGAGAGAGAGAGAGAGAGAGAGAGAGAGAGAGAGAGAGAGAGAGAGAGAGAGAGACTATTCGCGTGTCTTATTTACATATGTCCTCCGGGGCGAAGCCCGGGTAGCCAGCTAGTATATATGTATACCAACACTTTTGTGTTTTTTGTACTTAATTCTATAATATGATATATATGATAAAAAGATTTTTAAAAGAAAGGAAACTATAGAATTTTAAGTACACAAAAAAACAAAAGTGTTGGTATTTAATAGTAAAAGTAAAAAAAACAGGATGGCATGGAAATGGGACAATAAATTAATTGAAGAAATAGAAAATTTTTAAAATATTTGGGATTCACGTTTAATAGGAAAGGTAATTATGTCGAACATATGAAAGAACTAAATAGGAAAGGATGGATCGCTGCAAATAGGGTTTGGGGTTTAGGAGAGAGATATTATGCAAAGATGATTTTAGTAGGAGATGGACGCTTTTTAAGTACCTAGTGAAAACTGTAATGGAATATAGTGCAGAGATATGGGGGTGGAGTGAAAAAAGGAGTTGGAAAAAGTCATGATGGATTATGTAAGATAGGTGTTTAGACTAGATTTTTGTACACCGAGGTATGTAATATCAAGGGAACTAGGATTAGAGAAATTAAAAATTAGTTGGGGTATGAGAGCCATGGGGTACGAGGAAACAAGCAGAGAGAAAAAAGACGGAAGTTTAGTAAAGGCATGTTGGGAGGAAAAAGACATAATGGCTAAAAAGAAAAAGGATTTTTATAATTTGGAACGAGAAAAGATTTTATAATAACAATGGTTGGAGCTTAGAAGTAATAATAAAAGAATTAGATGATGAAGGTAAAAATACTGAAGGCTTAGTAAGAATAAGGGAACAGGACATTCAAGGGCAAATAATAAACAGTAAAATATTAGAGGCAAGGTATAATACAAGGTATAAAGAGATAGAGGTGAGAAACAAAACACCCAGTTATTTATTAAAAGAAAATTTGGATAAAGTAAAAACAGGAGATGAGATTAAAGCGATGGTAAAATTAAGGTGCGGCAATTTAGAGGATACAAATAAATATTGGCTAGACGAAGAAGATACTAAGTGTAGATTCTGTAAGATAGGTAGGAACAACTTAGATCATTATATAAGCGAGTGCAATATCACAAGTTTGTGGCTTGAGAATTTAGGTAGGATCCGAATAACAGAGAAAGATTAGAGAATATATGCGATGACAAATTTAGAATGGAAAAAAGAAAGGTGTTAAACAGATTATGGAAAAGAAGAGATAAATGCTATAAAAAAGATAGGATAAAGGAAAAGAAAAATGAGGAAGGGAAGAGGGAAATTGGAAAGGAGCGTGAGTAGGAGTATATAGTAATGGAAACAGCTTTAAATATAACGGTTGTAAATAACAATGCATTGCGGCTTGTAGGTAAAGAAGAAAGATGGATGATGTGTGGATGGATGTGTGGATGGATGTGTGGATGTGTTTAAGTAAGAAATGTAAAACAAGTCCTTTCTTGGCGTATAGTTGAAATAAAGACGTGTATATATATATATATATATATATATATATATATATATATATGGTAAATATGAAGGAGAGGGGCTTCCTTACCGATTTAGCTGAAACTTATTCACAATTTTGTGTATTTTGGTGCGTAAAACATGAATCTGCGAGTTAAAACTGTCGCTCTCAATTTTAGGAAAATTGTTATTAAGTACTAAAATTGACAGTTGCGTGGTTAGGATGTCTGTTATACTGACATGATGTAGACGCACATGATCCCTGATAGCACAGTGTCAGTTGGTGCCGTCATGATGTCGTCGTGTTGCTGTTAATATACACGAATTTCGTGCATATTAACAGCAACACGACGGCATCATGACGGCACCAACTAACACTGTGCTATCAGGGATCGTGCATAGTGACGTAAAAGTGCATGGAATTTACAGTAATAGTACAGTATAACAGCAACCTCTCATAATAGTCTGAAGCTTTACTTTAATTATATATATACACTCTAGGTTCCAGAAGGCAATGAATAGTCTCTGTTGTCATGAGAATTAAAAAAGTGTTAAATTGATATTTATATAGATGCTACTTCCAATTTTCTTTTACTTGAAAGTACAGTGATTATTCTTAACATAAAATAATTCCACATGGGTTTTCAACTTTCCATAAAACTGTAAAATAGACAACAAACTGTAAACGATAGACCTCGTTTTGCACTGCATGCACTGGATGGTGTGGGATGGATCTCGTTTCATGTGGAAAGTTAGAAACTCCATGTGGAACCATGTGGATTAATGTAATGAATTGTATATGAAATGAAACTAAAACCATGATCTCAACAACATATGTCAAGGTCAAGACCATCTCTACTATTATATAAAGGGGAAAAGTTTGTACTGTTGTTCGGGGTAATCTTAGAAAATATTGGACCAATTTTGAAAGTATTGTATATGAAGTAGGGGTAGAATTTCCCGGGGAGTGCTATAGGGTGTATAGTTTTTCGTTACCGATCTTCTGGAAACCGGTTTTTCTAATTTCTTTAATTTTTCAAAAAATAATTGACCGAATTTTAAAGAATTGTATATAAAACAGGGGTAGAATTTCCTAATAAAAAGGTTAACGATTTCAGTCTTAAAAAATCTACGTAATTGTTCTGATTTTTATTATTATTATATTGAATTTGGTGAGAATCGATGATTACCAATTTTATTCCTTGGTTTTTTAATTGAAAAATCGAGGTTCTGTGTACATCGCGAGCGAGCAATCTCAAAAATCCCGAAAAAATGCCTGGGTAAACCAAGGGTTGTTGTCGCTGATCGGTAAGTGAAATATTGGAAAAGCGGAAATGACTCAATAGTGTGAAACTCGAGTAGAAAAAGACCGGTTACGACATGTTTAATCTACGAAAACATTTATGCGGTCCGATTTGAAATTAGAGGCATTTATTAGTTATGATTCAAATTACGAATATCAATTTTATCCGAGTGTAATTGGAGCTAACTCCAATTGACACCTATATGTATAATGAATAAGTACCATTGGGGCGGCAGTGTGGTCTAGTGGTAGAGCGCCAGACTCGTAATCTGAGGAACCAGGTTTGAGTCCACTAGAGCCATGAAACATGGAATGTTTTTCCGATAGCTGCGCCCCTCCGTGCAAGATAGGCTCTTGTGCGGAGAAAACTGGACTCCGTCTTTCGGAAAGAGACGTTAAGCCGTTGGTCCAAAGGGTTAAAGTGAGAGGAGAAGGGTAGCAGATTGCGAACCCTGCGGGGATATGCAATAAATTACGAATTTTACAGGAATAAGTACCATTGAATTATTATTATCAGGTATGGCCAGGGGACACTGGTATTCAGGAATTCAACATAGTAGTAACCCCTCATCGAGAGTCTATCACGATTCTGCAGTGGAGTCAGTACGGTGGCCGCTTAATATCTGCAGATACTGGCGGATCTATAGTTGGTTGGAAGATGGATTCCAGGGGGCAGCTCTTTATGGTGTTTCATCACGAGCTAAAGGAATCTTTTACGCAAATTGCATTTAGGAAAGTTCCGCCAAAACCAGCTGTTGATATTAGGTACAATAATATATTACATACTTAAGCGAATAAGTCAAAAGCAGATTAAATTGCAACAAAGCAGCTTGTATTTTCATAATAGTTTCACAATTATTACAAGCTAGTATGGTGAAAAATATCGAATCTCAAAGAGGCTATTCCAAGTAAAACTTGCAAAGGAACATTTGATGGTATTCCTGATTGTTTTTGAATATCTGATTGCGCAATTTGTCATTTGCAGTGGTTTGGCGAAGGCGGCAGTGGCTGGTGATGAGAGAGCTTTGGACTTGTTCAGTTCCTGGCGTCCGAGAACTGCTGCACCAACGACAGTTTCGTCACAGCGGGATAACCATACGTTCTACATCGGTACTGTAAACGGCATCATATATTTTGTTGATGCTCAAGGACAGTGCAAGGAAGTTCTTAGTACCAATGGTGCAGCATTGCACTGCCTATTGTATCATCAGACCAGAGATTCTATCATTGTTATGACAGAGGGATTGAACATCGGGCACTTTCAAGCAGATTTGATTAGCGGAGAACTCACAGAGCTGACAAAGGTTTATGCCGTTGTGTTTTATCACTGTCATATCTACATATTATTTCTACTTAAAATTAAAGAACGTACTATATTCAAATTTTACAACAATGATCAATATCGTTGATTATTTATTGTATTTCTTATCGTCGGTTCTTGACAGGTTCAATGTTCAGAGAAAAAAAGAGATTTTTATTCATAAAGTATATAATAATTCGAATGGTAGGTAGTTATCCGTTATCCGTTATCAAGAAAAAAATGTAAAAAATAACGTTGATTGTTGTAGAATTTAAATATGTGACAAAAGTCTTTAATTCTGTGTAGAAATAATATCATAATAACCAATGTAATAGTAATAACAATAAGTATCATAGACAAATATAGACCTTCTATTTAATTGAGACAGATTAAATCTAATTGTCATGATTATATAACAACAATATATATATACGTACTATGTTATATTGCTATCCAATGTATCGTTTCAGGTAAAATTAAGTGGCAGAACCGATGCATCGCGAATCACCGGTACCACCTTGTGCTGGATTAGCGGAAACACGTTGGCTGTACTCACGGGAGAGCTTGCCGTACGATGCTGGGATCTTCACACCGGCGATACGTACGTTCTGTCGCCTCCAGATTCATCCAATGGAAATGTCGCAACTCCTCAGGAAATGTGCACTAGCTTGGCATTTTGCAAAGGCAATGGTAAAACACCAATATTTTTAAAATTCTAAGCAAAATTTATCTCATATCAAGTGTGTGGACTAGCGTCTCTTTATTAAAATTTATTAATATTTTAATTTTACGACGTTTTAATTGTTGCCGTTACTTTTACTGAGGTAAATTTGAGGACAGCGAACTAAATAATAATGTTCCGCGGTTCTTAGACACCTTGGCCGCTGGCTCCAACTTGGGTACAATCTATTTGTGGAAGCAAAAATGTGTGCCCGACTGCGATGAGAATGCCTGGCCGAGTGTTCCGGAGTCCTGCGCGATTCACGGCACGGTGAAGCAGCTGGCGTGGGGTGTCGGTTTATCACGAAATTCCCTTCTGGCTGTTAACTGTATCACTAACGTGTTCATCCTGCATCAGCAACCGATGTGCGCCGTGTACAACGACGGTGTTTGCGCAAGCCAACTCACCCCGACGCAGATTCTGCTCGAGATGGATAACCAGACATATACACTAAAGACGGAGATTCAGGTGCAGGTCGTCGCTGTGTCACGGGAATACATCGCCGTCTCCTCCAGTAGACAAATCGTCGTCAACAGTATCAACAAAGGTGCCAATCTTAGCACGAGTGTGTTGGCAACCATCAACTGTGACACAGAAAAGATGTTGATCTACGAGCACACGTTGATCGTGTTGACTCCAACGATTATTCAGCTGCGATCTATAGAAGGCTCTGTTATTCAGACACTTCCCACTTTACCAGAGGAGGGCGAACCGATCACGATGGAATTGACAGGTAAAAGACTCTAACGATAAGGTATCTCTATTGCTTGCCTATCCCTATTATAAATGTTACATTCGAAATTCTTTGTAGGACATTATTTAACTGTAGCGTCATTGAATGGCATTTTGAAGATTTGGAATCTAGGCAAACACGAAGCTAAGTTACATACTCGCGCCATGGCAACGTACGAAGCGATTAGCGATTTCGCCGAGATCATTGAGGCCAAATGTAATTCGGATTGCCATTGCGTCTCGATCACTGTTGCTATGGCAAATCTCATGCCTAGTTCGGTTCTATATATCTGGGACATCGAGAGCGATCAGATCCACGAATTCGACTTCGGAGAGTCAGACGACATCGTTGACGATGACTCCATGTTGTGAGTAAAGAAGCTGAGAAAATTCGACGTAACTGCGAATCGAATCTCAGATCAGAATTAATTGTACTTTCCATTAATCCATTTGGATCCCACAATTGTGTATGTATCCCTAATACACATACGTTTACCTATATAAAGGCAATTGCATATTCCATTAATGCAGCATTAGTGCACAATGTAATATGCAAGAGTAATAACATTTCGGTACTACGTTACTTTTAGAGCTGCCCAATGCAAAGGAAGGTTGGTCACAGCGCACTGCTGGGATGTGGAGGATCCCAGGCTACTGATATGTCGAGCTCAACAATTGGATTCTAAGAGCTTCGATAAAGACAATAATCGAGTAATGTCTGCTAATTTGTCTACAGTTGAATCTCGGATTAAATATCTATATACCTGTTAGAGCTAAATTCCCTATTATTTTTTAATAGCAGAAGCTTCCGCAACTTAACGCTTTGATTTGTATTGAACTATAACAATATCTGATTGAAACAAACTACAGTTATGATATGACTTAAACCGCAAACGAGAATGTCAGTATAAAGTCAGTATTAAAGTAAAAATTTCTTGTTTTTTAGTGTAGGGTTTTTACACCTTTTTCTTATCAATAAACACCATAAATTTTAACTTTTACATTTTGTTTTTATTCTCTCAGATAATTAAAAATAGCGGCTTATTTCTAACTGAAAATATCCTAAACACAAGTATGTTTAATCTTTGAAACGATAACTATCACTTCTTAAGATTCTTCTAAAATAAAATAGATTATAAACTACATTTCAAGTGTTATATTTAAATGTATTTTTTTTTATATAATACATTTTAAAATATTTTCCACATAATCTCTCATTATATTGATAGTAATCAATGCCGCTTAATTATGCTGTTTACATTGTGCCGCTCAATTATGTTTACAATTGTTTTTACATTGCCAAATAACGTTTTACTTATATTTTTATCTATAACAACTACATGCAATAGCTAATAGTATGTCGATAAGATTAATATTCTTACATCTCAACAGCTGTGTGTCATCGGTAGTCTACAAAGTGTAAATTTCTCCTTTTGCACTGTAACGGGATTTTGTAACTCCTTAAGGAGGTTTTACGTATAGTTATATGTAATAGGTACAATTTTGTTTTCTTGATTAGCTAGTTTCAGAAATGATTCATAAACAACATGTTATCATTGACAGAAAAAGTGTAAAAATCGCAATTTTGTCTCATTTTTGTACTTGATATTGTTTAAATAAATCATTTTAAAAAATTGAAAAAAAATATATATATAAACAGAAAAAGTTAAAAAACCGTAATTGCAATTCTCGATGTCATAGAAGTGTACCATCAAAATTTAATTCATTTTTACTGTACAGGAGCAGAGATACATAATATAATATTTACATAGGGAGTATGTTTATATATACAATTTCTGTAACTTTAAAAGCGAACTTCTCAGAAATGGGTCAGACAATCATTCACAAATTTAACATGGCGGGTTTTTGGGAGATATAAGTGCACAATCTCTGTCAATTTTAGCTTCATCCTTTTATTTTGACATAAGCGATATACATCCTTAACGACAGTTTTGGTATTGTTGCGCAGGTATTATGTATGGCAAAAAAGCTGCGCAACGATACCGAAACTATCGTTAAGAAGTTACAGAATCCCACCTCTGATCTCTCAATACTTTACACACACGTAAAATAAAAGTAACTAATAAAGTTATGGATGTGATTGTATGATACTTTTATTCTATCCATTAAAATGCTATTAAAATATGAATGGATACAAAGAAAAAATTGAAGATACATATAGAGTGTTTGATTCTGATATGAATAAAGATTAATTAAAGGAGATTTGATTATATATACATATCTAATGCGGAATATTAAACTATTTTTAAAACAATATTAATAATTTTTTGTTGATAAGGATACATTGATTTTTCTTTAATAGTAAATTTACTTTTTACTCTTATGTATTTGTATACGACTGATTATGAATTACAAGATTTTAGGACTAAGAAGATAGGGATAAAATATAAAATTAATACATTGATTATACACTGATTGATTCTACGGCGATTATATTTAATAAATCATGGTATCCTTTTTTTTGCAGACTGCTCAGGACTCCGTAGTGTTGGTATCGTTATTCGCGACATCGGATCATGGTATCGTCATACAGGACGTGAAGCCGATTGTTGATGAGAATTGTCGATTGCTAGGTGTACACTCACCGCACATCGTTATTCTAAATTCTGAAAAGAGTCTGGATAGAAGCAGCAAGATTATGCGATTATTAATGAGAGACTTTGAGGAACTAGGAGAGTGTGATTCCGTTACCAGGAAAGCGGTGATGGACTTTAGTTATCATATTAGCGTGGCGAATATGGAAGAGGCCTTTAAAGCCATTAAATCTATAAAGAATGAGGCCGTCTGGAAGAGTCTGGCCAAAATGTGCGTGAAAACGAAGCAGTTGAACATGGCTCTCCTTTGTCTGGGTCATATGAAGCAGGCCAATGCCGCGCGGGCCTTACGTGAAGCGATGCAAGACGATACTTTAAGCTTGGAAGCGCAAGTAGGAATTTTAGCCGTCGAGCTTGGTCTGTATGTAAGTTTTTAAATACATAAGCGTGTATGTAACGAGTGCTGCTGAACATATCCGAAATATCATATTGATTGTATGACGCTCTAAACTGCAGACCGATGCTGAACGTCTGTTTCGAGAAGCAAAACGTTTGGATCTACTAGGACGGCTGTACGAGGCGCGGAATAAGTTCAAAGAGGCGATCGAATTGGCTAGTAACGAAAATAGGATTCGCGAAAAAACGAGCTACTATAATTACGCTCACGCGTTGGAACAACAAGGTAAAGTGGCGGAGGCTATTGATATGTACACGAAAGCCGATTGCCATCGATTTGAAGTGCCCAGAATGCTCTTGACGAGGCCTCGAGAGTTACTCACGTACCTGAATAATTCCGAAGAACCGTAAGTGATTTAGCGGTATTAATCGCATGTGTCGATTAGAGAGTAATTATAGTTGCAATGCAATCAGATTGATATTGTCACAGGGAGATTAAAAATTGGCATGCCCAGTACACCGAGTCGACTGGCGACATGGAGACCGCTCTACATCTTTACGAACAAGCAAAAGATACTTTATCGATGACGAGGCTGCTCTGTTACTTCGATAGAGAGGATGAAGTGTGCGAGCTGGTGACTAGAACAAATCACGCCGCGGCGGCGTACCATCTTGCTGCGCATTACGAATCGAAGAATAATGTGGTACAAGCAATTCATTTCTACACTGTTGCTAAAGCCTATACCAATGCGATACGGCTATGCAAGGTGAGGCATTTGATTGTATTAAAAATTGTTCGCTTGTAACGCCTTATTTATCCCATTTTGATTTGCTTGACAAGAGTTAGCGAGTCTTTTCGATATTTATTATTTGTAGGAGCATGACATGCTGGAAGAACTGTGGCCACTAGCTATCCTGGCGTCACGGCACTCGCAGATAGACGTCGCCAAGTTTTACGAGGACAATGATCAACCGGATCGCGCGGTACTACTGTACCATAAAGCTGGTCTTTTGCATAAAGCTTTGGACGTTGCGTTTAGAACCCGACAATACAGCGCGTTGCAACTGATTATCATGGATGTGAACGCGGATTCTGATCCGGCATTGATCCACAAGTGCGCGGACTATTTTATGCAGAATGACCAGATCGACAAGGCGGTAGATCTGCTCGCGACCGGCAGAGATTATATGGCGGCTTTGGATCTGATCCAGCAGCATAACGTCGTGTTGAGCGAAGAGCTCGCGGAGAAATTGACTATTGAAAAAGAGAGCAATAACACCACGGAGCGCGAGCATACGAGGATTTCCACGCTTGAGAAAATCGCAGAGATCGCTTTCGATCAGGGGAACTACCATCTAGCGACTAAAAAATTCACGCAGGCTGGCAACAAGCTACGCGCCATGAAGGCGTTGCTCAAGTCCAGCGACACCGAAAAGATCTGCTTTTTCGCGCAAGTCTCGAGGAACCGCGAGATCTATATCATGGCAGGCAACTATTTGCAGTCTCTGGATTGGCAAAATCAACCGGAAATTCTGAAGAACATAATCAATTTCTACTCCAAGGGCAAGGCCATGGATCTGTTGGCGAATTTTTATGTGGCATGCGCGCAGGTGGAGATCGACGAGTTTCAGAATTATGAGAAAGCGTTGGACGCTCTGAATCAAGCGAACAGGTGTCTGTCCAAGGTGGTAACTCCGCGAGATCCGAATGTTCACAATCGGGCGGTGGAGCTGGTGAATAATAGAATGTCGGCGATTAAACGCTACTTGGATATTAAAAGGTAAATCCAAGATGCTGGTTCTTTTGCAATAAGTAACATTGACAGCGTGAAAGTATTTGCGAGGAATTAAATAGTAGATAAATAAAAGAAAGTTTGATATAGCCATGAATAAAGATAAAAAAAGTCTTGATTTGGTCCAAAGTATTAAACTGCTTGATCGTGTTTACCTTTTTATCCTCGGAAGATTATTATACTGACAAGGGGTCGCCAAATGCTAAATTCTGAATGTAACAAAACTTTATATAGATAAAATAAATAGATAAATTTAGAAATTATTAGTTAGAGCCGAAAAAGTTGTAAAGCGTGAAATCAACATAATGGTGTGACCGGAGCTTTTGCGGACGGACCTTATTTCTCTCGGGAAAAAAGGAGAAGCTTGAAATCATTCCTTATAGGTAGAGAAATTTTTGTTTTTTTTTAATTACATCTCAAAAACTTTGAGATATCAAAAAATGCTTTATAATAAAAATACTTCTATTTAACACCACGTTAGAAACATTTTAAAAAGATAATTATTTGCACACCTTATACGAAATCACTATAATAAATATACAATAAAATGATATTTTTAATCTAAATGTATTGATAATTTTTTATGAGAAATTATAACAATTATAATTTTTACGGTTAAAGAAATCACTACTTGCAGCAGACGGTGTACACATGAATAATATAATATATATATATATAATATAATTATATTTCGACATTTCTATAATGTCTACATATATGAGTTATCATGCCATATATTTTTATAGCATTTTTTGTAATGTATAAGCACAATTATTACAAACATGAGCAATGAATATGCTTATTATAATATATTTAAAATGAAATCTTACTATATTAACATTAAGGCCCGGTAGTCGTCTCGTCAGGGCATGTATTAGATAAAGTTTTCGATTTCGGATTTTATATCAAATTATATGATCAGCTTTGCAGTCGATTTTATCTGTGGCTCCTTACCGACTATTTACTCTAGAAAATCGATCTCGAAAATCACAAATTTTGCATTACTTCATACAGACGGCCAGAAAAAGAGAAGGCTCTATCACGGTTTCAATCACATATTTTCGCATTTTTCGATCAGATGAAGTGAGAAAAAAAACATTGCTTTTTGTACATTAAATTTCGAAGAATCCGATGCAACCATAAAATATATAGTTTACCGGAGATTTCGCTGCTAATTTTTTAGTTTATTTTAGTGAAAATGCGGTAATCGAGCAGACATTTTTTGGTCGAGGTGAGGTTGGGAAGACTTATGGCAACGCCGCTGGCTAATCACTGTAGTTGCAGGTTATGAGGCTCGTTTTTCTTAGCCGAATCTGCCTAGTTTACACCGTGCGTTTAGGCCGCGACCTATACCTTATATTCAACCTAAACACGATAGGTCGCGACGATGTAAACGGTTGCGACCTCGCTTGGGTCAGGTCTCTTTTTCGCGTGCCCTGACCTAAATTAAGTCACACGACGTAACGCGTGTAAACGCAGGTCGCAGGTGACCTAAAGACCGCCTAAAGTGCAGAGAGTGTATCAATAGATACTGGATACTGGATTTTTATCTATATTTGACCAAAAGTATCATAGGTCTACATGGTGTAAACGTTTTGTTTAGCAGCCTATTTTAGGTCAAGGCATGGGTCAGGTCGCGATCAGGTCGCACGGTGTAAACTAAGCCGATTGACACCCCTGTCATGCGTTTTGAAACCCTTTCTCAGTAATTGTCAAAATTCAATCGAAAAGGAGATGTAATCTCACTTGTAACTTTTCTCGACGACTCGCATGATCAGCTGATCAAAACGGAGTCAAATGAAAAAAATCACATAATTTGGAAAAAGTAACATACTTTGTCACGTATGAAATTTTACACCATAATTCATAAAATTATTTTTTACTTAGCAAAAATTGCCTGAAATATATTTCTGAACGTAAAAACCTACAAACAGTCACATGACTAGCACGTAGCGAGACGCCTACCTTAACATAATTATATCTTATAGTATTCACAATTGAAATATTCCTCAAAGAGATACAATATTTCTTGCATTCCCCATTTGATAATTTCTAAATTTATCTATTTATCTCACCTATATAAGGTGTCCCAAAAGTCTCGGAACAGTTAAAAATATCTCGAAAAATATGGAAGATATGGAAAAACGTTTTAAATAAAAGGTATAAGGTTTAAAAAAAATCTATTTACTGACCTATTTCTGATCTATTTCATTTTGATCAGTTTGATCTTACGTGTCGTCATTAAGATCAAGTCAGGGTCACTTTGAATTTTATAAATTAGTCCTCCTATTTTTTATTGCATATTCTTGTAGCCCTTGTAGATATGTTTTTAAAACACTATAATAAAGTTTTTTTTCGTTAAAAATTTCCTGAGATTTTTTAAATTTTATCACATTTTTAATATAAAATATGAAACATCTCATATAAAGTATTCACTTTTCGATGACTTTACCAAAATACTTTTATACGTAGAATAATGAAAGGAGTTGAATAATAATTATTTTTACATTTGCAATTTTACATTTTAGCCGTCAAATTAAGATTTTTGGATGAAAAAATTGCCGGCAAGCTGGAAATTGTTATACAGGTTCATTTTAGTGTTCTTTTAAACATACTAAAAGTCCCCATACATAGAGCGTGAGCCGGCTGCGCCATCTTGAAAAAAAGAGTACAAAAATGGGTTTTTTTGTGAATAACTCGGAAATTATTAGTTTCACGGGAAAGAACATTCAGAGCGAAAATGTAGCTGATAAAATTCCTCGCAATTTGGTTTTTTGTGAAACTTCGTACGACCATTAGTTCCCGAGATATATTTTTTTGAAGCATCTGGCAAATGAGGAAAGAGCTGTTTCTTCGAGCGTTTTTTCAAAATATCTCAGTTCTGGCTGTCCAAAAGTAAAAAATGCATACAATGAAAGTGAAAGAGAATTAAATTACCTACAAAATGCATTATTTATGTTATACCGCGCGACTAATATTTCTGGAAATATTACGGGTTAAATAAAATGTTGACTTTCGGAAATTATGAGAATAAATAGTTCCTCACAATATAAGTCGGAAATGGGTAGTTCTACGTAAAAAATTGTTAAAATCAAATAGAAAGGTTATTAAATTTTTATTTTTTTGGTTTTTGACCGATTTGCATAAGACTAATAGTATTTTTGATATCCGTAAAAGAAACGGTTTTTAGGTACACTTCTTAAAATGGCGGACTTCCGAGTTATCTTTTTTAAAAAAAATACACATGTTTCTTGAAGTTTATTAAATTATCTTTAAAATGATTTTTTATTTGACCTTCTGTGATGAATACTTCCAGAGATATAGCCTTTTAAATATTTTTTTATGTTAAAAATTTCTTAATAATTTATAGTTTTTTTTTACAAAACATGACATAAAATTACTTTAGAAAAAATAATATCGACATTTTTTCAAAAATTTATATGCATATGTATGTGATCCTGCAGTAGAACCGGTTTTGAAATAAAAGTTTTTAAAAAATTGTCATTTCAATTATGCCTTTCTTAAGAGTTTTTGTAAAAAAATAGGGTTTGCCACACTTTTTTGTAATTTTCTCAGTTTCTATGAGAGATACGTACAAAATGCTTTAGACCAAATTTGAAGTTTATATAAAATTTCCTAAAAAACAGTATATTCGACATTAATATGTGACCAACAATTATACCAACAACAGAAGCTAGAATAATGTTGCTCTTTTTTCCTCAGTTTACCGTAATTTTTAATAATTTAAATACTGTCGAAAAAATTTATTTGGAAATTTTTGCGGTCGGCGTAATTTTCAAATTTTATTATACATGATGTAAGCTTCCCGTTGGTCTTTGGGTTAAATTTTTAAGACGGGTAGTATTCGAGATATAGGACGTCGAAAGTGGCCGCAACAAATATAATTTCTGTTTCATATGCAGAGGCAAGCACACAGTGCAAGTAAAGGATGCATATTTATTTTTGATATACTAATAATTAAACCAATAAAAACATAAAAAACTGCGTACATGTAACCTAAAATAACTCTGAAATCCGCCATTTTGAGAAGTGTACCTAAAAACCGTGTATCTAAAAGGCATAATTGAAATGACAATTTTTTAAAAACTTTTATTTCAAAACCGGTTCTACTGCAGGATCACATACATATGCATATAAACTTTTGAAAAAATGTCGATATTATTTTTTCTAAAGTAATTTTATGTCATGTTTTGTAAAAAAACTATAAATTATTAAGAAGTTTTTAACATAAACAAATATTTAAAAGGCTATATCTCTGGAAGTATTCATCACACAGAAGGTCAAATAAAAAATCATTTGAAGATAATTTAATAAACTTCAAGAAACATGTGTATTTTTTTAAAAAAGATAACTTGGAAGTCCGCCATTTTAAAAAGTGTACCTAAAAACCGTTTCTTTTACGGATATTAAAAATAAGGGAGACCGGGGCTAAGCCGACAACGAGGCAAACTTGACACTAGGCTTTTTGCCAATTTAAATCTATCGTAGAAACTTGCCTTTCCTACTGTAAATGCGTCTTTATGTACCAGTATTATCAACGGAATTTGGTAACATTCTGAGTTATAGTGTAATTTTTAACGCGACATAAGTGTTTTTGATAGTAAAAAGTAATTTTTCTGATCTCTCGAAAATGTCTACTCTTTCATCGAGCTTTACTCTTGCGAATCTACCGATAAGTGATTTTGATGGAAAATTTGATGCTTTATACGAATCCGATAATAATTTTTGCATATTGTCAAAATTTTTATATTTTTGGAGTAACAAAAGTAAAAAACGACGTTCGGGGCTAAGTCGACAGGGGCTAAGTCGACACGCTGTTTTATTGGTTCCCAATAATAAACGATGCTTGTAATGCAGCATATGGCCCATGACAAATGTGTGCGCACGCATAATCGCAAATTTATTTGCATAAATTGTTTTTCAGACATGAGTTTAGATGAAAATAATTGAATATTTAACAATTTTTGTTCTCATTATTTCCAATGATTGTTTTACTTAATTCCAAATTTTTGTACTTTCTAAATACACGATATTTCCAGAAATATTAGTTGCGCGGTATAACATAAATAATGCATTTTGTAGGTAATTTAATTCTCTTTCACTTTTATTGTATGCATTTTTTACTTTTGGACAGCCAGAACTGAGATATTTTGAAAAAACGCTCAAAGAAACAGCTCTTTCCTCATTTGCCCTATGCTTCAAAAAAATCTATCTCGGGAACTAATAGTCGTATAAAGTTCTACAAAAAACCAAATTGCGAGGAATTTTATCAGCTACATTTTCGCTCTGAATGTTCTTTTCCGTGAAACTAATAATTTCCGAGTTATTCGCAAAAAACCCATTTTTGTACTCTTTTTTTCAAGATGGCGCAGCCGGCTCACGCTCTATGTATAGGGACTTTTAGTATGTTTTAAAGAACACTAAAATGAACCTGTATACCAATTTCCAGCTTGCCGGCAATTTTTTCATTCAAACGCCCAAAAATAATCTAATTTGACTGGGCTATTTGTAAAATTGAATATACATCTACAAAATGCAAATCTAATTTTTATAAAATAATTTGTATTTTTCTGCAACAATCGATTTCTTTCATTATTCTACGTATAAAAGGATGAAGGTAAAGTCATCAAAAAGTGAATACTTTACGAGATCCTTTATATTTTAAATTAAAAAAATTATGATAAAATTTGAAATATTTTAGAAAATTCTTAACAAAAGAAAGCTTTATGACAGTGTTTTGGAAACGTCTTGACAAGGATGACAAGATTATGCAATAAAAAATAGGAGTCCAATTTATAAAAAATTCAACGTGACGCTGACTTGACCTTAACGACGCATAGAACTGATAAGAAACCTATTCGTTTTTGCTGCACTTCTGAACTAGCGCAATAAGTTAAAATGAAAGAAAATATACTTATTTTATTCTAACTTATTGCACTAGTTCAGAAGTGCAGCGAAAACGAACAGGCCTAAGGCCAATAAATAGGTGTATTTAAATTTTTGTCTAAAACGTTTTTTTATATCTTCCATATTTTTCGAGATATCTCTCTGATTGCTCTGGGACTTTTGGGACACCCAATATGTATATTTATGTTTTGTTACAATCAAAATTTGACACTTTGTGAGGTTTCCTTGATATAGATCAAATAATTTGAATTTTTTTATAGTCATGCTAATCTCCAAACTCTGTAAATATTTATTTGTTTAATAAGTAAATAGCGACTGATATGTGTGACATAAATTAAAGAAATATGGATATTTTTGATTATTGAGCGGGATCGAAAGTATCTGCAAGAAATTTACTGTAAAAAAAAATTATTTGTCTGGTTTTGTTCAAATGTTAGAGATCACTTTTTGGTTGGCGCTCGTTTGCACATAATTGTAAGATAGTAGTAAGTCGCACATGTATAATATTGATATGGTTGATTTGCGTTTGATACTCGTTGTATATTAGTCAGTAAGCTCATAATCGTAAAATTACCGTCGGTTTGAGACTCGCGCGAAACGTTGGCGGACCGCGACAGGTGTTCGCGCGACTCACCCGACTCGTGCTGCCCACCCACGGGTGGCAGGCCCAATTATTGGGACAATAGTACTCGTTCGCGCCGTACTTCCAGGAGCGCGAGCCGAGAGAGTGCCGGACCAGCCGGACGCCGGAGCACTCGACACTCTCGTAAGAATCGCCGACAAGATAAGACGGAGTATCAGCGACAGTCGAGCGCTCGAAGAATCCATTAGAAACGGCGTTTGCCTGCTTGCCCGTTTTGTGTTGCTTGCTGCTCACTTGCTTGCTTGCCCGCTACCTTGTCTGCCTGCACGCCTCTTGCTCGCTGTCAAGGAGGATTCGCCACCAGAGAGGACAGACGAGATCGGCCGAGAGACCATCCCAGGAGGGCGCCGGGCCGCGATACGGTGAGTCGCTTCGCTTGATTTATCCCGCTTTTCTTGCACGTAATTTCGCTTGCATTCGTGAGGGGATTGTCCCTCTGGTCCTTCGAACCACTCTAATACAGGCCAATCGCGAATCCGGGGACCGATTGATACCCCCCCCCCCCCGAGCATTGGTCCTTCGAGCCGGATTTTACTTTCTCGCGTCTAGAAACTTCCGCCGACCTTTCGCGCGATTCGATTGGAACATCGCCTAATCATTCTTAGTCGCATCGATTAATCGGCGCGTACAATATTGTATTTTTCGCTTGTGCGCGTGCCATTATTCGAGCACTTTGCTCTCGTATCGAGTGATCGGTGCGTGCAATATTGTATTTTTCGCTTGTGCGCGTGCCATTATTCGAGCACTTTCGCTCTCGTATCGAGTGATCGGTGCGTGCACGCTCATCCCGCGTGATCCCTCTCGCCCTTCGTCGCACTCGGCACGTCGGGACAGAGGTATCCGCGTAATTGTCGTTTTGCTTGCGCGCGCGCCATCATCTCGAGCCCCCCTTGCTAATCACTGCATAATCATTGCAGTATTATTAATTCGGAATAAGCGTCGCATGCGCGTTTTCGCCCCGCGTGATCTCTCTCGTCCGTTCGTTGCATCGGCACGTCGAGACAGAGACATCCACGGATAATCGTAGATTCGTTGGCGCGCGCGCCATTATTCTAACTTTCTGCATAATCGTTGCAGACTCCGCATCGCACATTCGACAGCGTCGAATTTCGATTATCTTTGCACCGTGTGCTCGGCGCGTGCACTTTCGCCCTGCGAGATATCTCTCGTCCTTTGTCGCACTCGGCACGTTGCGACGAAGATATCCGCGAAATTGTAATTTCGCTTGTGCGTGCGCTATTACTCGTTGCATCAATTGATTGTCGATCTCACTTGTCCATCGGAACATCAATTCGGATAATCGGCGTGCGCTCTTCGTGTGATATCTCTCGTCCGCTCATCGCATTCGGCACGTTGCGGCGAAGATATCCGTAATCGTCGTCTCGTTCGCGCGCACGCCATTACCTCGATCCCTCGCGCGAATCGCTGCATAAGCATTGCAGCCCTTAGCGATTTGGAATACTCGGTGCGTGCACGTTCGCCCTGCGAGATCTCTCTCGTCCGTTCGTCGCTTAGGCGCATCGCGACGTCGAAATCCGCGTAATTGTACCTTACGGCGCGCGTACCATTATTCCACATTTGATCTCTGCGGCGAAACTCTGCATAATTGTTGCAGATTTCGCAGAGAAAATTTAATGTGCAAAGGGCGATCGAATATTCGAGAATATATTCTAATATTCCATCGTAGTCGATCTTTTGTTTTCGAACTCGAGTCGTCCGCCTCCCTCGACCTTGGAGAGCGGCGCGGTGTGTTCGCTCATTGTTTCGGTTGTTTTGGTCTCCGCATTCCAGAGCGAGATATTTCTTGCGTTTGTTGTGCTGGCTGCCATCCCCTGAACTCTGTCGACTTTCAAATTCGTTGCTTCGTTCGCACGTTGTGTGTCGCATTTCGCTAACGGCTGACGAGAGCAATAATATTTGTACCGTGTATTTCGCAATCGGCTCTCAACTCAAGATATCGAGTATCGCACTTCGATCTCAAAATGACTCGGGGCTGCAAATCGCGGCGCGAGCTGTGCGTGCGGCGCATGCAGGAAATACATAAATATTTGATGCTCGCGGTAGACAACGTAGCTATGAGACCGACCTTTATCGTTCGATATCCGACGGTACCCCAATTAGTTCAGGATTTTGAGGAGGCTCACCTCCAGGTGATACAGGACGCCACGGACGAGGAATTCGCCATCGAAGACGCGATACGGGAGGAATTTGATAAAATGCGTTTCGCGGTTATAGGAAGGTACGAAAGCTTCGTGCCCGCGCGGGGGAGCGGGGAGCCCTTGCGGGGTGCTCCGCCCGTACCTCACTCCGCGATCAAACTGCCGAAGATCGATCTCCCTAAATTCACGGGTGATCTCGCTCTGTGGCCGTCTTTCATCGCGTTGTTTAACACGGCGATTCACGAAAGGGATGGCGTCTCCGCCATTGAGAAGTTTCAATATTTGTTGGCTTCACTATCGGGGGAGGCTCTCGGGGTCGTAAAAAATTTGCCGTTGACCGCGGACAACTACGCGATCGCATACGACGCCTTGATCTCGCGCTATCAAAACAAGCGGAAGCTGGTCGATCGCTACGTAGACTCGATGCTCAACTGTAAACCTTTAAAGGCCGAAGCGGCCGCACCACTGTGTGCATTATTAGACACGTTCCTGGAGAATACGCGCGCGCTGACAGTGCTCGGATTTCCCACGGACGCGTGGGATTACTTACTCTTCAAATTTTTATCGGACAAGCTTCCTCGCTCGTTGCGGGAGAAGTTCAAATCGGAGCATCGGTCGGAGGAGATTCCTCACTATACCGACTTAACTAAATTTATCGAGGAGCACTGCCGCGTTCTCGCGTCGATTTCTGGCCTTTCAATTGCATCGCCCGTCTCGTCTCCGCCAAACTCGTCAAGGGCCGCATCGACCACTTCGCTCGTCGCCCAAAGCGCCGCGTGTCCAAAATGCACGAAACAGCATTCGTTGGCTAAGTGCCCCAGTTTCATACAGCTCTCGGCCAAGGAACGGCACCACCTTGTTCGCGAAGAGGGGTTGTGTCTAAATTGCCTCCGCGCGGGCCATAATTGGAAGACTTGCCCTAGCCTTTGGACCTGCCGGTCATGTCAGGCGAAGCACCATTCTCTCCTGCATTTCGAGCAGGCTAGCGTCCCGTCTCTCGCGCCCGCTCCAGCGGTCACGCCGGTCGTCGACATAGCGGCACCGGCGAATACAGGCGAAAACTAATCGCATTACATCGAGACATAATCGCGCGCCCTTCGTCACGCGTGATGTCTCTCGTCCGCTCGTCACATGGGCAAGTTCACGACGACAATATTCGTGTACCTATAATTTGTTGGACGAGGTCGAGCCTTACACCCTCACCCCGTCATCGTGCACCGTCGAGTCATCGCACTCACGGTGCTTTTGGACACCGCCGTCTTGGCGCGTCACCACTCGGGTGACGCCGAACGGTAGGACTTCATCTTCGCCGTCTTGGCGTAGCACCATCGTTCTCCCACTATTACGGAGGGCCTCGGGTGTCGCCAAACGGTCGGACCTCATTCGGAGGTCTTCGACTCCCGCCGTCTTGGCGTCTCACTATTGTTCCTCCCGCTATCACGGAGGGCTTAGGGTGTCGCCGAACGGCTGGACCTCATTCGGAGGTCACACATCGTCACGCGCGAGGTCTCTCGTCCGCACGTCGCATGGGCACGTTCGTGGCGAAGATATTCGCGTACTCATAGTTTTGCTTGGACGAGTCGGTTTACCACTCACTCACCCTGTTTGAAATATGTACTTTGCTCAACTGAGCGATTATTGTTCGCTAAAAGGTTTGGAATACCGACGCTCGTTCAGGAAGACTGCTTTGCAAATGCTAACGAAAAGATGGGTTAATTCTTATAATAAGACAAGGAAGGACAGATCAAATATACGCTGATATTTATGTTATGTATCAATTTTACTCGAAACCAAATCACAATCTTATATTTCTAAATGAGAAACGGTAGTAAATAATATTATATGGTTCGACTTCTCAGAACCGACGCTTTGTGTAATCCGATATCCAAGGTCGGATTTGTTTTGCTCAAATAACGTTCGTATATTCTTGCGAAATCTTGATATCGTTGGCTGACGAATATCTCATATGATATTAATTGCGGGAATCAAAAGTAAATATCTAAATAGTTATTACAGTAAGAATGTCTATTTAATTATAATATAGTAATTTGGAATCGTCGTAATAATATATATTGAATTAATACGTGGTACGCTTTTATATCAAATCTAGTGAAGTTAATACCGATAATATTATACTTAGTATAATTCATCTGAATAAGGCAAAACGAGAGTATCTCGATTAACAGATATGGTGGTTACGTATCTGTCGTAAATCTAATTATCCAATAAATACCGGAAGGGCAGCTTCCGTCGCCGCGGTCGCCGCGTCGCTGTCGCTGTATTGCGCGCTTATTTCGAACACACCCCGTTATCGTGCGCCGTCGAGCCGCCTCACACTCACGGTGTCTCGGACCATACTACGCCATCTTGGCGTCTCGCCATTGTTCCTCCCGCTATCACGGAGGGCTTCGGGTGTCGCCAAACGGCCAGACCCCATTCGGAGGTCGTAAACGAGTGTTGCTCACACGCGCGCCAGTAGTTCGATTCGCTTGACAAACCCATTAGCGCGATCATTCGGGTCGTTTCGTTGTCTCGCATCCCTTTGTGTCCGACCTTTCGCTTTTCGCGGATCTTACAAATCCACTCGTTTAAATCTCGTTCCAAATAAGCAGATTCGTCGTTGGATAAAATTCGTAGGGTAATCGCGTATCTCGTAAGGTTATGACTCGATCCGGGACCAAGCCGGTACCCGCGACCTTGGCCGTAGATCAACTCGAAGCGCATTCGGCGCTACTGGCGGTGGTAAAATTGGTTCAGCTGGAATCCTTCGGCGAGGAAATCGATCGACTAAGGAACGGAAAGAGACTCCCCAAGTCGTTCAGCAAATTTGCTCCGTTTCTAGACCCAACGGGACTTCTCAGGGTGGGCGGCGAGCCGGATGGCGTTTCGCCATTGTTCCTCCCGCTATCACGGAGGGCTTCGGGCGTCGCCAAACGGCCGAACCTCATTCGGAGGTCATAAACTACCGCCGTCGTGGCGTATCGTCATTCGGGTGTCGCCAAACGGCCGGACCTCACTCGGGGGTCAAACGAGCATCGCTTGCGCGCGTACCATTATCTCGATCTCGTGGACAGGCCACTTATTGCGATCACTCAGGTTGTTTTGCTGGGTTGATCCAGCGGGCGTTCCCAGGGTGGGCGGCCAGCTCGCGGAATCGGGGTGGCCATTCGAGACCAACCACCCTGCTCTATTGCCTAAATGTCGGTCAACCGAACTCGTTATTGAACAAGTCCACCGCGCAGTCCAAGTCGCCTTGGTGCGGAGCGAACGGCTCGATTCAACGGACCCTGGGGAGGCCGTGCCCCTTGCCCATGGGCCCGCCATCACGGGCGACCGATTCCGATTAAAGAAAATCCAACACGTTGGATTTTGGTGGGCGGCATGGTTGGCGCTTGTTTGCACATAATTGTAAAATAGTAGTTAGTCGCACATGTATAATATTGATATGGTTGATTTGCGTTTGATACTCGTTGTATATTAGTCAGTAAGCTCATAATCGTAAAATTACCGTCGGTTTGAGACTCGCGCGAAACGTTGGCGGACCGCGACAGGTGTCAATACTCGCGCGACTCACCCGACTCGTGCTGCCCGCCCACGGGTGGCAGGCCCAATTATTGGGACAATAGTACTCGTTCGCGCCGTACTTCCAGGAGCGCGAGCCGAGAGAGTGCCGGAGCACTCGACACTCTCGTAAGAATCGCCGACAAGATAAGACGGAGTATCAGCGACAGTCGAGCGCTCGAAGAATCCATTAGAAACGGCGTTTGCCTGCTTGCCCGTTTTGTGTTGCTTGCTGCTCACTTGCTTGCTTGCCCGCTACCTTGTCTGCCTGCACGCCTCTTGCTCGCTGTCAAGGAGGATTCGCCACCAGAGAGGACAGACGAGATTGGCCGAGAGACCATCCCAGGAGGGCGCCGGGCCGCGATACGGTGAGTCGCTTCGCTTGATTTATCCCGCTTTTCTTGCACGTAATTTCGCTTGCATTCGTGAGGGGATTGCCCCTCTGGTCCTTCGAACCACCCTAATATAGGCCAATCGCGAATCCGGGGACCGATTGATACCCCCCCCCCCCGAGCACTTTTTAATATTTATATTATATTTATACTTGAGATTATCTAGATAGTTCCATATTTTTATACAGTCAATTTTTATATATTCGTTAAAAAAATAAAGATTGAAATGTTTTATTTTATCATGGATATATCGTATCTTTAGCGCACGTCTTACGTTTACGGATCTTGACTATCTTTATTTATACAATGGAAGTTTCTATAAATTTTATTCTTACGTTAATCGCATTTTTATTGTATATATGAACGTATTCTGTATATTTTCGAACGTTTTTTTTTCTCGTTAAACAGATTGTTCGACAGAGGTGAGACGGAGACGGCAATGCAGCAAGTTCGTCATCTGCTGGATTCTCAAGGATCCAATCTAGAACAATCGGTTCGTCGTGGCGATCTGTTCGCAACGATCACACAGCATTATGCTAATATAGGAGACACTGAGAAAGCTTGGGCGACCATCGAAGAACTGAAACGTCTAGTGCCAGGAATCAATTTGACTTACTACTTTAACATAAATCTTCTAGAAGCATTGGGCTATAAGATGAAGGTACAGCGACAGGATAGTTCCGATAAGGATAATGGAATCGAAGAGCTTTTGGGAGAATAAAAATCTTCATTAATCCGGAAATAGGTGTCTAATTTTTTCTTACGTAAACGATCATCTGGGGTGTTCTTACTCTCCAATTAAAAGTCACTATATTATCCAATAAGCAAACTCCCCATCTTTCGACAACATTGGCAATAGATTTGCTAAAATATTGCAACAGATCTCATATCATCTGTGACTACGTTTACATGGCGGCTTGTAATCCGATTTAATAATTACCGTATGCTATCCGATCCAAAATGTCTTCATAGTGATCATTTAGATATGAGCTTTTTCGATATTTAAACAACAACTTTTAGAGCCATTCTACAATACATTCGCAAACGATGGCAACTGTTAGTTGAAAAACGTTATTTTTGATTGCCGATTGCCAGTTGCTGTCGTTAAAAAAGTTAAAAGTTTGCCAACTCTCTTTTAATAACCGCAACTGACAAGCGCAACCAGAAATAACACTTTATGATTTTAAGTTAAAGCTAACTTAATTATATATGTTATGTTTTTATTATTTGAAGTTTACAGTCAAAATTATTATTTTTAATCAGACTTTTTTTTACTTAGATTATTATTTATTGTAGCAATTAGTCAGTTTAATAAGACTTATAATACAAATAACTATTTATATAGTAAAAAACAAAATGATTTATTGTAAACATTTTTAATTTTTTACGATAATCTCCAAAAATACGGTAAAATAATGCACAGAAGAAAGTTACTTAATTACAGAATTGTAAAGCCAAATATACATGTTTGGCGCTCACTTGTATATAGCTGATAAGTTTGTTTAGTTCGTTTCGTTTAGTTAGTTAGTTAGTTAAGGATACTTTATTTGCCCCAAAGGGGCCTTAAAGGGCGTTTTTGTGGAACGTTCCCAAACCATTCCATCCGGCGTTTTTAAAGGGACGTACCCAACCCTGTACAAACTCTACCACCTCCTCTGATTCTATACAATACAATGCCATACAAACCAAAATCAAAAAACCAAAATCAAAATCAAAATCAAAATCAAAATCAAACTCAAAATCATAATTTTCAATCAATCAACCTTTTAAATCTTTTGAATCAGAAAACTAATCCACCGTCCCAAACCCTAATTGTCTTTGTCGTGAATATTGTCCGGTCATACTCTCCTCCAACCGCCTCTTTCCTCCTCCCACTTCACCTCCCTTCCGTTTATCCACATTCTTCTATTCGTTAACACCACTGCGTTGCCCCTCGTTCTTTCCTCTCTTGCTCTCTCCACCATCTTATGTCTATATGCTCTCTCTTCAAGTGTTAGTTCCTCGTCGACGCCAATCTCCCACCTTCTCCATATCTCATCACATCTTTCTATCACCTCTTCCTTGTCCTCTTCTTCTTCTAGTTCCGTGAAAATTACAATCTTACCATCCACACCAGTCACCTCCCATGCTTTTCTTATCGGTATCTCTCTTCCTGTTACCTTTTCCATTATCGCTTCCAGCATCTCCCTTCTTTCTTTTGGTCCTTCTCCTGCCACTCTCCTCCAGATCAGATTCTTTTTCCTCTTCTCAATTTTTTCTTTTCTCTCTCTCTCTTTTTTTCCTTCCTCCTCCCTCTCTCTTTTCTCTCTTCTTCTTCTTATCTCCTCTTCTCTCTCCTCTATCATTCGCCTCGTCCTGTTCCTCTCCTCTTCCTGTTCCTTCCTTCTGTCGCTTTCCGGCGGTCTTCTCCATTCCTTCTCGCTCTTCTCTCTTCCTCCGTCTCCTTTTTTCTCTGTCGCCCTCTTCCTTCCTTGGCTATCTTGTTTAGCTTCCCGATTCTTCTTGCCTTCACGACCATTATCCGTCCCTTCCGTGATCCTTCCCCCTGAGTCTGTCGAACCCTCGCTCCAATCCCTTCCCCACTCCTCTCTCCACCCTTCTTCCCCTCGTTCTTCCTTTTCTTCCACCATCCTCTTCTCCTCCACTTCCAGTTGGGTTTTTAGCTTTCTCAGTTCCTCTTTGACTTCCATTCCCGTTCGTATTATTTCCTCTTTAATTTCATGCCCGATTTCCCTTAGCTCCCTCGTAATTTCCTTGATCCATCCTGTCTCTTCCCTCTTTCGCGCCGCTGTCTGTACCTCTTCTTTGTCTGCCACTGTGTGCATAATGAATTATGTTACTTATTGCGCTGTCCTCCTTCTTTCCTCTCTTTGTAAGCCCTAACCTATCCGCCTTCTTGCCCCATGATTCATCTCTTCTTACTTCTATTCTTACCCCCTCTCCCCCGCTTCTTCTATTTTTTCTTACTTACGATTTTCCTCCATTCTATTCGATTCCTTTCTCCTTCGCATTTCGAACCTACTCTCTTATTCTTTCCGCGATATGCTCTTCACCTGCTCTGCGTTGTGCTTACAGTCCACTTTCTCGTATTCTTTCTCTTGCCAGGCATGCACCGCCGCTCTGTCGACTTTCAGTCGTGCCACCCTATCTCGATCGGCCCTCTCACTCACCGCGTTTCCACCGCAGCGACCTGCGCCACTTCGCTCACTCTCGTGCCGATGTCACTTGCTTTCCTGTCACGCCTTGTCGCCCCGCAGTAGTGCCAACCCGCTCTTTTAGGAGGGGCCGGCACTCCGCGCCGCCTCGGCGATCCGCAGTAGTGCCAACCCACTCTTTTGGAGGGGCCGGCACCCCGCGCCGCCTCAGCACCGAACAGCCTCTGTTCCACGCACGTGTCTCCGCTTCCGTGGCTCGCGCATGCCCGTGCTCCCCGCTTCCTCTTCCCTTCTCCGGTCGCCTACCTCAATTGCGTTCCTCCCTCTTCTCTCTTCTTCTCTCCTTCCCTTGTCTTGCTCCGTCCTAACCTCTTTTCTTCCTCGCCGTATTTTCTTGATTTACTTCCGATTTTTCTTGCCCTCCGGCCTTTCTTCAGTTGTACGCCTTCCTCTTTCCTTCCTTCGGGGTTCCCTTTATTCTCTCTTCGTTCCTTGACTCCTACTCCGCCCGTCCTTTCCCTTATTCCTTCTTTCCTTTACGGAGCACCCGTCTTCCTTCCTTACCCAACCGGAAGTCCTCGTTTCGTTTAGTATAGGTAGTCATTAGTTTAGCCACGTTTGTATTTAATCATACGGGTACCTATCCGTATTCGATGTATTGCCGACAAACCAATATTTACGGTGACTCGCGCGAAACGTCGGCGGATCGCGATCAATAGCGTATCGATATTCGCGCGACTCACCCGACTCGTGCTGCTCGCCCGCGGGTGACATCCCCAATCATTTCGAGGGATATGATACTCGCTCGCGCTGTACTTACAGGAGCGCGAACGGCAGGTGCCGCCGAGCACCTCCACTCTTCACACAGACGTAATCGTCGGACTTTTCCATTGAAGTAGTCCGTTATATATCTTTATGGAGGATTCACACTGCGTCCGATGTTCGACGTACGACGATCCGACATCCAATAGGAAATTTTTGTCTCAATAATAAATTCTGTTATTGGATGTCGGATCGTCGTACGTCGAACATCGGACGTGATCGGACGCAATGTGAATCCTCCATTATCGTCAGCGACGAACGTACCAGACGTGCCGTGCTTCGCTTGCTTGTCTGCTTGCCGCTCTGATCTGCCTATTGCACGCCTTGCCTTGCACCACTTTGCATGTGCATGTCTGCCTGCTCCTCCCGCAACCACTGAGGGCCGCCACGAGGAAAAGGACGAGATCAGCGGAGCGACCACCACCCCAGGAGGGCGCCGGGGCACCGACACGGTGAGTCGCTTTTATCGCTTTAAAGCGGGGAGCACACACTTCTGCACAACGCATAATGCGTAAGCATAAGAAAATTGATTGGTCTGGACATACACATGTGCATAAGGAAATAAAGAAGTGTAGCTCCCCGCTTAAAGCGGGGAACATTGACTTTTGCATAACGCATAATGCGTAAGCATAAGAAAATTGATTGGTCTATTTTTTTATGTACATGTGTATGGACCAATCAATTTATTTCTTATGCTTACGCATTATGCGTTGTGCAGAAGTGTGTGCTCCCCGCTTAACGCTCTTCGTTTGCTCGTTGCGTGCATATTGCATAATCGTCATGAGGGGCCGATACCTCTCTGGTCCTTCGAACCAGTATCTTACAGACCAATTCGCGAATCCGGGGAACGCCATACCGCCCTCCGAGCAATACACACAAAATTATAGAATAATGAAAAAAATGATAGATATAACAACATGAAAAATTAAGAGACACGATAGTGTCTCGCGCCAAGTATACGCGAAGCGAGGCCGCATCGTGACTATTTTATGCGACGCGACGAGTTGCGAGCACTCGATATTATATCTCAATAACCGTTCAACCGATCAAGTTCTAAATATAGATCCAATCGATATATAGTTTGGGTTTGAATTGTGTAATAAAAGTGTTATTATTTTTCCGCTACGTGCCCTACAAGCGAAGATATTGCGACGTAAAGTCCAAATCTGAAAAATTTACATTAAGACACGGACTTTTTTTTTTAGACACATTTGCAAGGCAGCAAAGCTGCTTTGAAACGGTTTTTCCCAAATTTTAGCCAAATTAATTAACGAATCTCATTAAAATTATGCTCGTTTTAATCAGTAAGATTAGCCGCAACCCGGTACATAGTCGGATTTTTTATTTTGGCTCTTAAAAAATTTATAAATAAAATACGGACTCGTAGCTAAGCCAACCCGACAGAGGTCTCCACTCTTACTCCTGTCGACCCAGGATTCCTAGCTATCGCTATCGTAAGGCTCTATCACGAAGTAAGAGTAAGGAGATCGAACTTCATAGCGCCCGAGTAGAAAAAGTGGTCCCAATTCGTGGCACCTAATTGCGAGGGAGTCCGCTGAAGGGAATGGATTCTTATCGATGGGCGCCATTTTCAACCTATAGTGCATGTAACATATAACTGTAGGATTTTCAGCACTCGTGAACGCACTCTTAACCTTACCTTACCCGGCCAGCCCGGTCTCTTTGTGCTCCAGTTTGTTTACCTGTGCATTTGTATCTTGTATCGTAAAAACACGTGTTACGTGCGTGAAATAGAGAGTCCGTTAGTGACCATGAACGTATTCAGACGTATTCTGTCGTGTCCTTTATTATTTTGTGAAATTTGCTGATACTCAGCGTTGAGTTTGGATTAATTATTTTGAGTAAGGAAAGAAGAAGATATCGTGAAATGGCGCGTTGGGTAAAAGGATGCACCACGAAAGGAGGAAAAAAAGAGACTTTCACAAAGAAATCTTTTTACAGTTCGCACGGAAAAAATGTTGCAATATTGGCGTGACAATGGAATTGCTGCAAGAGGCATCAATGAATTGAGCAAAGTCGCATCTATGAGTTGCATTTTGAGAAAGATGATATTCTCAGAGAAGATATTTTTCATATGGCAGATGGTGCAACTATTACGGTACAACGTAAAATACCGAAGTTGAAAGAAGATGCTGTTCCATTTATTTTTCCATCGGAGATCAGTTACTGTCGTTTGTATCCCATTAACGAGGAGAAACTGAAAGAACAGCAGAATGGAGAAACGAGCATTACGGCTCAGTTGAAGAGTACGGTTAATTGTTCCATTTCCGTGCCAGCTGAATGTGAATCAGACAATCCTATCTTACATCACGAACAAGGTTTTTCAGTAAATGGAGATAACGAGTTGCAAACGTGGACTGAAATAAAGAAAAATCTGACTAGTCTTACTCTTACATCAGAATACTGGACGTCCGTAATCACAGAAGAGATGGTAATGTGGGCCTACTGGAAACAAGATTTATCTTCCTATACATGGCGTGCTATACTTGACAAAAATATGACACTTCATGTAAGTACCTATCATTGGGTATATTGTAAGATTATGAATACAAAGTCTTTCATGTCACTTCCTGTCACATTTGAAATGTATCTAATGATTTCAGATTTGTGTTGGAGAAAGAGAAATTAATTCTCTAGGTGCGAAAATAAAAAGTATAGAAGACATTCAGAATGTTCTTCAAAAATTATCCAATATCAATCCATAATCCATGTAAGGAAGTCGGCAGTAAAACCTGGTACTTGTTAATATTTATTTATTATCATGTATTTAAATTTTAAAAAATGATATTATAATGAAATGCTTTTTATTTATATATTTTTTTTTATAAGTAAAAGTACAAAGTTTAAAAAATTGTTTCTACATTTGCATTCGAATTACGTTATCGTTCATTTTGTAGTGCAAAATTGTGCGTTGGATATGTGACAAGAGGTTGCTTAGTACGTGGTGTGCAGCGCCAAAGATGTATTCCATGTGCGAAAGAGTACAAAAATATACTTAAAAAGTGGAAGAGGCCAACACCACTACAAACATTGTCAAAGAGCGGTCAATCCCTCCGTACGAGATGTAAAAACAAAAGTTTGTGAACCCTGCCAAAAATGACCGATTAAATCCGATTAAAAATTTTGAATCCGCATGAATCTGGATTCTTGATCTGGAAATCACGGATTTATAACGATTACACCGATCAAAACCGATTGAAACGGATTGGTATTTAACAATGTAATTTCAATCGGTTCCTATCGGTTTGAATCGTTACACGCAGAAAATTTTTCTGGAAAATACCAGTATACACGAACAAAGTAAATACCATACTAATCTTGCACGGCTAAAATATAGTCATAATATGCAAAAAATTTCAAGAAAATATAGGAAATTTAGAAAGCAAAGAATAAAAATATGGCTGATGGACAGAAAACGAGATGTCTGTTGCAGTCATGGCAAAAACACAAGTTGCTGTTATAGGCTGTGGCGGTCAGCTGTCTGCCACGAGCGAACTTGAGAACAGAGATCCCAGGATCCCAGGTTTAGGTCTCTGCTACATAGCCTGTGGAGGGGATAGGCTGTGGAGGGGATAGTCACGTGACGCTGACGTCACGTGACGCTGACGCACACAAGCCAAGCGCCCCGTGTACATGTGCGCTCAGCGCTCGGCCGGCCTCGGCCAGCTAGAGAGAGCAAACATGCTATGCTCTTTCTCTTTCTCTCTTGAACCGGCGCGTCATCAGCCTCGCAGACGAAATACGTATATTAGCGGGCTTGACTGTCGCGTGCCTCTTTCTACACTAGATGCTATCAGATGCGATACACTATCATATCGCTTAATGATTTTACAATTTAGAAGTTAAAATCATTAATTAATTAAATTACCCAAATAGCACTGTTGATCTTTATGAATTCATAAAGATCAGCTGTGCTATCTGGGTTATAATTTCTTGTGTATATAAAAAGTATTAACTTAAAATTAAGGAAGTAAAGGATAGAAAAAGAAGATGAAATCCACTCTTGGCCAACGTGTACGTTTTTTTCTTACAAAATCATCTGTTAGTGATTTAAAAAAATGATTTATAATTAGCACAAAAAAATGTAAACAAAGAATTCATATTAAGGTTTTATTACATGCTAGTGGATAAATTATTCTAATAATATATTTGTTATTTTACTAATAGAAAATATATGTAATAAAATAAAAGAGAGAAATTATTTTTACAACAAAATAAATAATTTTTTAAATAAAGCTGAAGGTTTATTTGAGCCAACGCATGATATTTCCATACAATGTACTTATTTAAGATTTTATATTTGAACATGGTTCGTCTTTTCATTTGGAATTAATGATTAAAATAACAAAATTTTCGATTTTTGGTAAAATCAAGAAAAATATCGAGTAAAAATAATTAAGCAAGGAACAAATATTTCTGTTATGTAAATTTTTTTTTAATAGTCGACGTACACATTGTTGCTCAACGGAAACCGCGAGAAGGTGGTGGTCTCTTCCGTCAGTAGGAAATGTAAAAGTTATTTTCTTTAATATATTAAAGAAAATAACTTCTACATTTCCAATGAATGAATGAATGAATGAATGAATTAATAAATGAATGAATGAATGAATAAATGAATATTTAATGTAAATAGGATAGAAGATAGGTAGAAATAGATAGAATAGATAGAATAAAGGATAGTTTAAAGGATAGACACAAGAGATAGATATAAAAGAATAAATAAAATTAAAAAAGAATATAAAGGACAGAGAATAGAAAAGCAAAAGTAATATATAGAGAATATTATGATAATTTTTAGATCACTTTACACAATTTATAATTAACAGAATGTGGGATAAAATCGTATATATGTATATAGAAAAAATTAAAACAATTAAATTTATAAATGTATGCATACATTCATAAATGAATTGTTTCCTATGTTATACGATGCAAAAAATTATTAACATAATTGTATTCTTTATCTGTTGTGAATTATAAATTGTGTAAAGTGACCTTTATACAAGAAGTATTAAATAATTTAAACCGTTTCAATTTTTTTAATAAATATATTTTTGATCTTATATATATATTAAAGATTGAAATAAAATAAATTGAAAGTTCTAATTCTTACTTTAATAAAATTTTTTATTAGAATAAAAAGAACAATCAATAAAATTTCATAATATTTCAAAATTTAACATTTTCGATCAAGTAAGATTGCAACAGAATAAAAAATTGAGTCGGTCGAAATTATTTAGTACTTCTAGTATTTAACTGATAAAAGCGCACATGCTTACATTACTTAATGTAATATAATGTTTTATATAATATAGTATACGTTAATAAAAAAATATTTTCAAAATATAGTTAAATATTTACAATTGTAAATAATGATTAAAATTAACAAAACAAATAATTTAATAAAACTAATATAAACATTAATAGAATCTAATTTATATATCACAGAATATATATATATATATATATATATATATATATATATCACAGATGGTGTGTATATCACAAAAAAAATATATATATATCACAGATCAGATGGAGGAAATAATCTTTTTATGTATCTTAATATATTTTATCTATATATTTTTTAGACACTGCATTCAAAACAAAATACGGAATGTTTTTTGATTCTGTCATGGAAATGTCATGGGAAAAAATGTTCTTTTTAAGAAATGTCATACTTAAAACTAAAATTTTGAAGTAAAAATTGTAGTTTATGTAAAACAGTTTTTTGTCTACAAAAACAGTATTTTTAAAGATAAAATTTAAATGTAAAAGCATTTTTTAATATTTTGAAATATTTTCCATTTAAATATGTACATTATGTTTTTTCGTTCATTCTATTCAATATCAAATAAAGAATTATTTTGCTTTTAAATGATTATTTTTAATACAGGGTGTTTCTTAAAGACCGCCCACTAAATACATAGTGATACAAAACTGAGTCAAAAAGTCCTGAACCATTTATTTCTATAATGCTTAATAAAGCAGTATAGACAAAAATGGTTCAGGACTTTTCGACTCAGTTTTTAATGAGGTTTAACACTGTGTACTTAGTGGACGATTTTTAAGAAACACCCTGTAATGAATTAAATTTTTTACACAAACGCATTATAATTGTAAAATAATATATTTTTGTCCCTTGAAATATATATATATTGGGTACACTTTTATATTTTTTAAATAATTTTTTTCTATATATACACCAATTTTATTAATGTTCACTTTGCATTTTATTATTCATTTATTTTATTATTTTATTATTTATAGAAAATAGAGTACCACCGGGTTTAATGTTATATAATATGCACCACGGAGAAATTATTCCATCTGATTTTGCTTGTTATATATGTATATATTTGCATACATATTTTTTGACTCTCCACAGCTATTCAGTCCATTGAAATTGAGATTATTCTTGTGCAATAATGTGATGAAGTCCAATGATTAAGAGTCCATACTTTTCCAAATAAGAGCGCAGGTTGTAACTTCTGCAGACTAGATTAAAGGCTCTTATGTTGTTTAGAGCCAAAATCAGAAGATTGTAGATGGAGAATTTCCAGATCTTCTTTTTCTTGTTCTTCTTATTCTTCTTATTTTTCTTCTCTTTTCTTCTTTTTCTTCTTTAATTCTGTTACTCCAAAGTGGGACATCGGACCGTAACAGTGTTCCTCCGTATTATAGGTGGACGTGCCAATCGACAATTATTTCACTGGTCTCAAAGAAGGTGTTTATGTTACTTTTGTAGACCGAGTTTTAGACTCTATATGTAATTCAGAGTCGAACCCAGATGACGAACTATTCTCAAGCAATTGTCTTGTTGTTATTGTATCCTTCGTTTTTATTGAGCGTGATTAATATATTGATGTTCCTTGTTTTCTTCAATATTAATCCATTTTTTTATGTTGTTTTTGATGGAGAATATTGTTTGTAGGTCGAATGGCATTTATTCCTCATTGTCAAATTCTTAGTGTCAAAAATTCCAAATTGGAGAGTCACAAATGTGAAGGACTTTTTCAAAATGTGATGGCTTACATTATAATTCATATAATGATATAATCCATATCATACAATGCTAAAATCGGTGGTACTCATTGTTTTTATTAAAATGTAACGTTAAGTGTACAATCATAAAATTGGCATAATAATTTATTGTAAAATATATATAATCTTTTTAGATTCCACAATTAGATTTACGATTCTAAATATGTCTATAATTGCAACAAAATTTGTAAGAAAATTCAATTTGATGGACTATCAAATATTTATACTTTTTAATTAATAGCACAAAGAAAGAGTATATGAAAAATAATCGTGGATAAAAAGCAGAACAATTCTTTATAAGGAGGTACTCAATGTAAACAAGAATTCAATGAAATATTTTTCAAAATATTAAAAATTATTTTGAAATTGGAGGTTACCCTTTAAATGCAGTTTTTTAATATTTCTTTTTTATTATTTTGACTAGAAAAGTATGGTCTCTAAAAGAACATTTCTAAGTAAAATTAAAGGAATTCTGTATTTTGTCTTATGTTGCATACTTTCAATTCAAGATTTTAAATGAGTATTACATTAAGTCTAAGCTCTCTAAATTTCTGGGAACAAAATTTCACCCGAAATTATTGCAATTTTACTTGAAGCAATAGTGATAATATTAACACTCAAAAGGATATTTCATCTTTTATAACAATTAACATTTAGCTACACCCAAGGAGGGAATTCTCAATCCATGTAGGATCATATTTCAGAAAATTAAGTAAATTTTTTTTTTCGATGAAATCCTATATCTCATTGCTTCAAGTAAACACATTTGTTCTTAAAATTAATAAATTTGTTTAATAAAAAAAATATATATAATATTAAATAGATTCCACATTCTTTCTACTTGAAATGGAACGAGTAGTTGATAATATTCAGAATACTAAATTCTCCATTTTTGTTGACGAAACATCAGATGTAACAAATAATAAATGGATGACGTTTTTTGTAAGATATGTAGATTCTCTGAAACCTTAGATGTTCGATCACAATTAGAAAAATTGATTGAAATTGATGCAAGAGATTGTAGTGCAGAGAAATTATTAAATGCATTTCAATCTGAAATGCATAAACTTCAGATTCCATTTCTAAATATTCTTGCCCTGTCATGCGACAATGCTAAACAACATAAGAGCCTTTAATCTAGTCTGCAGAAGTTACAACCTGCGCTCTTATTTGGAAAAATATGGACTCTTAATCATTGGACTTCATCACATTATTGCACAAGAATAATCTCAATTTCAATGGACTGAATAGCTGTGGAGAGTCAAAAAATATGTATGCAAATATATACATATATAACAAGCAAAATCAGATGGAATAATTTCTCCGTGGTGCATATTATATAACATTAAACCCGGTGGTACTCTATTTTATATAAATAATAAAATAATAAAATAAATGAATAATAAAATGCAAAGTGAACATTAATAAAATTGGTGTATATATAGAAAAAAATTATTTAAAAAATATAAAAGTGTACCCAATATATATATATTTCAAGGGACAAAAATATATTATTTTACAATTATAATGCGTTTGTGTAAAAAATTTAATTCATTACAGGGTGTTTCTTAAAAATCGTCCACTAAGTACACAGTGTTAAACCTCATTAAAAACTGAGTCGAAAAGTCCTGAACCATTTTTGTCTATACTGCTTTATTAAGCATTATAGAAATAAATGGTTCAGGACTTTTTGACTCAGTTTTGTATCACTATGTATTTAGTGGGCGGTCTTTAAGAAACACCCTGTATTAAAAATAATCATTTAAAAGCAAAATAATTCTTTATTTGATATTGAATAGAATGAACGAAAAAACATAATGTACATATTTAAATGGAAAATATTTCAAAATATTAAAAAATGCTTTTACATTTAAATTTTATCTTTAAAAATACTGTTTTTGTAGACAAAAAACTGTTTTACATAAACTACAATTTTTACTTCAAAATTTTAGTTTTAAGTATGACATTTCTTAAAAAGAACATTTTTTCCCATGACATTTCCATGACAGAATCAAAAAACATTCCGTATTTTGTTTTGAATGCAGTGTCTAAAAAATATATAGATAAAATATATTAAGATACATAAAAAGATTATTTCCTCCATCTGATCTGTGATATATATATATTTTTTTTGTGATATACACACCATCTGTGATATATATATATATATATATATATATATATATATTCTGTGATATATAAATTAGATTCTATTAATGTTTATATTAGTTTTATTAAATTATTTGTTTTGTTAATTTTAATCATTATTTACAATTGTAAATATTTAACTATATTTTGAAAATATTTTTTTATTAACGTATACTATATTATATAAAACATTATATTACATTAAGTAATGTAAGCATGTGCGCTTTTATCAGTTAAATACTAGAAGTACTAAATAATTTCGACCGACTCAATTTTTTATTCTGTTGCAATCTTACTTGATCGAAAATGTTAAATTTTGAAATATTATGAAATTTTATTGATTGTTCTTTTTATTCTAATAAAAAATTTTATTAAAGTAAGAATTAGAACTTTCAATTTATTTTATTTCAATCTTTAATATATATATAAGATCAAAAATATATTTATTAAAAAAATTGAAACGGTTTAAATTATTTAATACTTCTTGTATAAAGGTCACTTTACACAATTTATAATTCACAACAGATAAAGAATACAATTATGTTAATAATTTTTTGCATCGTATAACATAGGAAACAATTCATTTATGAATGTATGCATACATTTATAAATTTAATTGTTTTAATTTTTTCTATATACATATATACGATTTTATCCCACATTCTGTTAATTATAAATTGTGTAAAGTGATCTAAAAATTATCATAATATTCTCTATATATTACTTTTGCTTTTCTATTCTCTGTCCTTTATATTCTTTTTTAATTTTATTTATTCTTTTATATCTATCTCTTGTGTCTATCCTTTAAACTATCCTTTATTCTATCTATTCTATCTATTTCTACCTATCTTCTATCCTATTTACATTAAATATTCATTTATTCATTCATTCATTCATTTATTAATTCATTCATTCATTCATTCATTCATTGGAAATGTAGAAGTTATTTTCTTTAATATATTAAAGAAAATAACTTTTACATTTCCTACTGACGGAAGAGACCACCACCTTCTCGCGGTTTCCGTTGAGCAACAATGTGTACGTCGACTATTAAAAAAAAATTTACATAACAGAAATATTTGTTCCTTGCTTAATTATTTTTACTCGATATTTTTCTTGATTTTACCAAAAATCGAAAATTTTGTTATTTTAATCATTAATTCCAAATGAAAAGACGAACCATGTTCAAATATAAAATCTTAAATAAGTACATTGTATGGAAATATCATGCGTTGGCTCAAATAAACCTTCAGCTTTATTTAAAAAATTATTTATTTTGTTGTAAAAATAATTTCTCTCTTTTATTTTATTACATATATTTTCTATTAGTAAAATAACAAATATATTATTAGAATAATTTATCCACTAGCATGTAATAAAACCTTAATATGAATTCTTTGTTTACATTTTTTTGTGCTAATTATAAATCATTTTTTTAAATCACTAACAGATGATTTTGTAAGAAAAAAACGTACACGTTGGCCAAGAGTGGATTTCATCTTCTTTTTCTATCCTTTACTTCCTTAATTTTAAGTTAATACTTTTTATATACACAAGAAATTATAACCCAGATAGCACAGCTGATCTTTATGAATTCATAAAGATCAACAGTGCTATTTGGGTAATTTAATTAATTAATGATTTTAACTTCTAAATTGTAAAATCATTAAGCGATATGATAGTGTATCGCATCTGATAGCATCTAGTGTAGAAAGAGGCACGCGACAGTCAAGCCCGCTAATATACGTATTTCGTCTGCGAGGCTGATGACGCGCCGGTTCAAGAGAGAAAGAGAAAGAGCATAGCATGTTTGCTCTCTCTAGCTGGCCGAGGCCGGCCGAGCGCTGAGCGCACATGTACACGGGGCGCTTGGCTTGTGTGCGTCAGCGTCACGTGACGTCAGCGTCACGTGACTATCCCCTCCACAGCCTATCCCCTCCACAGGCTATGTAGCAGAGACCTAAACCTGGGATCCTGGGATCTCTGTTCTCAAGTTCGCTCGTGGCAGACAGCTGACCGCCACAGACTTGAGAACGCTGTAGAAACCCTGCCGAGCTACCCTAGATATAGGGGTCGATGTTGAATCTTAATCACGCAAGAATATACCGGCGATGCGCCGCGTAGCGGGCGCAAGCCGAACCCTTTCGCCGCGCGAGCCCGCGTTGCCGCTCGCGCCGCGCGCCTTCCGTCGTCTATAAACATATCAGTATAGAACTTTTTTTACTTTTCTCATATTTCCTTGTTAGTATGGCAAACTTATTTACCTTTAGGTTACAATTAAGATGTATCTGATCAAACTATTACTTTTCTTTGTCATATATTAATTTCCGGTTGAATACGCGTATATTCTACCGGTGTGATGTAAATCTAGTACATTTTATTATGAGTATTCTACATTATTCGAGAAAAATTTTCTGCGTGTATGATATTTCATAACGATTATACCGATTGGAAACGATTGAAACGGATTCGTACTCAAAGATGTAATTTCACTCGTTTTCTATCGGTTTGAATCAGTCTAAATTGTTATGATTTCGTGAACTCCAAAATCACGAAATTATAATGATTTAAACGGATTGACTGAGACCGATTCAAACTGATAAAATCCGTGAATTCCAGATATATAAACAGGATTATTTACTACTTTATTATAATTCCATTCTTTGTACTACAAATTTATTACAATGTGCAGTATTTATTTAACCTTTCGAAAACACACCTTTTTTTTCATTTACGGAGAATCTGACTCTACACATACTTTGATTGTCCACCATTTTAAATTGACGAGTGCAATCAGCTTTAAAAAATTCCCAGATGTACTTGAAAAATTGTTAAATCAATTAATATAAATAAAAAGTGCCATTGAAATTATTTACATATTTTAAAAAATTAAAAAAAATTTGTTTTTCTTTTAAATTTTTTAAAATATGTAAATAATTCTAAGGGCACTTTTTATTTATATCAATTAATTTAACAATTTTTCAAGTACATCTGGGAATTTTTTAAAGCTGATCGCACTTGTCAATTTAAAATGGTGGACGATCAAAATGTGTGTAGAGTCAGATTAACAGTGTTCTTTAAAAAAAAAAAAAGTTTTTTACAAAAAAAATTTAATTTTTTTGTTTAATATTTTTGGTTAAAAATTTTTTTGGCAAAAAAAAAGCAAAAAAGAGTCAAATTAACCCTGTGTGTTCTCGAAGGGTTAAATAAAAACATTTTACAGTTTTGCAAATATGGAATTCATGACTTTACCAAAAGGAAATCCTGTAGTAAGAACTCTATTACGTAAAAATGATGTGTTATATACAATTTTAATGATTAAAGCGGATTTAATCCAATTCACATAGCTACTTTCACTACCCAATTTAAATGAATTAAGCGCAGATACGATTGAAACCGATTGAGTATTAGAATTTAGATGAATCCGGAAATATCGCATTAAATCCGATTTCGGTGTTGTATTAAAATTTCACGATTGATGCGGATTCAATACGATTCATATGGTCATTTTATTTACCCGATTAAAATGAATTAAGATTAATACAATTGAAACCGATTCAGTCGGATTCAGATGAATCCGGAAATATCGCATTAAATCCGATTTTGGTGTTGTATTAAAATTTTACGATTGATGCGGATTCAACACGATTCATGTGCTTACTTTATTCACCCAATTAAAATGGATGTGCATTAATACGATTGAAACTGATAACGACGGATTCAGATTAATCCGGAAATGCCGAATTAAAAACGATTCCGATTGATTTGTTATTAGAACCAATTCACTTCCAATCGGGCATCCGATTAACCGGATTGAAAACGCATTCATTCCGATTTAATTTCACCAAATTTAATACGGAACCAATCGGATTTAATCGGTCATTTTTAGCAGGGAAGTATACGTCAGTTGCATTATACATTTTGATTAATTCTGCAGCCGTTATTTATCATACGCTTAAAAGTACTTATTGTTATCTTATGATATATACATATAACACTGTGTTTCATGCAGATCGTCAAACTTGAGGAGAAGAAAGTTGCTCTAGAGACGCAAGTGGAGATACTATCGTACGAAAATGAGAATCTGAAATCATCGATAAGTAAACAGATGAATGAAATGCAAATGTATCAAAAGGGATCTTTAACTCAGGATCAAACAGCCTCTTTGTTGCAGGAGGTAAAAATTCTCGAGGAAAAATTAGACAATGCTCAGAAGGGGAAGGAATTTTTTAGAGAGCAATGGGGCAAAGCGGTTCGCGAATTACACAGAATGAAAGTGGATTATTAACAAGCTATGCAAGTTTAAATCAAGAATAGTAGGGAGGAACTAATGAGCGCGGAGTATGTTATAACACTATTTTAACTAATTTTCTTTGTACAAGGAATCTCACTTCAGTCTAAGTCTTACAGTGGTAAAATTTGAGATAAACTGGTAATTAAATTAAAACAAAAATAATAGAGTATCTTTGTTCTTCGCGATATGCATATGTTAAATATAAAATTTCTTGAAATGTTGGTGATATTGAGTCATTTTACACGCTCGTACCTTACATTTTTACAGAATCTAATCGTATAACTCCGTCACTATTGAAATACTCAATACAATTTGAATATGATTTGATAGTAGTGGAACATCTTGTACTTTGATATTAACAACAATTCTATTATGACTTAAATTTTCACTTTTCTCGCATGTAGCCTCGCAGAAATTTTGTCTGCAAGCTTTGAACAATGATCAAATTTTGCTGAACGAGCTGCAGAAGGAGATCGATGTGATCAAGCCGAAACAATCCTTTGCTCCGGAAGAATAACCTACAATCAAATATTTACGACAGCCGACGACATCTGTTACGACATTCCCTGTAATAGTAATAAAACCGTTTATGATAAATCAGAGGAATATAATGAGCGGTTGCGGGCGCTGAGAGAGGAACGCGAGTCCCTTTTAAAGACCGGAAATTACACAGCCGATGACGTGTAATAAAAAAACTTAACACAGAGATTCGATCTTTACTGGTAAGCAGATAGCGAATTTATTTCCTGCTTGGCTTTCTCTGATTAACATTCAATCTTTACATATGAAGAAGAAACATACACATCTCGAAACAAAAAACCATGACATGTTGCAAAATAAATTTATATACATTTGTATAAATAAATATTTTATTAAAATCTTTTTAATCCTTTTGTGTTTATTATACTCTTTTAAAGTATGGAAGTACGTTTAGGGGGCAAAATAGTTCGTCAGCCATCTCGGTCCTTCGTAAGTCAAGGCTCGATTCACATCGTACCATTTTCCTTTAGGTAGATAGAATTGCGTCTTTTGGCAGCCTCTACGGTCACTGGAGCAACTAGTATATTCTCTCCAAGAAGATATTCTGTAATTCAATTAAGCAGCAACATTCGATTATGTATTGTTTACAGATCACCTTGTGTGTGCTTTCAAGATTTATAAAGACTATATATTTATGAATAAGTAATAGTTCTAATTTTTGGCAAATCTGGAATACAATCTTCACATTGTTACGAACTTACCATCATTAATCTTGTGAGCTTCCGAGTTAAGCGGATCAATTAATCCACCAAATAGGTGGATTTACGGGAGTGCCCTTTTCGATAGCTTGCTTCATAGCGTTTATAATTTCGCCGGTATAAATGGCGTGCAGTTCGGTATAGGTTAGGTTAGGTGAAAGGGTGTGGTCATCTAATGACCATTCACGCGGAGACCTGAGGTCCATTGTGATACCCTATTTTTAACCCTTGACCCGTCTTTACCACCTCGCGTTGAAACACTTCCAGTTCCGTGCGAAGCTCATTATATTGTCAATGCCCATCTCCGCTGCGTCTTCCAGTCCATCCAGAAATTCTTGTCCCATTGTCTGGAGGCGTCGGTTTTCTAGGGCTGGACACCAGCACATCAGATGCTCAATTGTTTCTTCTTCCTCGTTGCATTCTCTGCAGCTGCTGTCATCTGTGATTTTCCATTTCTGGAGGTTCACTCCGACCGCACAGTTTCCTGTGACAACTCCTGCTGCTATGCGAACCAGGTTCTTCTTGTGTTTCAATAGTTGCCTAGTCCTATTGTTATCTATCTTAGGCCAGAGATTTCGGGCTATCCCGCAATCATTCCGGTTTTGCCAAATCTCTCTGTGTTTCTCCAGTATAATTTCCTCTATGGCATCTTTTAGTAAACTGATCGGTGGTAGTGGGGAGTCCATTACCTCCGCGCCGTTCCCTCCCGCCCCCAGCTTTGCCAGTCTGTCCGCACCTATGTTTCCTACCACATTTTTGTGACCGGGAACCCAGCGCAGACCGACCCCGTCGCCGCGGAGCCAGGACAACGCTTCTTGGCAACTCATCACTACCTTTGATCTCACTGTTTTTGATGCAATACTTCTGAGCGCAGCCTGACTGTCAGAATAGATTGTGACATCCCTTAATGGTTTGCCACTCACCCAGATTAGCCTGGCTGCCTCCCTTATTGTACAGATTTCTGCCTGTATGGCGTGGCAACCGTTCTTTAGTCTGTATGACTTCTGGATGTTGAGCGCCTCAGAGTAGATTCCAATGCCTGCACCCGTTTTGGTTATGGAGGCATCGGTGTAGACTGATGTCTCGTGTTCGTTTATCACCGAGTTATCCTCCCATTCCTCCTTAGAGGGGATGCGTATGTTAACACACCCCTCGAAGTTATGCCTGGCAATTAAGTAGTCCGTTGGACTATTCAGGTTTAGTCCTTTGTTACTGTTCAGTTTTCCGATCTCCTCCAGTATTCTTGAATGTCCGTAGTTGATCGGCTTCCAGAGATTTGACTCCCTGAGCCTTACGGCTCCTTTTGCTGCTTGGCCTATAACGTACAGCTCAAGTGGTTGTAGGTTCAAGATTGCCTCCAATGCAGCTTGTGCTGTATTATTCCTCACTCCTGTGATACCCAGGGCTGCAAGCCTTTGTACCTTGGTGAGGCTCTTTTTGTTTACCTCCTTGTTCATGGCTTCCCACCAGACTAATGCTCCGTATGTAATGATCGGTCTTATTACCGCAGTGTACATCCAATGTATGATTTGCGGCATCAGGCCCCATTTCCTTCCAAACATTTTCCTACACGCATAGTAGGCAATTATTCCTTTTCTCATCCTTTCCTCCACGTTCCTTTTCCATGAGAGTTTGGAGTCTAGGATAATTCCGAGGTATTTAATTTCCTTTGAAAGTGTAAGTGCCTTCCCCTCCAGCTTTGGTGGTGTAAAATTGGGTATTTTATACTTTCTTGTGAATAGGATGAGCTCGGTCTTGCTCGGGTTTACCCCTAGACCATTCTCTCCTGCCCACTTTGATAGTTCTTTTAGCGCAGATTCCATAATCTCACTGATTGTAAACAAGTATTTGCCTGTGATCAGTATGACTACGTCATCTACATATGCTATAATTTTGATCCCTTTCTCTTTAAAGATTGTTAGGATCTTGTTTATCACGATCAACCACAATAGCGGTGATATCACTCCTCCTTGCGGTGTGCCTCTTGTTGCCTTCTTGCTAGTGGAGCTGTTGCCTATTTCCGAGGTAATAACTCTGCTTTCCAGCATCCTTATCACCCACTCCGTGACCATGTGCTCTACACCTAATGTTTCTAAAGCCTCTTTTATAGATTCAGTTTTGACGTTGTTGAAAGCCCCCTCTATGTCAAGGAATGCAGCCAAAGTGTATTCCTTGTCTTTGACGGATTTTTCAATTGTTCCGACAACCACGTGTAGTGCGCTTTCGACCGATTTGCCTCTTAGATAGGCATGTTGCATTTTGCACAGATTTTCTATGTTTGTGGTCTTTTTTATATGCATGTCTATCAGTCTCTCTAGTGTCTTCAGTAGAAACGATGATAGACTAATAGGCTTAAAATCTTTTGGCGTAGTGTGACTCGGTTTACCAGCCTTGGTTATAAACGCCACCCTTACCTCTCTCCATCTTCTCGGTATGTAGCCTAATGCAAGACATTCCACGAAGATTCTCTTTAACATATCCCAATAATGCTGTTCAGAGATTTTTGTAGCATAATGGGTAGTATCCCATCCGGGCCCGCAGATTTGTATGGGTCAAAGAAATGCACCGCCCATAATACTCTCTCCTCTGTGACGATCATTTTCGCCCTCGTTTCTCTCTCCGCAGGGGTCATCAAATCCCCCCGTCTGTGGAAATCATCCCTTCTTACATCATTGTAATCAATGTTCCCGCACCCAGGAAAGTGGGTGTTCATAAGAAGTTCCAGGGTCTCGTTGTTGGACTCAGTCCACGAGCCATCCGGTTTCATGATGTTACTTGGGATCGCTGGATCCTTTGATAACACCTTTCTGAACCTTGCGGCCTCGCTAGTATCCATAAGAGATTCGCTGAACTCCTTAAACGATTCCCACTTTGCTTCTCTTATCTTATACTTAAACTCATTAAAGCTGGTCTTATATATATCCCAGCTCTCTTTTGTCTTATCCCTTTTTGCATTGTTGTAGAGCTTCCTTGTTTCCGTCCTTAGTTGCCTAAGCTCGCCATTCCACCAGGGTTTGGTGGCTTTGCGTGAGCGGCTAACAGGGCAGGATTTTTTGAAAGCCCTTATTAGTGCAACTTCTAGTTCATTAACTAGAGCTTCTATTCCCTCGATAGATGGGTACTTTGACATTTGGAACTCTGGTCCCCCATTCCCGTACCCCTCCACGAGTTCGCTAAACATTTCCCAGTTAGTTCTTTTGGGGTTCCTAAAGGGCTTGCTAGTTGGGGCCGCGCGGTTTATTCTAAATAAAATTCTCCTATGATCCGAGAAGGATCGTTTTAAGGAGACCCTCCAGTCCTCAACTATCAACCCCTCCTCGCCTGTGGTCAAGGTCAGATCTATCACCTCTTCCCTAACCTTGTTCACAAACGTCGGCATATTGCCTCTATTGCAAACAGTCAGGTTATTTGTAAGAATAAAATCCATTATTGACTCACCTCTCTCATTTATATCCTTGCTTCCCCATTGGATGTGGTGTCCATTGGCATCGCGTCCTATCACCAGTTGTCTGCCCTGCTTCCTGGCTACCAATACCAGGTTTTGGACGGCCTCTGGTGGTGGTTCAGCCTCATCATATGGCATGTATACAGAAGCCAGAAGAAGCTTCATGTTCCCCTGGCTCTCGCAGGTTGCCACGGTCAGGTCATTTGTGCTATATTGTGTTAGTAGTGTGAGTTTTAGGGATCTCTTTGCCACTATACACGCTCTTTTCTTACCTGCAGTCTGAGAATGTAGCAGGGTGTACTCCTTGGTCCTTAGTCCTCGGACCCTGTCCTTTGCAAGCCAGGGCTCTTGGACCAGGGCCACATCCACATTCTTTTCAGTCATGAACAGCATCAAGTCCTCCGTGGCCGCCTCGCAGTGATTCAGATTAATCTGAACCACCTGAAGCCCTGGCCGTTGCGCTGCTCTTGTCATTTGGAAGCCTCGCTTTCAGCGTACCCAAGCCGAATTTGATGCTTCCTTTTGACTTCCTAAGAGTGTCCATAGACTCGTCATCAATCGTGAAGACGAAGTCCTTTCCTTTGCCATTTTGACTCTTGGCCGATGAGATAATCCTCCAGCTTTGAGTCTTCAGGCCTTTATTCTGTTTGCCCAAAATCTTCACCACGGTATCGTCTTCTTCCGGAACCGGAGGTGGGATCCATAGTGAGATTTTCTTCCTCAGCGGTAGTTGTGACATCTGGATGACCTCGAGTTGGGCCCCCTGCCAGAGCTCGCCGCAGCTGCCGATGACTTGCGTTAGAAAGTCGCGTGACTTTCTGTTGCTGCATCCAACAACTTTGACGCCCTTCTGCCAGCCGGCCCCGTCGAAGTCAACCTCCCCGCAACTATCTCCATCCAGCTCGGCTATGGCCAGCAGAACCCTCGTTTCCACCTCCATCCACCTTTCGGCCGTCATCCTGCCATCCGGATCAGAACGATCTATGATGGCAATCCGACAGTCCTCGGGCGAATCGAAGCTTATCGAGGGCTTGACCCTTTTTGCTTCGCTTTCCTCTTCGTCGCCCGATCGCACCCTCTTTACCGTTTTCCTTTCGGAAGGTGGCAAATTGGGTTTGTCCGGCTTTGGAGATTCCACCGTAGCGTTGGCTCTCTGTAGCTTTTTTGCCGGCTTAGTCCTTGCTACCTCTCTTTCTTCGGTGATTGTCTCCAGTTTTTGTTGCTGTTGTTCGGCTTCAAATTTGGAGACCTTTTTCTTGTTTAGTTTGATGAGGTCCCTGTCCCTGGTGGTCAGTTCCTCATCCTTCTTGTTATCCATTTTTTTTTAGAAATGACAGGGCATTTCTGTAGGCTTTCCTAGCCTTTTGAGCTGCCGTCATCTCTTTCTTTTTGGATCTTGCTTCCTCCTGGCAAGCTATGTCGGCCTCTGAGTCAAGAAGATCCCTCTCGACGTCGGAGTCCATACAGTCAACACTGCCACCCTTAAGCGATTGCTCGTCATCGGTCGCCCTGTCGATCTGTACTTTCTCCAGCCGGGAAGAGATGCTCCTCGGACTCGCCCCGCCCGCAGGAGTAGCAATCTCCATTTTTCCACTTGATGCTTGTAGAGTGGTTCCGACAGCCAAGTGTTCCACCGTCGGCTCCGAATCGAGTAATATTGAGCCCCCCCCAGAATCCGATCGGAGCTCAGCCACTTCCAAGAAAGTGGAAGGATTCCCCATTTCTGGGTTACCTCCTGGGGTATATCTATTTATATCACTCTCTTCCATTGTGGTTTCGGGTTTTTTGATTCCCTTGTCCGCGATCGCTTATTCCGCTCAGAGACAAGTCTCTGATTGTTATTCACGACTGTCCAGAGAGACCTCCCTGGACGTTCACCATCCGCAACCTGTGGACGCGCCCGGTAGCATGGGAAAACTGCCCTTCACTTTTTAAAAGTGTCCCGGGTGCAGTTCGGTATACTCTCGGCAGATCTCAATGGTCTGATAAAATGCAGATAAATATTATTTTTTCGCTATGGCGTAATCTCGGATAGAATTTTCCAGATTACTCACTTCATCGTCATATTCCCATGGCACGAAAGAATATTGCAACGACGGCATGAAAACGTTGACCTGCAACCATCTAATGAATATCTCTTTGGATGGGTATTCCGTTCCGTTGAGCGAACCGTCCAAGTAGCCATTTCCGCGCGCGCCGATCATGTCCGGCAACACGTGGACGTATCAGTTGAGATTTATCTGCAGCAGCGTCGTGATCAGCGTGGGGAGACCGTTATTCCACGTCCACCTGGTGTCCTTGTCGATCATGCGAACGACTGTTCCATTTCACGATATCTTCTTCTTCTTCTTTCCTTACTCGAAATAATTAATCCAAACTCAACGCTGAGTATCAGCAAATTTTACAAAATAATAAAGGACACGACAGAATACGTCTGAATACGTTCATGGTCACTAACGGACTCTCTATTTCACGAACGAAACACGTGTTTTCACGATGCAAATGCACAGGTAAACAAACTGGAGCACGAAGAGACCGGGCTGGCCGGGTTATGCTGCGTTCCCACTACACGCGACGCGCAACGCGTATAGTGGGAACGCAGCATTACTTCGTGGGCTCTATAAATATGAGTAATCTCGTTCGCCATTTTTCTTCCAATTATCTGTGAAAACATAACCTTTTTGTAAACGTCAATACGCTTTTCGGTCTCGCGATTAATGTAAAAATTTAGCTGAAATGTCAATTCTGTAAAATAGAAAATAAGTATTAATTGATTCTTAATTGATTAGACGTGTGTTCTTAAACGCGCGACAGTATAATTTGTTTTATAAGTGTCGTATTTATCGTAAATCGACACATCGTGACTCTGTTTCATTGTACGTATTTGGAGCAGTAATTTCAAGGGCAGAAGGTATATTATTTAAATAATACTCATCGCGAAAAATTGTTTTCATGTTGCAGTTTTGTCACATTTTGACATATTTGTGTTTTTAGATTAAGTATTTGGTTGTTTGTAAAATGTCAACTGAGGACAATGAAAAAAATCCAAGTACGTCGCATCCTGGGCCAAATGTTGAGGTAATTGCCGCCTAAATTTTTAATTTTTTCTTTCATTTACTAATTTAATGCTCCATTTATCATATTTAATATACTTCCACTCATTTCAGGACCCTAAGCTTCAAGAGTATTACACAGATGAAGAAATTGAAAGTTTGTTGATCGAAAATCTCTACCTGAAGAGTCAGCTGAAACGGTTACATCCTAAAATGTTAACTGACGACAATCAAAAAAATCCAAGTACGTCGCATTCTGGACCAAATGTTGAGGTAATTGCCGCATAAATTCCTAATTTTTTTTTTCGTTTACTAATGTAATGCTCTATTTATCTTATTTAATATACTTCCACTCATTTTAGGACCCTAAGCTTCAAGAGTATTACGCAGATGAAAAAACTGAAAGCTTGTTGGTCGAAAATCTCTACCTGAAGAGTAAGCTGAAACGGTTACATCTTATTTTGAAAATGTTCTCTCATAATCCGAAAGTTGCTGAATATTTACAACAGCACAATGTCAAATAATTTATTCGCCTTTTTTGATTACTTTGTATCAAATAAAACTAGTGTACAAATAAAAAATTATACTTTGTATCAAATAAAATGATTTTGAACTGTATAAAATAAATTTCATTTTCCAAAAGATTGTTACTCCATAAATAACACTGTAACTGCATAATAATAATAATAATAATAATAATGTACATTGACTAATAAAAACTCATGCTCACAATATCTCCAGAGGAATTAATTTTTGAAAACAATACTTTATTTCATAAAATACATATTTATAGACCATATATAATATTTATTACAAAGTAACAAGCAGTTTCAAAGGGTTTACTTATATGTTTAAGCACTTTTTGGTTAAGCTTTTTTCAAACTTGCAGACCCAAAAACATTCTTCCGTTGTTTGCTGTTCTCAGAAAAATTTTTGGTACAAAACGAACAGTGAAAAAATGCTTAATAATTTTTTTCTTTAAATCACAGCACGTGGGAAAAATTGTTTCTACATTTTTATGAATGCATTCGATGAGCCTGGAGTTTCCATTTCTCAAAATGAAATCCTTGTAGATTTTCTAGTAATGGTCAGAATGTAAAACTAAGTTGAACGTTTCAAAACAAGGCTCTTTCAAGCCATCCAAATTCAATGCTGTCGTGTATAGTTTCGCCTTTTTTATAAAATCATTCTGTGGTAAATTTTTCCTCAACGAAAATGCAACACATTCTTCACAAATATGCTTTACAACTGCATTCGTCGTACTTCCAGCCAAATAGAATGCATTCTTTGCATCGTATTCGTTAACAATATCGCAAAAAAAAAAAAACTAAACGTAATAGTATGCACATCAAGCTCGACATGATTTTTTGTCGAATCGACATTTTCAGCCGCAATGTCAACGGAAGCTTTTTTTAAGGTAAACTGCTTTTTTTGTTTGACAAAAATCTAACAAAAACATGTCAAAATTGTTGAAATAACTAGAATTTTTCACATTGGATACAAATTGAGAGACTGAAATCATCTTAATGGCTCGCAGGCACTGCAACGCAGTAGGCATTTGGCCTTCTTTTCTGCGAATCTGAGAAAAAATGTTCACGGTCGCATCTTGAGTAAAACGATGACCCAAAATAAATTCGAACTTGTTTTTAAACAGAAACTCAGCCATATCGGCGAAAGACAAAGTTGCCAGAATTACGGCATAATTCAGCGGCTTCCAATTTTTTTGAAAAACAATATCTTTAAACAAATCAATAATTTGATGAAGAAAAATATATTTTTGATCGCAGTTTCTCAAAGTTATCGATGCCTTTCGGATTTTGGACGATACAAGAGAAACCACTCTCTAATTAATCCAATAAAGGCAGCTGTTGTTAAGGCCTCTTCCGGAAATTCTTTTTCGTCAACCGCACTTTTCAACGCGACTTCAGTTTGTAAAGAGAAAAAACGAACTGCCGCTCCTACATTCATTTTGTCGATTGTGGACGGATGGACATCTTCTTTGCGCAAATTTCTCTCCCCTCGCGAATCTCTTTTTCCCACAACATTTCGACATACGATCCCCTTACAACATTTGATGGAAGCTTTTCTTGCTCCACATATGCCTCTGATGGTAAAAACACCTCCTGCCTTAAGAGTGCAGATTTTAAATTCTTCAAAATATGACAAACGTCAGGCGTTGCGTAAATGTCGTGTCCGTTAAAGTGGAATGAATTTACGTAGGGTACATATTTCATAATGGTTATGCCCATAGAAGACCACAAACTCCTATTTCTGGCATCCAAATCTGAAGATAACACTAAGACGTACAGACCGCACTTTTCGACACATACATACATACAATACATTTCTCAATAAATTCTTTGACATCTTCAGAATCGATGCTTTTTTTTGGAGTCACATGGTAAGCAAGTACTTGCTTCCAATGATTTTTTACTCCTCGAACTAAAACTAAAAAAATTTTCTGACCGAGAACATCCTTATTCTGCCCTAAAGTTACATAACCCGAAAATGTACCACTGCTTTTATCATAATCCTGTTGAGCTGATATAACCATTTCGTCATAAGATAATATGCAATATCTGTCCGTGGGGTCCATCGTTTCGACCTTGAATTTCAGAAGCTCCAAAACATCGTCAAAAATTCCGAAGTTCAATTTGAAATTCTGAATTCGTCGGGCAAGCGTGCTATAAGCGGGCAACGGGTAGCCAGTACTTCGGAAGAAATCGTATCCGTGAACAGACAAAGCAAGCCAAAATTTCAGACTTTTGATTATACTTTCATGAGACCAATGCGGACGTCGCCCCTCTTGTAACATTTCGATCTGCTCACTGTTTAAAAATGACTCCATTGCAGTTTTCATCTTGTCTATTTGGCTGCGTAGTATCTGATTCTCCTCCTCCAAAGACAAATGGGCTACCACCCGTGCAGATTGAAGCATCGGTAGCAAGTGTCCATTCTCCTCCTTCAAAGACGAACCGGCTTCCACCTGTGCAGTCTGCTCACTGTCAGATGACAGTAAACTTTTTGGGATATTACTGGATATTTCCACTTCATTGGAAACATCATGGTTTTATGGGGCAGCATAATCCATGTTCTACAACATTTTGGACAATGTTACAGTTTTTTGAATAAAAATCAACAATTTTTATTAAAAGAACCACAAATGTGTCGAATTATATTACCATTTCTGAAGTAATTGAAACTTCTGCTACTTTTTGCGCACACATGCCAGCAACTTCACTTCGTAGCTTCTGAAAACCATTAATATGCTATGAATTATGTTGCATATATTCAAGAATTTATAATTATAAGAGAAAAGAAGAAAGTTTGATGAAAAGCACAAGCTCGATTCCAAAGTCGGTATAGCTCGAGATCTACGACTACCACATTCTGAACATTTGACAAAATTCGAAAATTTATTTACTTTGTATGGAGATTTCCTTGGAGGTGAATCAATCCTGCGAGGTGAATTAGGAACATGAAATAAAGTAGGAACCGCATTTGGCTTCAACTTCCTAACACCGTTGACACGTCTACTTTCGAACTGTGAATCCTCAAAGTGTACCTGTAATAAGAAAAACAATTAATTTTCAATTTAATGACGTACAAATAATGCTCCGCTTTTACAGCATTGTATGTACATACTTCACAGACACAAGCTGACTTGGTTGGTATCCACTCTTCACGGCCAAGATTTTGAAGCCACTTTTTTCTTCGCTCCACAATTGTTGGGATTGAAAAAAATCGAAACCCTTTTTCATGTCTATTAGTGCAGTTAATTGCAACGCAGCCAGGCATTTTGGAAGCAGAAAATACGAGACCGAAATGTGTATTGACATTTGGGTTGGAAGAAAAATGGCGGACGAGAATACCTACTTTCTTAGAGCTCTAGCTATCGCCTATTGTGCAAGGGGCTTTAAGCTGGATGCATAATACAAAGGTTAGATTAGGTAACAAGAACAGGGAATCACAGGCAATAGATTTTTAACCTATCGGAAGCCGTGTATCAATAGTATTGTGCCTTTAGAGGCAGAAAAGACCAAGGGCTATATTTATTTTTTATTTTGACTACAACGCGACGGTCGCTGGGTTGAGGATGCAGCAGCGTAGCTGTGAATAAAATAATTATCAAGCGGTTTATGCCCGTTTTAGACCTGAAAATTTTTGGGTAAATCTGAAGGAGAGCTCCCTCCTCACCGATTTCGCTGAATTTAGGCTTAATCGACGCGTTTTTGCACAAAACGAACGAATCTGGCAGAAAAAAGCCCCGCTCTGTCCCGCGAAGGGAGATATTAACAGTTAAAGTTGACGACTATCAGGTTATGAGACCTGTCATACCGACGCGATGTAGCGACTACGGACCACTACGGACATGCCCTGCGGCCATATGCGCATGCTCAGTGGCCGCACGCGCATGCAGCCGATCACGTGACAACTGTTTGGTTGGTAACATGGTAGAAATACAAGGGTATGCTCATACCGTGTCAGACCACTGCGCATTCCCACCACTTTTGTTTAAGCTTACGTCATATTCGTGTAGCATCGGAATGAATCGGATGTACTCGGTGATTCGCAATGGCTGCGTTCGCTCGGTTCGCTGTTTATGTCGAGTAATTCGTGATTATTACAGTGATTGTGACATACAGTTTGTGATTATTACAGTGTACGCAATGACGTGTAATGTGAAAGGGTGTGGGAACTATCTGGCAAAGACCAGAAAGATCGAAGGAAATAAAATAAAATATTTTTCCTTCCCAAAGGATCCAGCACTGTGCAATAAGTGGCGTCAAGCATGCGGAAAAGAAAATATTTCACCAAAAAATGGTATGTACTTTTGTATAGTAATAGTTGCTTTCCATTTACACTCAAGTGATCTGAGTCACTCAGATATGTGAGTATTTTTATACTCAGGTAAGATATGTCATTTTGTATTTACCTGCTTATTTTGGTGACAAAGCTATCGCATAATAATAATACCGGTCCATAGCCTCACTTTTAATGTGAGTTTATTAGATTCATTAAAGCACATGGTCTCTGTTGAGGACGATTAGTTTTCGCGCTTCTCGAACTTTCGCGATCGGAATGCTGACACGAGGTCGGCACGAGGCGGGCCGGGATAGACCAAACCACCCCTCTCTTATCACCTGTGCTCCTGCTCCGAATTCTGTCGCAGATATCAGCTACCGGCGTGCAAGTGTGTATCGTCTTCAGAATAAATGCGACTTTCATACATAACGGTCTGATTTCTCTGTGCTACCCTATCTCTCGCAACCGTGCGTTCCCAGATTATCGCAACAGTCTCGATTGTGGATAAAAACTCAGCTGAATCTCACTTGCCATCATGCAAAAGGAACGTGCATTTAACTGAGTTATGACGTCACAAGTGAGAATTATCTGAGTTTTGATGTAAATGGAAAGCAACTAATATTGTACCACAGATTTCTCTTGTTTATTATTATAAGCATATATTTAAGAATCTTAAACCTTGTTTGCTTCAGCTAGGATATGTTCGAAGCATTTTGCTGATGAAGCTTTTACGAAGCCCTTACAAGAACATCTACTAGGTTATTCACCTACACGAACTAGGAAGATACATCCTGATGCTATCCCGACGTTGCATCTCCATGCAGTACCTCCACTAACATCAAACGAAAATGTGTTAGCTGAAACAATGCCTTTGCCTGTATCAAATGAAGTTTCGATGGATGTTGAACAGACACCAGCATCGTCCAGTATAGAAGAACAGACACCAGCATCGTCCAGTACAGAAGAACAGACAGCAGCATCGTCCAGTACAGAAGAACAGACACCAGCATCGTCCAGTACAGAAGAACAGACAGCAGCATCGTCCAGTACAGAAGAACAGACACCAGCATCGTCCAGTACAGAAGTTATCATGTTACAAATGTAAGTTATAAATTACTGTTCCCATCAAGCACAAAGTATACCCAGCAAATAAGAACCGTATATGTGTCAGTAATATAACATCGATATGTAATGTCAGCTCAACCATATTTACACAGTTACATAACAAACCACATAAATGTGCTGACATTACATATCGTTATTATATTACTAATACATAAATATATATAGTTCTGGTTTGCTGGGTGTAGTTTTAAAAGTAGCACTATATAGTTTTATGCTTTCAGACGTCGTCTAGAAGCCCAGGTAGCCGCACTGAAAAAAACAATAGACAAAACACAAACAAAACCAAAAGACGATAAAGAACTCATGGAACAAAAAATGACGGAGTTATTGGGAAAAATGTTTAGTCCAGGACAAATACGGATGATATTGAATCCTTCATTGCGGAAAATAAAGTGGTCTTCTGAAGATATCGCACGTGCTATATCCTTGCGATGTGTCAGCCCAAAGGCATATCGTTATATGAAGAATGTTTTGCAAATGCCACTTCCAGGCCTTTCAACACTAAGAAGGTGGGCAAGTACAGTCAATGTCGAGCCTGGTATATTATCCTCCGTACTTTATTGCATGATTGCAAAACGAAAATGCATGCCAGATATTGAAAGATTGGTTGTGTTAACGTTTGACGAGATTTATATAAACAACAAAGTTGCGATAGATCGTAAAGTAGAAAAAGTTATCGGTCCACATAAAACTTGTCAGTGTGTGATGGTAAGAAGCCTTTTTGCCTCTTGGAAACAACCTGTTTATTACCAGTACGATGAAGCAATGGATGTAAGAACTCTCAATAATATTATATCACAATTGCATGATGCAGGTTATACAGTCGTTGCAATTACTAGTGATATGGGCCCGGGCAATCTTAAACTATGGTCACAATTAGAAATAGGCATGCACCCCAAAAAGTCTTATTTTCAACATCCTGTATGCAATAATTTAAAAGTGTTTGTTTTTGCAGATGCACCGCATCTTCTCAAGCTGATAAGGAATCATTTTCTGGATCAAGGGTTTATTTGGAAGGGTAAAATTATTGTTAAGGAAATATTGCTTAAATTGCTTTCTATTAATGCAGGAGATTTAAAAACGAGCTATAAAATCACTGAGTATCATGTACAAGTACAAGGTTCCGAGAGACAGAAAGCCCAGCAAACGCAAAAGGATTAAAAGATATTAAAATTTTTTAATACTTTTGAATCCCTTTTTTGGCGGAATTAGATGAAATTAGATGGGATTCGAAATGAGATGGTCCAATCCCATGGAATCCAAAAAAGAAATTTTAAATTTCATCCACTCCTATGGAATCCGTAAAGGTTATGGAATTGCATGGCATTAGATGGTTTAGGAAACGTCTCGCGCCTCCGTTGGGCGACCAAGCGCCGTTGTTCGTCGGTAAGCTTTTGTGTATGCCTAAGAACTAGTTCTTCCTGCTGCGCAAGTGTTATCAAACACAACAGCATCTGCGATAGAATGGTGCGGTCATAAAGGTTACCTTTCGAACTTATCATGGCAAGAAACTGCGTATGTTATCAGACTATGTAATGACTGGTTCGATGTGTTTAACTCGAAATGTATGTACGGTAAATATACAGAAAAAAATGCGTATGGTATAAATATTGAAGAACAGAATATAATTTTGAATAACATGACGACTTTTATCAAAGAAACTAGGATAGGAAAGCATATAACTTTGCTGCCCTTTCAAAAAGGTATTATACTCAGTAACACCTCTTTACAACAACTGCTACCGTACTTACAAGAGCAATATGGTACTTCTGATTTTCCTATTACGTATTTGATAACTTACCGTCTTAATCAAGATCTGTTAGAAAATTTTTTTTTGTTTATACGTTCAATGGGGTGTGCGTACGATCATCCAACACCATTAGATTTCAAGTACCGATTAAAGCGTTATATATTAGGCAAACATTCTAGTAATGTGTTGTCAGATAAATGTAATGTTCAAGAAAGCAAATCGAACGAATCGATCTTTGTATCTCCTCTTAGCTGTGATGTCGAAGAGTCCGTGTTAACGGATATGCTTGCGTCCTATGTTGACGAAAAAGTTACTACTATAACTAGTTATGAAGAAGAAGAGATATGTTTTGATGAAGCATATGAACCTTCTGCGTTGGATTCGTGCGCAATTATTCCAAGTTATGAGGAAGAACAGTTGTTACAGAAATTAGAAGATTTTAATATTAGCGAGGCTATCGAAGAAGAGGGTTTAAAATATATAGCCGGATACGTAGCATTTAGATTTAAAAGCACAGATAAAACATTAGGTATTGAAACGCGCCAATTGGAAACAACGGGTGACCAAGATTGGCTGCAAGTTATTTCGCGAGGAAAATGTATGTATCCGAGTGACAAATTATTACAATGTGCTCGTATAATGAATATTGAGTTTGCTAAATATCACGGATCCAGTTTGAATAAAGAAAATCTTATATTTCAAAACTTAGCAAAAATAATAGAACCACAATTGAAAATTAAAATACCGAGAGAGGCATTACTATGCCTCATTAGGACTAGGACATATATTAGGCTGCGCGAAATGAACCGAGCGATTGCAATCGCAAATCACAGGCAAAAAAAAGAAAGATGTCAAAATTTACTAATAAAAAACCTGTATATTAAATATTTGCATTTATTGTTATTTGATCTTTTATCTGCATCTTTCCTCTGCATATATAGTTCTTTATGTCGTACGCCACAATATATTTTTGTTTTGCGTCTCAGCTGACAATTCTTTTCCAATCGTTTTCCGACCAGTTTTGATTAAAACTAATAATTCGCAGAATTTTAATAATAAATGACTGGAAATTAAAATCTCGTTTTATGTGAAATTTTTCCGTACGTTGCAATGATTTTTATTCAATGCACACAATTCTTTTTTTCTTAATAATAATAATATTTTCTGTAATATCATATATTTAGACAAACCCACATAAAATAATTATAAAATTCGTCAAATAACAATAACGTTTCTAACATCTACAACGAGAGACAAATTCGGGAAACGATGAGCGTTTATCCGTATGTCACGTGCGTTTTTTATATTTATATATTTTCGTTTATATATATTTATTTATTTATAAAACAGAATTTTCTCTCACATAAATGATCAACATTATTTTGTATTCACATATTGTCCGCTCAAAATGCTTTTATAAATGACTATTATAGATTCGCTGCTTAAATGTGCCGCTCAGTGTGACGTAAGCTTGAACAAGTCGCTGATTGGCTGGGTTCGGAAATATGCGCAAGAGCATACCCTTGTATTTCTACCATGGTTGGTAAGTCAGAAGTGTAACAATTCGAAATGATATATATTCTTTCGGCGTATAGATTAGTGACGCTTTAAAAGTATTTAAGTGTTTAAAGCGCGTCAACTAACCTATGTAGGTTAGTAACGCGCTTTAAAAGTATTTAACTGTTTAATGATTTTTGTTAAAGCAGGGCATACACAGGACATGTGTATGCCCTGCTTTATAGAAGTTGTGATTTTCGTTAAAGCAGGGCACTACACACGTGTGTATGCCCTGCTTTATAGAAGTTGTGATTTTCGTTAAAGCAGGGCACTACACACGTGTGTATGCCCTGCTTTATAGAAGTTATGATTTTCGTAAATTAGAGTTGGGTTTCATACGCATTCCAGAAGTTTCGTACGTATAATACGTATAATACGTATTATACGTATTATATCCTACGTATCCTACGTATTATACGTATAATACGTATTATACGTATTATACGTAGGATACGTAGGATACGTATTATACGTAGGATACGTATCAAACTATGTATGATACCTCTGACACTATTATAACATAACCTATTTATAACCTTAACCCTTAACCTCATGTATCAATTCAACCGAGGACACTTTGAAAAAAAACCTCCTCTCATATATCAAAACAGAGTAACAGACCTATTAAATATGCAGTCTGTAAATAAAAAACAAAAAAAGAGTAATATTGAAAATAATGAAAATGTAAGTATAGTATATGTTTTTAGTATACACTATACAGTAATTTCTGTCACTCGCTGTTCGCTGTAATATATTTTAATATTTTTGCTTTTATCGCGAGGATTTAATTTTAAAGCATGTATGGGCCAATTTGCGGTTATGCCGTAATTTTCTAATCAATTTTCAACATAGTCACATACTGTCACCTTTCAAATTAAATTTTAATTAATCATGAAAGAAAAGTGTATCTATAATATATAATTAAAACGTTTTAAATAAAGGATACATATTATTTAATATCTTAAACCAATTAATAAAATCCACAATTTCTGTTATATATGAGTCAAATTCAAATTTTAAATTTAAAGTTTAAATAAAAGTTATGTCATAGTTTTCAATTTTTCGTATTTCTCTATTTTACCAATATATTAAATATATTATATGTTTATATGTATATATCTTATGATGTAATTGTAAAAATTAATATCTCTTTTATTGAGATATGTGTTTATATAGGTTGCTTTTGAAACACATGGACAACGTGGACCTGCACAAAATTTACCAGCTCAGTCGAAGAACGACATTGATATAGCGCTTGCAAAATTCTTTTTTAGTTGCAATATACCATTTAAAGTTGTTGAATCGATACATTTTAAAAATTTAATAGCTGCACTTAATCCTGACTATCACTTACCAGGAAGAAAATTCCTATCTAATAATTTATTGGATAAAGTTCATAAAGAAATTGTTAATGAACGCAAAAAACATTTGAAAAATAGTGAATGTGTGCTGCTTATTGACGGGTGGAAAAATTCTGCGACAAATAGCAAGCATGTCGTATGCACTGTTCATAATGCAGATTATAACAGGCAATTTTTTATTGAGTCATATGATATAACAGGACGCTCAGAAAACGCAGAACTATTATTAGAAGTTGTTAATCATTCAATTACTTTATCGAAAGACTTATATAACATGAATATTTTTGCAATAGTATCCGATAATGCGTCACCCATGATTAGCATGGGTAATAAGAGTAATTTGTGGTACTCAACTTGCAACAGCCATAGTGGCAATTTATTAGCCAAGTCATTAGTAGATGGAGAATTTGCAAATGAAGTTAATGCGCTTTTAAAGGAATTCAAAAATCCTGGTCTGCAGCGTGATATTATAAATAAAGGTGGTAGTAGAATGAATTTAGCCTGCGAAACTAGATGGAGTAGTTATAAGAGATTCCTTCAATTGTGCCTTACAAAATTTAAACATAATGAGAAATGTAGCATCAACAGCTTCATACCCTATAAAAGAGAAGGTTCTGGAACTTCTCCAAGATCAAGAGTTTGAATCAAAATTGAAGCAATATATAGAAATATTTAATCCAGTTTGTACGTTAATAAATAGGTGCCAGACGTCAACATGTAATGTTGCCGATGCAACTCAATTATGGTTGACATTAGAAATACCATCAACCGATGAATTCCATGAACATCTGTTAAAAGAACGTTTGAAAAAAGCTGTACGACCAATAGGAATGGCAGCTAATCTCGTACACTCATCTTATCAAGGTGAAAAATTATCTGCAGAACAATTAAAACAGGCACTACAATTTCTTTCTAAAGAATTAAATCAAGAAGGAATAAATGAACTAGACATATATTTAAATAAAACAGGCATTTTTTCAAAATTATTTGCAAAGAAAATTGCAGATCCATATGTATTTTGGGCAATGTGTGAAAGAAGGGTTCCTAATATTTCAGCACTTGCTAAAAAATTATTAAAAATTCCTGCCTCTTCTGCTGAATTAGAAAGGTTGTTTTCCAATTGGTCATACGTTCATACATTTTTGAGAAATCGACTATTGAATGAAAAATCTAAAAAACTTGTGGATATATACTATACATTAAAGACTATGGAGAAACATTCGGAGTTATGTCGAAACAATGTATTTTTAGATTCGTTTGATTAATGTTTTTATGTAATAATGAACAATATCTCCTATTTAAATTATTTTTAAAAATACAATTAATTAAAAAAATTAGTACAAAATATTTTAATTAAAAGTGACTACTTTATTATATAGTATCACAACTTCAGAGTATTATTAAAGCATCTTACAAAATATATATATGTAACTTACATATTTAAACAGCGCACACTTATGTTCTTACTTTACATCACAGAACAATGTTTACACATACGTGTTATTTGTATTATATTTTTAGCTTAGCTTTATATTATAAATCACAGGATTCACAGGACAATTTCACTTATAATTTATGTTTTTTATATTGTATCTTAAAATACTCACTAATATTACAAAAACATTAGTTATATATTTATTATAAAATAAATATGCAATAAAAAACAAAAAATAATATATATATTTATCGCATTATAACATATATATTACTCCTAAAACGTAAAAGTATTTCTTTTTCTGATTAACGATAATATTTTGTAATCTCTTTGGAGTAACATCTTTTATTTGGTACAAAACTAAAAGTATTTTTTTAAATATCGTTATATTTCTTTCAATCAATCCTAGTGAGTTTCAGGAATACAAAATAAAATAAAAAATAAAATAAGAATATAATATTATATCATGCTAAAGCTAAATAATATTAAAAATTTATACTTTTAGTTTGCTGATTCATTTAACTTTAAAGTGTAAAAAAGACATTTAATTTTCTCTTGCTGATCTTGTGTTAAATTATTCTGAGTCATCTTGTTCATATTTACACAAGGAACGCATGCAGGAATTTGAAGTAGCTTTTGCGCAAGTTTGGCCAATTCTCCATATTTACGTTCTGCCACTGTCCAAAACACCATAACGTCATCAACATTTTTTTCAAATAATTTCGAAAATATTTCCACTTGTGACTCGTATTTCGTGTACTGTATCATACCTTCTCCTGACAAATTATCAACAAAAAATTCCTCAACCATATAACCATACGAAGCATACTTATTATTTTCGATAAAAACACGACCTTTGTACTTAGGATTTAAGTAATTACTTGCTAAATTGACAGGACTGACAACAGATTTCAGTACATTATTGAGAATATCAGTATATCGAACATTTTTATTAGATTCATTAAGTTGTAACCAATATTGAAGAGCATCTGCGATGTTGCATTGTATATCTAATAATTTACTTTTTAAATTTTCGATTTCTAGGGAAAATTCAATAAGTTCTTTAATTTCTTATTCAAAGGAGTCGTCAAATATTAATTGCAATATATCTGTGGCAACTTTAAAGCTTTGCCCTACAATCTCTCTCATACTTTTTAAGTTTTTTGAGCATGATTCAAGAGCAGCACGGTAATTGTCCCATGAATCAGAATTATACAATACGATATTTTTCCCTCCTAAATTTATAATCCTTGATTCAATGCCCTTAAATGCTCCTCCCAGCCGGAACGCCGACGTCTATAGACGTCCAATTGACATCTTATAGATGCCGATTCGACATCTATCGACATCTATAGACGTCGAAAAGACGCTAGCATTCCGGCTGGGCTAATAATTTATTTACTTTTGTTATTAACTCAGGACGAATAAGAAGTTTTTGTATTGATCTTATATATTGCGTGTGACACTGAAAAATTAAAATTTCTGTTTCAGTGTTTTCTAAATCTAAATTAACGCTAATTTTATCCGACATTGTCACTTCCAAATTGTGAACAATAGTGTGAATTTTCATATTCATATTTTCATATGTATATTTTATACATTCACGAATAAACATATCTAAATTAAGCCTCAATTCACATTCATTACTTTCGGTATACTTATTTACATCAACAAATACATATTTGTTTTCAACGTTGCGGAGTAGACCCTGGTAACCATCTCCGATAAAAAACGATAAAAAAATTTCTTATCTTTTTTAATACGGTTAGTGAATCGTTTATTTACGGTACTCTATCAGAAACTCACGTTACAAAATACTTGGGATCCTATCGTAAATGTCTTATCAGCTATACATCAGTTTCTATCGTTTTTAATATGGTTAGTGAATCGTTTATTTATGGTATTCTATCAGAAAATCACGTTACAAAATACTTGGAATCTTATCGTAAATGTCTTCTCAGCTGCACATCAGTTTCTATCGTTTTTAATATGGTTAGTGAATCGTTTATTTACGGTACTCTATCAGAAACTCACGTTACAAAATACTTGGAATCCTATCGTAAATATCTTATCAGCTATATATCAGTTTCTATTGTTTTTAATATAATTAGTGAATCATTTATTTACGGTATTTTATCAGAAACTCACGTTGCAAAATACTTGGGATTCTATCGGAAATTTCTTATTACCTTTATATCGGTCTCAATCAGTTTTTGACATAATTGAAGTTTCGTTTATCCACGATACTCTATAAAAAATTCTCGATACAATACACATGGGCTTGCATCCTAAATTTCTTATTAGTGGTGCATCGGTTTCTATAATTTTTAATGGTATTAAAGTAGCTATAATTGTCTTTTTAATATGGTTAATAGTGAACCGTTTATTTACGATGCCCTGTCAGAAAAAAATTGGAAAAATTTGAAATTTCTCAGCTATATATCAGTCAGAACATCTTTAGATGTTTGCTACTCTGCATGCCACCGGATTATAACCGTGTAAAAGAAAAATAAACCGTATCAGAGATCTTTCTATGATAAAGAAAGGACTGCATTTTTTTTTTTTTTTTTGAAATAATTAAGCTTCCACCTTTGCGACAACAGCACCAGGAAGCCAAGGGCCAAAATTTTCACGGTTATTAGAGAAATAAAAACAACATTTACATTAGAAACGTCTTATTTAAAATTGCACTAAAATACAAATAAAATATTTTCTTATTTTAATCTTAATAACAAATCACACACACACACACACACATAAAAATACTTCGACGAACTTTGTTTTCGAAGATGATAAGTTGTATGTCGGAAAATCCTGATAAGAAACGATAGATGTGTCGGTTCGGTTAAGTCGTATAAATATCGACGAGATGTCTATCGTTTTAACCTTATAAAAACATATGCAAAGTAGAAGGTTTTCAAACGATTCAATTTATATCATTAATATACGATAGAAAACGAACCGATTTGCTGCCGTACAGAAAATGATAAGTTGTATGTCGGAAAATCCTGATAAGAAACGATAGATGTATCGGTTCGGTTAAATCGTATAAATATCGACGAGATGTCTATCGTTTTAACTTTATACAAACATATACAAAGTAGAAGGTTTTCAAACGATTCAATTTATATCATTAATATACGATAGAAAACGAACCGATTTGTTGCCATAAAGAAGATGATAAGTTGTATGTCAGAAAATCCTGATAAGAAACGATAGATGTATCGGTTCGGTTAAGTCATATAAATATCGATAAGATGTCTATCATTTTATTCTTATATATCCGTATTAATGCATACGGTAAAATTATTACCATAAATAACGATACATATTATATCGTGTATATACGATTGATTCAGATGGGCAATAATTGTACATATAGAAAACGATTCATAACTATAAAATTTGTATAGTTATTTTCTTATTCGGACCTAAAACGATAGAAACCAATTCGATTCGATTAATGTTTTATCTGTCTTCTAAATATGCAACGATAGAACCGATAAGATACGATTAAAAACGATACAGATTACGACGACGACGACGATGTCCTCTCGGTCTCGCCGGCCGTGGAGGAGCGCGCCGTCGCTTTCTTCACTATAATCTCTATCAATATTCGCGATACTGCTCTCCGAAACCCCGATGGAAGCTCGACTGAGTATTTTAGAGATGTTATGTTGGGCGCCAGGTGCGATTCCTCGCACCACGATTCACGAGATCGCAGTATTTCTCAGGCGTGGGCTTCTTTGATCAACCGCGGATGGAATAGGAGAGGGAGCGTAGCGCAATCATCACACTCAAATACATAAAACATTAAATTATATTTCGGTTAAGGCAGATAACAAGTGGACGATAGCGAGTTCCACGGCGAACAAGCAGAATTCGAGTACACGCCACGCGTCACCCCACGAGCGCGATACTCATTCCGTCGCTGAGCTGCACGGCAATCCCGATTGAATTCGCACAAAAGTATTCCCCGACATAAGTTGCAGCGAATTCCACCCGGACGGTCAAACGCGAGATGCTAACAAATAACCAACGCAATCTCCTTAAACAATTACGCAATTTCCCTACGGTCTACCGCGACAACGCTGGGGATCTTCTCTCCCCTCGAAACGCACGAATGGCCCCACCCGTTAACTCGACACAACCGTGGGCCATTAATCCCGATGAAACGCACGTATAGCTACTTACAAATGGCATGAACTTAACCGGCAACGATAACTACGAGGCTCTCTCACGCGCGAGAGCCACTTCTCAAAACTACGGCACGGTTTAAGCCAACGGCGTTCATGAAATTCCACGCGACGAAATCACCCGCAACGAAATTACGCGAACGAAATTACTCACAACGAAATCATACGCAACGAAGTACACGAAACGATATCACAACGAAATTACATGTACGCTGACTGTCGGCGGCCGTACGTTTTCATCCCCGAGGCGGGCACTCGCGATCACTTCGTCGCCCGGGCCCTCCCGCGGTATGGCGCTCGATATTCTTTAATTACAGCCGATTTCATACTTTACCGCGGCACAACGCGACTCCCGGGAGGGCCTAGGTATTCTCGCGATCTTACTTCGAGGAAGGCTGAGCAGTGGCCTTACAAATTCGTCTCGTTCCGGCGGCTCGTCACTCGCTCTTAGGGCTGGATGTTGCCGGGATGGCGGCTCGCTCGACAGTGGCGTTTCCTTGATCCGGCGGGACCACGCAGGGCCCGCGCGCGCCCGCGCGCGCCGGTTTCCCTAGCCTGATCGGTGCTGCGCCCTGGCCTGCCAGCGATCCCTCTAGGCGATCGTCGCGCCCTTCGCGAGCGCCCCTCGTCACTGCGCCCATCCGCCGGCGGTAGTTTTGAAGTCCGCCTATTTGAGACCGGCTGTCCAGGCCGCGTCTCATCGTCCGGTTCCTCGACGGCCAGGCTGGACGGGCCATGGCTCGTCGACCGGGAGCGGTACTCAGCGGTGGTGGCCCCGTTCCTTAACGGGGACCTTCGTCGGGGCGTCCCCCGTATCCGGGCTGCAGTGCTCTCGTGCCATCCGTGACGCCTTGACAGGTCATCTGATCTGCCGGTTGTGGGCCCCAGCGTGACCCGCCCGCCGATCGTACGCCCTCGGAAGCTCCTGGTTGTCCAGCCGTAAGTCCCTCGACGCGGCATAAGCCGTTACACTCGTCGTGACCCTGGCCATCTGCTCCGCACTCCCTCGACCTGTAACGCTCGCAAAAGGTCTTAATCCTAACCTAAAAGCTCGCTCTCCGCCCGCCTCGGGCGGAGGCACCATCCCTGACGCCTCCCTCGGCCGAGCTCCCATCTGGGGTAAGGGACGCGACTTTTGTCACGTCACAAGATATAGCCGTTTTTAATCGTTTTCTATCGGATATGGTTACCAGGGGACCTATTGTTGTAGACTCGTCCATTTTTAACAGTAATAATACCGGAACTAATTTACTTTTGAACGAGTCAGTTGTGAAAACTTTTTCATGAGCTTAATTTAAAACGTCATTTAACATATGATTAATACTGGGCACAGTGGGCACTGCATAAGCAGGTCTAATAACGTTTAAAAAATCCTTAAAATATACTGAATCCATTTCCTTAAAATCTAATTTAGAGGCAACAAAAAAATACAACAAAGCCTTATCTATTTTTCGACGTTCGCTACTCGTAACATTGTCAACAAATGACTTTACTTTGGTTTGTCGCTTTTTAATCTCACTTGTTCCAGCAGCACCTTTCTTGCATGTTTGCAAAAATTGAGGATTTACTGATAACTGTTGATCTTCATGTATTGCATATGCCTAAATTAAAATAATAAAGTTGAGATTGTAATATCAAATGTTAGATAAAATATATTGACTTAGAGTATAACATAAAAAATCAAGTATGAGACTGAAGTTAGCAGTAACTTATATATATGTAATAACTGATTTGGAAAAGCAAAGGGTTTTCGATCGCTAAAAGGAACATTAACTTGTAACTTGTTTTACTTAATTATTTATCAAACGCAATTGTTAAATTGTGTTATTTATAATTGTTTTCTTAGAGATTGAGAATCCTCGTTTTTCTAACTACTGCAGTGTCATAAATTAAATAGCACTCTGACTGTGTCCATATGTGATGATAAAATAATTTACTTACATGATCCTGATTGTCTTCTTTACGTGCAATTTTATTACAAATGCCGTCACCGTCAGCATGATCTTGATCAGGACCAGGACCATCAGGAGATTCAGGTTCAGGACTATCAGGATCAGGAGTATCGGGACTAGATTCGTCGTAACGGCATTCTTTTCTATTAATATAGAATACAACTATTTAAAATCTGAATAATAATCTATATGTATTATTGATAATTGAATAATTGAATAATACTTGCCTGTGGTCTTTTAGACGATTGATTGCAGTACTCTGCAAATTTTTATTGCAAACTTTGCACTGTGCAATTAATTTTCCTTTACAATTTCTTTTTTGACTAAAACCCCCTTCCGTCCAATACGAATGTTTAGGTTTTCCGCCTTTGTTCATTTTTGTACATAACAACTTTGCATATTAAATAATAAATATTAAGGCTGCGGTCCATTTGATGTTATAAGTGCTTCGAAGCATTCTTTTTCTTCTTTTTTCTTCATTGAAAGAAAGGAGAAGAAGAATGCTTCGAAGCATTTGTAGCATCAAATGGACCGCAGCCTAAGTAATTGACAATGAGTGCATTTCGTTTCACGCATGAATCGCATGATGATATTGATGAATTGATGATGCGCATTGCATAAATGCATCATTTATCTTTGTTCATCGAATGTTACACAAGAATAAATTATACATTATGCGTGAAACGGAATGCATCCAAATCCAATATCACGATACAATAAAACACATTACGTTTCGCCGATATAAAGAGTCGAAATCTATAAATCGTTTAAGAATATATGTGTGATAAGACTGATAAGTATTTCTATATATCACTTATAATTACCTTGATAAAATTGTTGATTGTGAAAACTATTTGTTGTTTGACACAGTCAACCACCATTAGCAATAAACAAATCAGAAAGTCAGTAATGGGTGTGAGGAACCTGAGCTGTCTGTAACCCTAGCTAAGAATCCAAGTTATAAATTTCTCTCCTCTCTATAGTAATAATACAGTAGAATGGAAGACTCCTGATCTCAGCATATCGTTCACACTTTCACAGTGAACAGTGACCACTCTGACCAGTGTGACCAGGACTGACTGGACTAAAATGAGGTTATGTGACGTATGATACGTACATATATGTATGAAACTAAAGCGCGTATCATACTTGGTATTATACGTAAGATACCTATGTATGATACATAGGGTATGATACGATCCCAACCCGTTAGGGTGCCATTACATGGAGCGCGGAAACGCGGAAACGCGGAAACGCGGAAACGCGGAAACGCGGAAACGCGGAAGCGCGGAAGACAAAATTTACTAGATTTCCGTCGATCCGTTCCGTCTGTTTTGAATGCCTTATATTACATGGAGCATATTTTGAGCGGAAAAGCGGAACGGAGAATTATAAAATATTAATTTTTAACGGTATTTATTGATTAAAATGCTTGTATTCAATAGATAAGCTGAAAAGATAAGCATATTAATAAAAATTGCAATGAATTACGTGAACACAATTTTAAGAAATGAATACAAATGTCTATTTGTCACTATACTGTTCCGCTTTTCCGCGCAAATTGTGCTCCATGTAATATAAGGAGAAACAAACTCGCGGAACGAACGCGTCAAAATCCGTTGTCAACGCGGATACAGTATACTCCATCAAATTTCGGAGCTGTTTAATCACATTGAAAAAAAAGCTTTTACACATACTCTTCGATTACTTTATTATTTAATAAAAGTGGCAGTATAATATTATAGATCCAAACATCATGTTGATGGTTATTATGAAGTATATCTTATATGCAAGCCAGGGTACATACATAGGCTGCGTTAAGTACTGTGGCAGTGAATATCGAAACGCAGCCATACATACATACACGATAATAGCGGATTCCGCTTTTCCGTTCAAACGTGCGGGACTCAACTCGCGGAAACGCGGAATCTAGTTACTATTCTGTTCCGCGCTTCCGCGTTTCCGCGTTTCCGCGCTCCATGTAATGGCACCCTTACAGATATTGGAGCGTTGACATGTTCGTGGTCGCTACCAGTCGCTACATCGCGTCGGTATGACAGATCTCATAACCTGATAGTCGTCAACTTTAACAGTTAATATCTCGCTTCGCGGGGAAGAGCGGGGCTTTTTTCTGCCAGATTCGTTCGTTTTGTGCAAAAACGCGTCGATTGAGCATAAATTCAGCGAAATCGGTGAGGAGGGAGCTCTCCTTCAGATTTGCCCATTTTTGTTTATTTTTTAATGAAAGAACTTTTATTACTTGCTATAAATTATTGTTAGCATAAAGCTGGTATCATACAAATATGATTTCTTGAATAATTGCACGTTGTTTGCACTGAAGTGACTGAAGTTACAAATCTCGCAATGTGGGAATGGCTAAACTGCGATACGCTATCTGGTGGCGAAAACAGAACTAAAAAGAGTAGGTCGCCGGCTGCCACATAAATAAATCGACTTAAAAACTATTGGACCGAACTTGTATTAAAACCATATAAAATAGGGGTAGAATTTTCCGGGGAGTGCCACTATGTGTATAGTTTTTTGTTACCGATTTTCTAGAAACCGATTTTTTTAATTTTTCCAATTTTTCAATTAAAAGAATTAGAAAAACCGGTTTTCAGAAAATCAGTAACAAAAAACTATACACGTAGTGGCACTCCCGGAAAATGTTACCCCTATTTCATATACTTTTGGTAAAAATTCGGTTCAGGGAATAAGCACATACGTCGTATTTGTAGAGTGACAAGTGACCTACTCTCTCCGGCCATTTTGCCTTGGTGACGTCACGACCGCCAATCCCAATAAGTGTTTTAAACCCTAAGCCTTAAGAAATTGACCAATTACAGTCAATTATTATTCTTCTCAAATTCAACTGTGATTGAACAATTTCTTAAGGCTTAGGGCAATTTTCGACCAATATTGGCATTATTATTACAATTTTGATTTAATTCGCTAGAGTAAATATTTTCTAAATATTTTTATTTTGTTTAAATAATTATAATTGTAATGTTTTAATTTAATACTTTATAATTTAAAAAAAAAAAATTTATTATTTAAGTATATTATATTTAATAATAATAATTTAAATTTTCCTCGTACCCAGCAAACACAGAATACACCCAGCAATTTGCTATCAAAAACACAGAATACACCCAGCAATGTGCTATCAAATTGCTTACTGGGTGTATTCTGTGTTTGCTGGGTATAAGTTGTCCTGAACAATATGGCGGATCAAAGTACCAATCAAAAGTTGTCTAAACGGTGTCCAATCTCTTACTTGAGGATCTCTAAGTGCCCCTACTAGTTATACGTTATACTATGGGTGACTGTGGTAATACTGTGCTTATACCTTTCTTTTTATATCATGGTTTATGATTGGAATTGGCAAGGAAGAAAGAGAGAATTGGACAAAACATTACGAAAAAAACGTAAGTTTACGTCACAGCAAAAGAAAAAATTGCTACTTGTGATATCAGAGTAAAATGGAAAGTTCAAATATTTAGTCACACCAAGAAAGATCATCGAAAACAAACAATTACAAAGTGCCCGTTAAAAATTTTTGCAAAAGAACTTTTTAGATGATATGATGTGTGTAAAATCATCGGCAGGATATTGGCGGAAATATAGCAGTTTGACAACAAAATGGCAAATAATCAAGCGGATTTGCAAGTCATGCAGATTGGCAGCAGAAATCGAGCAGAATCTATGAAATGCAAATGTTTGATTTCAATAAATTTATTTTAATACATTAGGTTTGTTTGTTTTAGCTGAACTTCTTGCACATTTTATCTTTTTTTTTCTCTCCAACATGAAAAGAGAAAGAGGAAAGAACTGTACAAGAAGCAACTAAAACGAACAGGTCTATCGTCACATAACAGGTCTGTGTTTTTATAGCTGAACTATATCACTCATTTGCTACAACAATGACTCAGAAATAACTCAGAAAACAATATTTTCAAAAAAATGAGTTTGAATGTTTTGGACCATTAAAATTTAGGAACATTATTTTTAAATGCGATTTTGGTGCAATAACTGATTGTAGAGAAACAAAAATATCTAGCTATATATTAGCTCTTCATTCAGTGTATTGAATTCTCACCCTTCTTTTGCAAACAGTTAAAAAATGACAATTTTTGAGTTATGTCGTAACAAATGATCGATATGTACGCTCTGTGTACTTTTTTTGTGTGGTTGTATCCCTCCGATGAAAGAGAGTAGATGTCTTCAGCTTCTTCTTTGATCTATACGACTCTCTGTACTTAAAGTGAAATAGGTATATGTTCAAAATTTAGTGAAAGATAGTGGCCTGGTTTACACCGATCTCTTGATACGCGTATCGAATAGTATATTTGAGCTGGTCAGCTAATAATCAAACTAATTTATTAGTTATTTACTATTTAATACGCGTATATCAAGTGATCGGTGTAAACTAGGCCATTAAATTCTAATTTAATCCAGTGCAGCGATAAAAAAAACAAACCTAATGTTTGTAAGATTTTCAGTAAAACAGTAAGCTTATTGCTGATGCAGTCGATGCCAATCTGCTGAAATTTTAGGGTAAAGTGCTTATTTCCGATTTTGGCTATAATTTTGTTAATATAATGATTTAATGAGTCAATTAAGCATGAAAATTTAGGTTGGAATCTTAGCTTGAGATTTCTGAAGAAACGGTTTATTCATTTTGCTTGAGATCTCAATATTTTAATATTTGACAGAAGTCTGAATTTGATTCGAATTAAGATTAGTGCACCTATTTCGGATCAGTCTTACAATTAGATTGACTTGTAATTCAGGTATGTGGTGTACAGATAGATGTAAACGATAGTGGATATATAAAACACAAACGTGAAATATTATCCGAACATTGAAATATCATTTTTGATATAAATTAAGTGCACGAACCTAATGTGGATCAAAATATCAAAGTTTTTACATAGTGGAATTTCAAGGTAAAAATACAAAATTTAGTATGTTTAACCTTTTTTTTTACTATCTGAATACAAAAATGGTACTTAACCAAATCTCTTGTACCATAAATACACAAGCTCCAGTTTTTTTTTAGAAAAGAATCAAGTAAACTAATATTACACATATTTAAAGTTATATATATAACTCAACTGAAGGTTTATAGAGCTAATAACAATAATAAATCAACCGATAAAATAACATATATATATATATATATATATATATATATATATAATTTATGAATAACTTAATCTTACTGCACTAACACCTTGCTCTAGGTTCGACATAATTACTGAAAAGATGACATGTGCTTTCAGAGAAAAAAAATTTTCTATTTAATACTCGAAATTGACTATAGACATTTACATATAATAATGAAGCTTACATTGTCAAAAGAAACACGATTAAATAATTAGAATTGAGTACTTAAAAGTTAAACGCAAGGTCCAGAATATTCTACATTTAATCAAATATACTATTACAACGTCGTCAACGTCTATATCACACAATAGAACAGATAAATTTAATGAGTAAACAGTACTCAAGGGCGATCTCGCTAGAATAAGACCACCGCTTACGCTACAAATTGGCAGTTTCACTATCCTTCGCATATTTTCTACACGCAAAATTTGGTCAAATTATCATGAAAATTAGATTGTGCATACCTTCAAAGGTATGCATGCCAAATTTCAGTTAAAAATAACAAGTAGTTACGTCAAAACAAGCATAAATATGTACCTATGTCTAATTCCCTTCTTTTTTAGTCGTGTCGCAAACGTCTGTTTCGCAGGCCACTGTTAATCAAGTCGACCGAAGGTTACCAATAGCAATCAGCGGTATTTTTAAATTGTATTATAATGCTATAAGGATAACTATAGACGATAGTGAAGGAAAAATCCACATATGATAAATACAGACGGCTAGAGAGGCATTTGAAATTTTTTGATCCGAATTAGGATCTGATCCGAAATAGGCACTTTACCCTACTTAAAACTTCTATTAAGTCTACTGGCAAACCATTGATAGTTTGCTTAAGTATAAAGTGTACTTATATATTTTGCTGATTTGCCATAAGATGATTGAAAGCTAGCTATTAATGTCTCGATACAGTAATTATAAACAGCATGCTTTTTTATTTAAAAAAATTAAAGTAAAATTGCTAATTATTGTCTTACCTACTATTGTTACAGTTGTCAGTAAATAAGTAATCTTGCTACATAATACGGAATAGGATAATTCTTTTCAATTAAAGATAAAAGTGTACTTATTATACATATTTTGGATATGTGTAAACAATCTGAAGTGTTATAATTGTAGACACTTGACTATGTAAAGTTATACCTGTTTGTTATATATTCAGTTAAATTATATATATACACACATATATATTTATTACAAAATGCTTTCAGAATTATTTCTGAAAATCAATATTATATCAATCTTGTATTATATATAGGAGGTTGGTTTACGTTCTGCTGCGGGGCAGGCGGCGCGGCAGAGCGAAAGCCTATAGGTGTATTTTTGTCACGTGAAATAAACGAGTTTTAGCAAATAAATATGTGGAATGCATTCAATTAACTGTTTTTTAAGGTTTTAAATCGTTGTTTGTACAATTGAAACTCAAATACGCTATTATTCATGTTAAAATGTGGCAATAATAAATGTGGTTCTGTTTTATTTTTACAATTTCTTGATAACTATATGTAGACAAATTATTTCAGTTTTCGAAAAAGTCTTTTCTAAATATGTAAATAATTATTTGCACCTATTTTCATTAAATTCTTATCATTTTTAATATCCTTTCGAGAGTTACATTCTTGGTTACATTACAGGTCGTACCTTTTTGCTATGTCGCCATGTAAGAGAAACAAGAGTATAACTTCAATAATTATAATTACTCGACAACCATGCAGACAATTGTCTTCAACTGTGGCATGGACGACAGATTCCCATAGACAAATATCCTCCATAAATTTGAACTAATTTTTATCATTCATATTGATTTGAGCAATCAACCTCCTTAATCTATGCTTAATACTTGAATTTTTAATTACATTTGTACACTGCCAAGTTAATAATTTGTGAGGATAATATGTATATTGTAAATAAAATGTAATAAATATACATAATAATAATTGTATAATATATCTCTAAATCATTTCAGGAGGTATGCTGTTATTCGTGCTTTGTAATGGATAAGACCGATACGCAAGTACAAACAACAATCTTATTTTTTGCGAAGGCCCGCGAAATAACCGGATGTAAGGAGCGTGAGTTTTGTGTACCAAGAAAATTATCCTCTGCCGATCTCTTCGACAAGATTATCCATACTTTTGAATTAGAAAGTATACGTAATCAAATAATATTAGCTGTAAACGAAGAATTTGTTGTTCCAAATAGTATTCTTATATTATCGGAGAAGGATAAGATTGCAGTTATTCCACCACTTAGCGGAGGTTTGTCCAATGAGAAATTAATTAAATTAATATAAAAAGATATCTGTATTATTGTTACATGTTTATATTGCTGTAATATTGCTTAAGTAAACGCTTGTTCTTTTTGCCCATAAGTAAAACTCATTGCCTCTAAAATATTTTTTTATGCATTTGATATAAATCAATAATCAAAATATATGTTAAGAAATAAATAAAATTAATATCTTGTTATATTATTTGTACTTTAGGATAACATGGAGAAGAAACCAAAGAATTTTGTCAAGCTGCAGCAAGAGGAATTAAATGTTGCAGAAATCATGGAGTTAGTAACATTTCCTAACTGTGGAGCAATATCAAATTTTATAGGGATTACTCGAGATAATTTTGAAAATAAAAAGGTAAACAATATTGTAGAAATTAATTTGAAGTTTCAAATATTTGTATGACAGGTTATTTATAAATTTTAACATGCAGTGTGTGTAAATGCTGGATTTGCTTAGAATAAATATATATTTCATCCTCATTACACACATTATACTTAATTTTATATTGATTTAATGGAAATTTTACTCAACAATGTTTAAGAACAGATTTTAATAGTTTTACTGAAAAAAGAGCGATACAAAGAAATGCTAAACATTTTTCTTGTTCTACTTGAGAGGTTTTTTCACAAGATTTTTTACTAACTTCCTCTTTTTTTTATTCATAAAAAATGATTTTTAATGTTTGTTTGGGATCTGCTACTCCTAGAAAAATGATCATAAAACAGATTTTTCGAAATAAACAAGAATATAATGAGAGTAAGTGTAACATACAAAAAAAAATTATATCTTTTATAATACAAAGTAAATGAATAAAATCCATATTTTGTTTTGAGCAATTGTGATTTATATTATTTATTTATATTAAAAGAAAGATATATACAAGAGATAAAGTTGTCTATTAGGGAAAAAAATATGTGATAAATTGAGATTCTATCTGGGAATTAATAAAAAATTGTTAATAAAAATTTTTTTTCTAAAATAGTTAAAGAAAAATATTTCTGAATAATATTCTCTTCCTTAGTATTTAAATCTAAAATTAATTATTGAAATTTGTTTAGGTAATTAAGCTAGAATATGAAGCCTATGAATCAATGGCTTTAAAAGAGATGACCAATATCTGCAACAAAATTCGTTTACAATGGCATGTAGAAGGCGTTGCTATATATCATCGTATTGGAGAAGTGCCGATATCCAAAGCAAGCGTTGTAATAGCAGTTTCCTCTCCCCATAGAGAAGAATCGCTGAGGGCAGTAGAATATGCTATTAACACGTTAAAAGCATCGGTGCCTATTTGGAAAAAAGAAGTGTATGAAACGGGAGAACCACAATGGAAGCAAAATAAAGAATGTAAATGGACGAACAGTAAATAATATTTTTAATTATCAATTCTGAACTTTTTTAATGCATGTAATCTTCCCAAAAGCGTGTGATAGCCATATTTCTTTCATAACATTTATATTTTTGTTAAAGAAGATCTCAAAATAATAGATATAATTGAAACGTTTTGTTATTTACAATAAATTATTAGTACCTTTGATTCAATATTGGTATATTAAACCTTAATGGGTAAATATCGTTGCACGGATATCTGCGTTTGGCTTATTGTTTACTCAAATTTTTCTTAAAATATTTTATCTATTAACCTTCTTTACTTGAATGTGTGTAGATTTCCATAAGTTCTCGACATCTTTTTATTGAATACTTATTTTTTATATAAATCTTGCAGTATTTTTTACTTTTAGCGTCTTATTTTTAATAAGACTTAAGGGGATGCTAAAGTGACTCAATTTCCGACAATTACAGTCAAAGGTCTAATTTTGAAACGGCTTTATAGATCGCAAAATCCTTTTACAGGAGTAAAGTATAGGTACTAATGAAGGGTGGGAATGTAAAATAATTAGTAATAATTGAAAAAAATTAAAAATGCTGTTACCTTATTTTCTAATATAAACAGTTGTATAAGTAATATGTACAAAATGAAATGTTCCCACCCTTCAGAAGACGTGCACAAACAATAACGTACCTTTGAAATTGAGATTGAAAGCCTGGAATAAAAATGAGAGCTTCGAAGAAATTATAACCTATAATCATGTCTTTCATCATTGTCTATACAAGGACAGATATATAATTCGGTCGGTAATACAAACATCTTTAGGATCCCCTTAACTGCGTTTGGGGAGCGCGCTATTAGCGATATTGCATCATTCTATCTTTGTCGCTCATCAGGTGTAAAACAAGGATAGAGTAAGCAAATAGCGCTAGTAGCGCGCTCCTCGAATCCAGCCTAAGGCTCCTGGGTACTTGTCGCGGCCATGTTGGAATGTGACGTCAGAAGCGAGAAATGACAGACCGTGGTCGGGAAAGAGCCCAGGAGCCTTAATATAAGACAATTTGAAATGTTACATTTTTAATATGTATATATATATATATATATATATATATATATGTCTATATGGATATTTATAATTTTTAAAAATATCTTGTTCTACAATTTAATATCTTCATTAAATGAATATAAACTTCAACTGGAAGTGTAATAACTCCTGTTTATTACATTATGTATACTTACAAAATATACAATATAGCGCTAGGAATGATACAAAACTAGATACAACACGTTTACTTTATTCAGTTAATATAACTATCATAGCATATAAATTAACAATAACAAATTAGAAATGCAAAATGCTACTAAATTTACAGTTTTGAAGAGAGAAGATGCTCAAACAGTTGCAGATATAAATAAAAATATACCAAATAAAGACGTAATCGATCAAAATCTTGTACAAATTCGAGCAAGTTCGGAAGAACTAAACCATAGAATAAAGTCGTTTATTGAAAGAAAACGTCAGCAAGTAAATACTGTGAATGTACAAGAATTTTGCCGCTATAGGTCAGTTCATCATTAACACTGAAATAAAAGATTTGTTTGTGTGACTGCATTAAACAATCGCTTTTATTATATAATTATAGTACTTACACATAATTAATATAATTACAAACTGCAATTATTGTAATAAATTAATTAATTGTTATAATTGATATATCCACAGTGAAAAAAGTGGCAATGAGAATTCTTGTGCAAGAGTAGATGCCATTCTTATTCGACGCAAAGATTCCAAAAGTCATGTAAAAGGTAACAACGTAAAATAATATGCAATTTAATCTTTTATCGCTTGCACGATTTCATATTTGTTCGTATGTTTTATTCATTTCGTCAATAATTTACATTCTTTTAATAAATTTTTACGGATATATTTTGATTTGTTGTATACACAGAACCGTTTGTATAAAATTTATTTGTCTCTGACGCTGTGATCCATGATAATTGGTACCTAATGCTAACTTTCAATATTTCTTCATAAATCTAAATTATAGTCGAACTAAATAATCGAAAGTATAACATTATTTTATTGATATATGATGTATAATTTTATGATATATGAAGCAGACCTGGTCAACTTTGAGCTCTAGAGCCATGATATTTCTCCTGTTCCATCCATGGAGAGTGGAAGAAAGAGATTCTTCCGCTGGTTAAAGTTATCATGCATACTCAAATTCATTCAGCGGAGGAACCCCTTTTTCCTATTTTCGGCTCTCTCCAGAGCTCGAAGTTGATCAGGCCTGCATTCTATAACATCAAGATTTGTAATTTTATGTCTAACAATTAACTTGCTTAACTGAGTTTTTAATCATCATGCATGATATTTCAAATATATAAGGGTACTTAATTTTGTCTGATTTTTTCTTTTTTATGCATTAAAGAAATACGTAAGATCGCTTAAATGCCTTAAATAATTAATTTTAATATAATTAATTCTAATATATATTTATAATTATTTTTAGTTCACAGAGTATTAAACGTATGGGGACCTCAAACTATCGATCAATCAATTTTACGCAAGTCAGTAACGAATAATACGAGCTCTAATATTTCGGACTGTTTCCCTATATTGGATGACAGAATTTCCACGACAGAACATATGATTGGAATTAACAAACCAGTGCCTAAAGATATTTACGAAAGATTGAAAAATATTGAAGACAGAATATTGTATTTAGAAAGCATATCACCGGAGTATAAGGAGTTTTGGGTATAACAATTTTATTGCCTACTTTGGTTCATAGTCTGCTATATGATTCATAGTTCAATGCTGCTATTTATAATATTTATATATTTGACAATTTGTGACGCATGTGTTTAAGGCTCCTGGGTACTTTTTATTTGCACATAAGAATTCTCAACGTTTCTCGCTTCTGACGTCATCAAACAAGGATAGAAGCGGCGAGTACCCAGGAGCCAAGACAATCATACAAATAAAATATATTTAATTGCATGTATTTATATAATTATAAATGTTATAAATAATATATTGATATAATTTAATATATAATTATAATAATTATTTAAATAATTATAAATTAATTTATATCATTATAGATATTTAACTTAATTGAATTCGATTTTGTAACAATTTCATACATAATTTAAAATGTACAATTTTATATTTATTATATAGATAACAGAGGATATCAATAATTTAAAGAGCATTTCGCAACCTATCCGGAAAAGAGTAAGTGTTATTAAATATATATATTTAATCCATTATATAGGATGACCAATGACTTGAGGTTCATAATTAAGGGTGTGTTATTGAAGTCAATTAGAGTTAAAAATTGTTTAATAAACATATATATGTCCATAAATGCTTCCTAACAGAATTACAACCATTGAAAGTTGATGTAAATATTTGAAACATTTTCTGTCTGTCTGGTAGTATTTACATTTTCTTTGAATCTGGTATTGTTTACATTTGTGCAAAACAATCTCGCTATAGGGATGAACAGAATTATGGATGCAGCAACGCAAATAAGAAATTCTCATGGCATGGTGGAGCGAGCTGTTAGATCACTTTTACGCAGGGCTAGACTTTGTATTGAATCTACAGGAGATAATTTTGAACAGAATTTTTAATACATTTGTAAATAAACAAGCGAAATTAAATGTCTTTTTCTTTCCTTTTTCAAATATTTACATCAACTTTCAATGGTTGTACTTCTGTTAGAAAGCATTTACGGACATATGTTTATTAAACAATTTCAACTCTAAATGACTTCAATAACACACCCTTAACATATAGACATTGAGATATGGGACACCCTGTATGTGAATTATAATTATAGTTATATATCAAGTTACCATCTTTTTTTATTTTAATTGTATTACTTACAAAACTTGATCTTTATAATTTTGTCTTGTATTTCTCATTTTTTTGCTTTCGCCAATGTTTAATTATATGTTTGTCTCATTTTGAGTGCATAAAGTGCAATATAGTACAATTACAGAAAACAGCTTATATATTTATATGATAAGTCGCTATTTACACTCAAGTGAACTGAGTCACTCAGTCATGTGAGTATTTTAAACTCAAGTAAGATATGTCATTTTGTATTTACCTGCTTATTTTGGTGACAAAGCTATCGCATAACAATACAGGTTCATAGCCTCACTTTTGATGTGAGTCTATTAGATTTATTAAAGCACATGGTCTTGATTGTGACTAAAAACTCAGTTGAATCTCACTTGTCAGCATGCAAAAAGAACGTGCATTCAACTTCACAAGTGAAAATTATCTGAGTTTTGATGTAAATGGAAAGTAACTAATATAGGCTGGATTTGGGGAGCGCGCTATTAGCGCTATTTGCTTATTCTATCCTTGTTTTACATTCGATGAGCGATTAAGATAGAATGATGCAATAGTGCTAATAGCGCGCTCCCCGAACGCAGCCATAATAATAATAAAAAATATCATATTTTAGACATATTCCATGACAGAACATGATTTGAAGTTATACGAATTTGAAGACAAATACTTATATCAAGACATAATAAAATAGGAATTGTTGTAAATATATACTTATTATTATAATTATTTTGTATAACTTCTTTTAATAATCTTGATTATAGATGAATAAAGTTTTTTTAATTTCTTGAATTATAAACAATTATAATATGAATTATACTCCGTCCAACGAGAGATTGAGAGTGGTTCTGGTTCTGCGCATAGGCGGGGTTCTTCTTCTTATATTTCTTGGCTCCTGCCTCTTTTCATTCTTCTTCTTCTTCTTCTTCTGGTTTATAGCACAAAAGTTCCTTCACGGATAGTATCGGCCATTATTCAATTCGACGTAATATGTGCTCAGCAGGTGGCCCAAGCCATGATTACGCTTTGAGGAGGGGGGGTGAGCAAGGCGGAAAATTTAAATGTAGAGTTCACAGGAGTTAAAATAAGAGAGAAGCAAACGACATAACTTAGGAGTCGGGTTCTTGATAAGGGGGAATATGTCCATAGGACGGGTTGGGAACTTTTCCCGGAGATACTTGAAAAAGGGGGGGGTTGGCCTGGGTTAACTCACATCTAAAGATTACATGATTTGCATCTTGGTAGGGGTCCCCACAAGAACACCCTGGTGAATCGACAATATTTTTGCGAAATAGACTAAGGTTCAGATTATAGTGATCGCTGCGAAGGCGATTAATAGTAACTATTTGTGCTCTGCTGAGCATTAGCCGGTAGTACCAAGGCTTGACATTATCAGTATGATAATGGGTGTAGTGAAAGCTTCCTTTAATGTAGGCCGCGTCTTCTAAATAAGCTTTGTACTTATTATCTAGAATGGTTTTAGACCTGTGATAGAGATCCGTGTATGGTACCTTGAAGTTAGATTTTATGTCCTAGAGCCCGCAGTGACTGCTCTGCTGTACATATTGCGAATGAGTGTAATAATGTAATTATTGTGTGTGATGTTATGCGAAGTGATAGTCTTTAGAATGCTTTTACAATCGGAAATAATGATAGCTGAAGGAATTTGGAGTTGATGAATGACAAAGAGAGCTTCATAAATTTCCCAGGCCTCCGCCGAGAAGGTGGAAGCATCGAGAGGGAGCCTGCAACGAATTTCAATGGGTAAGTCCGGTGAGTAAACACTGGCACCCACCGCTCTTGAAGAATCAATCTTAGAACCGTCAGTGTAGAAAGTGATTGTTCCAAGCGTGTATTCCGCAAATAATTCCCTAAAATGCAAGTTTGCTTCATGCGCGGAGATAGAGTCAATGCTCGGGTGAGAGAACAGTAATAATTCAGGTTGATTAATGAGTGAAAAGAAAGGATAAGCAAAACAGGGAAGTGCAACTGAGCGATGCATATCTCCTCGTATGTTTTTGACTGCAAGGAAAGACCGAAAAAGTGGGATCATGCGGCATGCTTTGGCTCTCTTAACAGCGCCGATCGTGCTGAACTGTACGCTTTCCAGGCTTTCTATAACTGGGTTAAAGCTGCAAGAGAAGCTTTTGACCAAATAATTATGGATAAAGTATGCAAAACGATAACACAGTGGAGGCTCTTTAGTCTCATCTAGAATTACATTTATAGGCGTAGACATACGGTAGCCCATAGCACACCTTAACAGCTTCCATTGTAGGTGTTGGATGGCAAGGAAGAGCTGCTTACTGCCTTTATATTGCGACGTTTTTTCCCCCAGTCTCACAATCCGGTGGAGGGCTATCGTGGATCGGCAGCACGCGCAACTAATTCCGACACCAAAGATTGGGCGCCTGATGCGACGGATCGCACCACCGTACATTATTATATCTAATAACGCGATATTCCCGGCAATACCTCAGGGCGTAGGGCTCGTTCAGGGAATTCGGAGAGAGGCGTCACGCAATCAATCACACACAAAAGAATAAATAATAATAACATATAATATATTTAGTCAGGTAATGTCAATAGGTGTAGGTACAATCGCGGTCTGAGCCTCTCGTATTACCGCAAAAATGTCGGATAGGCTGACGCACGAATGCCGCATAAATACCGCAATAAGTGCACGCGGTAATGTCGAATTAAACACTGTAGATTAACGCACGCGAAGTTAGATCAACGCAACAGATAAACGCCGACGAACACACGAAAGCTTAACATAAGAAACAATTACGATTCAGGTACCGCGGTACCTGGCTTTGAACTCACAACGAACTTACGCTACGAGGGCGACGAACCGACTCACCGCACCTTCGGTTACTCCTTCAACGCGGACCCGAGCCACCTCGATTCCGCACGACGCAAAAATTATGGGCGATCTCGCCGTGTCGACCACGCTGGCCGGCGGTTGCCCCTGAACACGAAATAAGGACTCGTATCGCGGACGATCCCGCGGCTGGCCACGCGAATCCCGAATTCTCTCGCAAGCACGGAGATTCCGCGGCCCCGCGCCGATCCCGTCGATCCCTCCGTCCCGCCAAACACAATATTCGCCGTCCTCGAGAGCCCGGATACGTTACTCAGATACGAGGGCGAGTGCCCTTTAAACTACATGACCACTCGCGGCTCGCCGTTACCCGCACAACTCGCTCCCGTTATCGCCACGCAAGGCATCACTCTCATATGGCCAAGACGCGACACGATTACGAACATAGACTCTAACACAATGAAACGCGACACGATTACGAATATGAACACCATGAAACGCGACACGATTACTTACATTAACGCAACGAGACGCTACACAATTCGACCCGATTAATCCGACTCACATATTCCACGCCACGCGACTGTCGGCCGTGGCGGTACTCGCGGGGAGGGCACGATTGGTCTCTACGCACTAGAGACCTCACTCTCGGCAAGGCCCTGGCACGATTTCCACCCGACTCTATCTTAATGCGAGCGCAAGGTACCGCACGCGCTCACCTCGCAGTTCACAGGTAATCCTGCGGCGCTCAGGTAACCGATGCGTGCCATGGGCCAGTGCCTCGAGCGAACCCTCTTTTCCTTAACGCGGGGACGCCAGAGTGGTGACCTTACAATGCGTCGTAGTCCCTTCGGTAGTCCGGGCACAGTATATACAGTAGCGCAACTCTCTGTCGGAGCTCCGGTAACTTAGCCGGTCAACTTCGACTTTATTAATTTTTATATTTTTTTATCGTTTGTTGGTCGTTTGTTGGTGATTGTTGGCCTAATTACAACGTTTGTTGGTTCTTAATTTTTTTTTAAATTTAAAAAGAAAAATTAGCATTAAGTTAGCCGGAAAAATTTTATTTTTAATTTAAAAAAAGCCTAATCGATGCGTAATCGTTTGCTGATGATTGTTGGTCTAATTTTAGCGTTTGTTGGTTTATTATTAGTCTTAAAAACGAAAAAAAACGAAAAACTATCTCACATATTAAAGTAATCGAAGATTGGTTTATTTGCCTACGACTTAAGCTTTATTTCTATCAATTTAAGACTAACATCTATAAAACTGCCATATGAATACGGGCCTTAACATCGGCAGAAAATCGCGAAAAGATCAACAAACATGGTGGTTCGTGATTCCTGTCTTTTTGCGCCGTCATCATTTCAACGAGAGACCGAGTGAGATTAGATTAAGGTAATTAATGTAGAATTCTATATGCTAATGTTTTGAGCAGAACGTTCTTTGATTTTTAATAGCGTTTTTCACTGGCAGAGCTGGTGCGCATTTAGTGCAAGCCGTCGTACACAAATCAACGTAATGTGTATGCTTAGTATAAACAGGTTAAATCATGATTGCATTATTTGATAAAAAAATGTACTGCGTATTTTATCAGTCGAAATATTTGCATTTTACTTTGAATATTAGAGATTAAATCAGTGTACAACAGCTTTAATGTGCACTGAGTGCGTACCAGCTCTGTTAGTGAAAAACGCTATAAGAGGATTTATATTTTATTTTTTCTTGCATAGATAAACAGAATGTTATCGGAAAGTCATCTAAGCATTTTTAGAAGAATCTTCGGAAAGATGAACGTAGAAACCAATTGTTGCAATTAAGAAGAAAGAAGCGCGAGCAAGTATTTGCGCAGAAGACAAATCTTGGTGGTTTTTCTTCGTCACCTGTTCTTATCTGCGTCATACCGTTGCAAAGTGACGTGGACATTATTAATTAGTTACAGCAGATACAATTTAAAGAACATTGTATCTGCTGTAACTAACATGGACGAAACTGCTTATGTTGCTACTAGTCCAAATGGCATTATACATATTGGGTATGTTATAAAACAGGAAAAGAACTTGTTTATTCTATTATTAGTGAGGTAAATTAAAAATTTGTTAATATTATATATATATATATATATATATATGTTTTTGGTACTATTTAGGGACATTTTTCAACACACATAGTATATTTTGAGGACATATGGTACTTTCGAGGATTGTTCTCATTATTTTTTTTCAATTTGGTATATTTTGAGGACTGTCCTTAAAATTGCAAGTTTTTTAGTTGGTAAAAATCAAGAACATAAAATTTGCCAAGAAAAAAGTCCTTATAATAGACCAAATACATTTTAATATTAAGATGTATTTGGTATATTTTAAGAACGCAAAATGTGCCAAATACTTTTGCTACTTTAATAGTGTTTACTTTATTTTCACCAAGTCAAAGCAAAGAAAATGAATTCTATCAACAGTAAACCTGCAAGAAAACTAAATTATATAATAATTCAATCTTTATATTAATTTGCTAATATATGTCCTCGAAATATATATGTGCATATGTCTGTATTTCCTACTTTTATATTTCTAAATCACCTCTATAAGAATACGAAAAATTGTATTGAAAATATTTAATAAACAGATATAAAATGAACAGGAAAATCAAGAGATTATTGTATTAGTGTATTACATAACTTGGTTTAAATTATTAGTATATGTCCTCAATATATACCAACCGTGTATTTTTTTATTTTACACTCATTTTTATTGTTCTAATCAGTATTAAGTTATAAAAGTTTACTAAAAATTACAAAAATTTATTAAAAATTATCAAAAAGGAGTGATTGTATAAAAATAAAGCTTATCGTATTACAAACTACGTTTTAATTTATTAATCTATCTTTAAGATGTACAAGCCGTATATTCTTTAACTATATATATATGTTTCTTTAATTATCATTGATATACAAACAAATAAACTAAAAATAATTAATGAAAAAAAACTGCATAAAAAACGTAAGAAATATCATATTATAATATAAATTAAATAAAAATAGGCTCTCCTAAATAATCAAGTAAGGAAGTATAGGCAATAGGAGCTAAGCGCCGTAAATAATGCGCAATCAAATTATCGTAACAATATATATTATAATAAAACGGACGTTTCGACACTTTTTTGTGTCTTCTTCAGCGTTAATATACATAAATTCGACGACGTTGATCTGTGAGAGACAGTCAAGCGCAATCAAAATTTACAACGGTAAAACATAAAAGCTGAATAAAACCGGAGCAGTAAACGCGTGAACCATAAGGTGTAAATTGAAAATAAAAGCTATGAGCCACACAGGTGCAGTCAACAAGTAAAAACAAAAGATGTAACTCAAAATAAAATTCATAATAAACTGTAAGTCAGGCGCAGTCAACGGATAGAACTAGAAATGTAAGATGAAAACCATACAAACGTTCGGCAGACTATATAGTTATGCCTGACTTACAGTTTATTATAAATTTTATTTTGAGTTACATCTTTTGTTTTTACTTGTTGACTGCACCTGTATGGCTCATAGCTTTTAGCCTTAAGAAATTGTTCAATCACTTGAGGAGAATAATTGACTGTTACTACGTTTACGTGAGCGTTATTTCTGTAGTAACTTACGATAATTCCTTCGCGTAAACAGGATTTTGTAGTAACTTACGATAATTTACTCCGCGTAAACGGGAAAATTATCGTAAGTTACTACAGAAGTAACGCTCGCGTAAACGTAGTATGTGATTGGTCAATTTCTTAGGGTTTAGGGCTTAAAACACCTATTGTAGACGGGCACTAAAAGGCCGGTATTCATAATCAGATCTTATTTCAAGACCGTCTTAAGTAATATCTTAAGATGCTAATACGGCTCTGTGATTGGTTAATGACATCTTAAGATTGTACTTATAATGGTCTTAAATATAAGAACCGACTATGAATACCGGCCTAAGGGTCAAAGCACATAATGCCCGTATCACACTAGCGATTGGCGATTGCGTCTGCGTTTGCGTCTACGTCTTTTGACCAATCAGAACGGAAATCGCGAATCGCAATTGCTAGCAGCTTTCTGATTGGTCAAGAGACGTAAACGCAAACGTAGATGCAGGCTGCGGTCCACTTGACGCTACAAATGCTTCGAAGCATTCCTCTTCCCTTTTCTTTCAACGAAGAAAGAAGGAGAAGAAGAACGCTCCAAAGCATTTGTAGCGTCAAGTGGACCGCAGCCTCAATCGCCAATCGCTAGTGTGATACGGGCATAACATGACGTAGCGATATATGACGGTCATAGACCTCGACCTGACAAATCAGGATACGCCAAAGCTTGTGCGTTACTTACGTCCACGACCACGACTATCATATGTGCTTTGGCTCTAACTCATTATGCTGTCATTATGTGCTCATAACGACAGTTGCGCAGGTATACTATATAAAAAAGCTACGCAGCTGTCGTTATGAGCACATAACGACGCATAACGAGTTATAGAATTGCACTACTGGTCTGTCGAGGCCATAAGACATAACAGTAAGGATTCGACCAATCGCGTTGCTCAAATCTTACGGCTACGGTTACAGACGGCCGTAACCTTACTGTTTTACGGAAAGTGTGTGTGGCCAGCATAAACATGTAAACTCTGCTGAATAGATTGAATTTGATGCCAGATTGTACATACATACATAAGCGAGGAGCACAGACTTTTGCATAAAGGCCAGTTTCCACGCAATGATTAGTGGCGCCAATCGACTAACATCAATAAAAATGCAAGTGTAAACACTTGATATAAACTGGCGCTAGTAATGTGGCGTTTACATGCGGTTATTGGCCAAAGCATATAACTTCAAAATTTGAGGTTATATGCTTGCTGTCATAAGGCCTTGGCACATAGAAAAACTTAAGCAGTAAAACTCAACCAGTAAGCAAATCAGCCAATCACAGTCAAGAACTTAAGGCACGGCCCTAAGCGGTAGCGAATCCATACTGTTGATTTCTTACTGCTTAAAGTTTTACTGCTTAAGTTTTTCTATGTGCCAAGGCCCTTACTGTGTGTTTAACAAATGTTAAATATTTTCCATATTATACGCCAATCACTGTGAAAATACTTGTGAGTTTGCTAGTCGGTTTCTGGTGCCAATATGAATGCCAGTCAGTTGGCGCCACTAATCATTGCGTGTGTAAACTGGCCTTTACACATAATGCGTAAGCATAAGAAAATTGATTGGTCCATATACATGTGCATAAGGAAATAAACTAATCAAAGTCATCTCACACAAACTTGCATAAGCTACATAAGCATAGCATAAGACCGCTGGACCAATGAGCATCTTACGCAAATCAATATGGCGACTTTATGTTGGATGCTCATTGGTTTAGTGGTCTTATGTTACGCTTATGCTAAGCTACGCAATTTTGTGTGCGATGGCCTTCAATTTTCTTATGGTTATGCATTATGTGTTATGCAAAAGTCTGTGTTTTCCGCTATAAACCACACATCATGATGTAAATTATACAAGATGTGTTTATGCGTATGCAACATTTCTAACGGCCAATGAGAAATGATGTAAGATACCGCCATTGCGACAATTTGAATTAATTTTTTTGGGAAACGTTTTTATAAGTCTCTATTGAGTGTGATGTTATATGTTCAAATGATCTGTCGAATTTCTGTTTTTTTTTTTAAGGACTCAGAGATCAAAAGACAAATATGTTAGTCACTTACAATTAGTATAACTTTTGATCTAAACACTTAAATATTGCCATATCTGGCATTTGTGCAGAACTGTAAGAAATTTCTTTCGAGTATAAACGCATTATATATTTTTACATCATGCTGCAGACGCAACAGCATGTGTTTTCTTTATACTAATTGATTTATCTCATTTTAATTTTTATTTTTCTCAATATATATTTTAATATTTTGATAAACTGCGCATATGTTGATTATTAAAGATCCAGCAGCCAATAAGTCAGGTTACTATGGCCGCTATGGCCTCGTTTACACCAATCACTTGATACATGTTTTAAATAGTAAATAACTAGTAAATTAGTTTGATTGGTCATTATTGGCTAATCAAATATACTATTTGATATGCATATCAAGAGATCGGTGTAAACTAGGCTTATGACCCATCAAATTAATGCACTACTGTATGTATTACCGACGTGTCCTTTTTTATTTAATATATCGAATTATAATGATTACGGAATTAAGATCGAGGAGTTATTCTCGTGCGGTGAAAGAGAAAAGAAGCTGAGATCAATGTGCACTGCGCGAATTAGTTGTGCGAATCTTGTCAAATTCGAGACTCATTTATTATATTATAATTATGCTTTATTAATAAATATTTTGACACTACAATACAAAAAAAGATAACCGCTTTTAGGTTTGTATTAGTGCGCGTTGCGCGGCGCACCGTTTGAGAATTACTGATATAGTCATTTTCTTTATCAGTTGAAACAAAAAGATATATATTTTTATTTTAATTATCCTGTTTATAAGGAAAAAACTAATCGTGAAATTAAATCAAGAAACGACGTAAAATGTGAAAAATAGGTGAAATATGTTAATAATAATATTAATAATTAATAATATTATAATTAATAATAATAATATTAATTAATAATAATATTAACATATTTCACCTATTTTTGCATAAGTACATATGGGTAAAATATGAAAAATATGCACTCCTGGATGAAATAAGCAAAAATATGCTGTAACATATAAAGCTTAAAATATAGCACAGTTTTTTCTGAAACATATCTAGTTAATTTCTTTATTAGTCAAATAAAAAAAATATATGCTCTAGTATATTTTGATTGCCCTAATAATATTATAGTATTTTATATTGATAATTTGGAATAAAAAAAAAGTGCAACAAGGTTGTTATTATATGTACATATATATATATTGCTTAAATTACGACAGAATAAAAAAAGGTTCACGGCAAAAAATTTTTTATAGATATAAAAATATATATAATTATATACAAAATGTATCTTTTTTCTTTCTTTTGTATAATCTCAGTCCGTATAATTAGGAAGAATAATATAAATTATTAAAAGAATAATTTTTGCATTGTTTTTATATAAGAAATAAAAAGTTTGAGGAAATGAGAAAAAACACTAATCACATACATATAAATATAATAATCATACATAAAATATGATTATATAGTATAGAATATTGTATAATTTAATCGAAAGTTTACTTTTCGTAAAAAAACGATGTAAAAGTGATTTTTAAAATTATTTTTTAAATTATTTTTATTATTTTTTCTATAATTATATGGACAAAGATTATACGAGAGAAAAAAGTTTTAGTTCATATATAATATTATATTATATACATATATTTTTATATTAAAAAAATAGCGAATTAAATCGTAAATATTATTCAATAAAATGAAGAAAAATATACAAAGTAGAGAGCACTAATGTTTCGGTTATTTAATTATTTTTGGATACATCGTTTGTTGCAATATATACAGTTAGACAAAATTTCTTAGTTCATTCCCTCGTTATCGTGCGTAACGCGCTATAAGACTTGTTAATAACAGTTAAGGAAATGGATCCTTTGTAAAGAGCATTTGTTCATCTACGTATATATCTACGTTGATCGTATCAAGCACTCGGCTATTTTTACACAACCAACATACGCCGTAAAAGAGATTTGAAAGAATTGAAGAGATGGCTTCCCACAATTGTTCTCGCAGTATGTGCACTGTTCCACTTTTATGCGAGAATATGTACGCGCTCCGTACGCACGCACGTATGTTAGTAGGACTGCTCTTTCATAGGCTCGAACCGCCACCATTCAGGAAATGAAATTATAAAACTGGGTACATAGATCGCATCTACGTTTAGACTCGACCGAGGGGCTCGCACAATGTACTCATTAGCTAGATTCGGTGACTGAGATCTTGGACAAAGTTCTCGTGCTAAGGAAAAGTGTCTCTTATTAACGCTGGTAACGCACGCGACCTTATTTACAATGTAATGAAATGAATCTCCCAGTGAGAAAAAGGAGGCGTGACTCATTCGGTAAAAGCGTATGAAACATTCCATTGGCAAACAGCATCGCGATGCATCCAGAAGTATTTATTTGATATGACCACGACAGAGAATAAAACAAGGTCGGCGTGTTATGAAATAAATACTTTATTTGGAATTTTCCTTGTATTGATTTTTTATTAATAATAATAATTACAATAATATTAGGATAATAATAATAATAATAATAATAATAATAATAATAATAACAACAACAACAACAACAACAACAACAACAACAACAACAATAATAATAATAATAATAATAATAATAATAATAATACTTTCATAACCTTAATAATGATAATATTAATAAATATTTTATACACACATACATGGAGATTTAACATAAAAATTAAATAATGAGCCAAATGAAAATTTTTTTTAGGATTGATTCACAGGATCTAAAAAATGTTAAAAATATATCAATTGAAATGTTGTACATATACATATATTAATACTAATCTATATAAATAAGATAGAATGTCTGTATGTCTGTATGTCTGTATGTCTGTTCTTTATACACTCTTAAACTATTCGACCGAATTTTTACCAAAAATATATAAAATAGGGGTAGAATCTTCCGCGGTGAGTGTTATAAAGTGTATAGTTTTTCGTTACCGATCTTTTTGGGAACCGGTATCCGAAATTTTTCTAATTTTTCGGGAAATAATTTACCGAATCTTAAAGAATTGTGTATAAAGCAAGGGTAGAATTCCTAGGGGTATGCATTAGGGCCTAGGGTATGCATTAGGCATTTTCCTCCTCCAACGAGAAACAAAAATAAGGCCGAATATCTTAAAATTAGCGTAAATTAGACAACATATAATGTTGGAAATGAAGTAGTTTCAAGGAAAACGACTCCCGGGCGAAGCCCGGGTAACCAGCTAGTATATTATAAAAAGATTAATTTATAATGCATTTTTTCTTATTTGTTTTTATTAACATCTTTCTGTGATAAGTATTTCATAGAAGATACCGATAAGTGGGTATATATAGTGTCAAGTGAACGAACAGAGAATGTGAATTTTTGCCGTTAAAATTCAGCAGATGGACTGTAATGAACGCAAACAGAATGCTCGCGTTCAAGGTTTGTCAGTGTTTGATTCGCGTTCGGACCGATTTATTCGTAAAACGTTACATCAAGGAAAATTTGTGCACAAGGTTGATGGGAATGTAATGAATCTATTGTTCGCCTTTGAATCCATTCGTAGTGTAATCGACAATATCATTCATTATTGTCTGTCTTTTTTTTCTTTCTCTTCTTTTGTTAATCTAGTAATTATAATAAAACTTGTAATATTATTGCACCATTCAGCGTTTTTACATTTGTTTTACGCCAAGAAATGCCAAATTTGACTGAATGTGAATGTTCAAAATGAACAGAAAAATGTACCAACAACGAACACAAATGCGAACGTCTGAGCATTCACATTCGTTGCTCATTCGCTCAATGTATACCCGATAAACCGCTGACAGGTGTGTAATAAAAATAAAACTATGTGTTCAGTTTTCTAATACGTTTGCAAATTTGCTTATCAAAATTGCAATGTTTGGACGCGCTTTGATCAGAAGTTTGACTTAATACGGAGTTATATACAATTTATAGAAATTGTGTAAAAATCATCAATAGTTGAGCAAAAAATCGATGAGTAACTCTTAAGTATGCATTCTGGCACATAAATTAAAAATTTGAGAGAGAGAGAGAGAGAGAGAGAGAGAGAGAGAGAGAGAGAGAGAGAGAGAGATTTTGAATATAATATTAAATGAATATAATAAATAATAAAAACTTTTCTTTTTGCTACAAAATAATTATTTAATTGTAGAAATGTCTGAAAGTATTTTTAATACTGCTTTAATATAGTTAATTTTTTTCAGCTGTTCTCAAGGTATTGTTCATTATACAATACATTGAATTTTATAGATCTCCATTGCATTTCCAAACATTTTCTCTATTCTAAATTTTCCATGAACCCTCATTTTTATTCTAATGGCACATGCGCTAAGTGAAAATGTTGCATATGCAACATTTAAAATATGGAAATTTAAAATATATTATTTAAAATATGGAAATATAAGTGAAAAACAGAAGGTATCATGCGTGTCTCCAGTATAGCTAGTTACGTAACCATATAGGAATTGTGCGATTGTACAGATGAGAGAACAGCGCAGAAAAACTTAGTTTAGAAAAAAATGGCTCTCAATAAGTAAACTAACTATCTGTAGTATACCAGTAGATTTGTAACAAATTCGAATCAGAAATAAGACATTGCTAGTAAATTGGTATCAACTGGCATTCGCATTAAGCTCGCCAGAAGAGCTGCTGATATAACTTGGCATGCAGATTATGCACTATCTCTACTATCAATTCTATGTGAAACTTGTATAACTGTAGTAAATATATCAAAGTTTTCTTAATTTCTGTCATCAATATCTGCCATCATATTTTATTAATAAGCTCTGCTATAATTTTGTTAGCATTCTGCCAATAGCATCTGATATGTCAGAACCTGTATCAAATCTATATTTTGCCGATAAAATATGTAGCAGATACTTTGTAGAATCTGTCTCTAGAGACGGCATAACACACTAAACAAATTATGCATAGTATGGCGGTACCATTTGTTTAGGCTTATGTTGTCGTGCATGTTGTGTACAATGAGATTAAGATATTTCGATTAATTTCGAAATGCATAAAAGTCGCGGCTCACTGAACTGAACCATGATGCTATATTATTGATGCTATAAGCAATTATGATTCGTAACTATTTTATGCATTCCGAAATTTTTCGAAAGAAGATGTCTTAATCCCAGTAAGACTGATTGTGAGTGTATTATACATTGATGTGTGTCTTGCAATTCTCGATGTTCGGATTCTCTCAATAATCTTCTTTTTTTTCTTTTATGATATCTATTTTCTTTTAAATTGAACGATTGTCTTTCGAGACTGGCATAGAAATGTACGTGGTGGTGGAGAGTCAAATGTTTCTGATATTTTCAATTACTTTTGCATTATAAAAGATTAAATTTAATTTTTGAAAAAAATTTAAGTATTTTAAACAAATAAGTAATAATTAGTGCATGAAGACATGTAATATGAACAATATTTTTAAATAATATAGACAGTTAATTTAGATAAAAACATAGCAGAAATTTTCGGAAAAAAAGAAAAATTTATTTAGCTATTCAGTTTATTTCAAAGAATATATTTTAGTTTGGCTATTGATAACTTTTCTTGTAATCTTTTAAAGTATCTTTTAAAATTCTAAATTAGTCTATTTTTTGTAATTAGTAATAAGATAAGTTGAGAAAATTTCGTAAACTTTTAAAATGACTGCAGAAAGATTCTGCCAATTTAAATACTCTTTTGTAATCAAACGACTGAATTTATATCTTTCAGAGAGTAACAAGTAAACAATTTACAACAAAAGCAGAATCCACTATAAAATTATTCAAAATATATTAATGATATTTTTATATACATATATAAGGTGCAGATTTAAATATTGCGTACTGGCGCTGAACAACTTGACGCCGTCCTTATATGACTTTGATAGACTTGGCTAGCTTTTATGTGTGTGTGTATGAGTAGGGAGAGGGGGTCGATTTAGAACAGATGAAACTTAGAGAAACTTACAGAAGGAATTTAAAATAGAAGAATTCAATTGTACTTATATATTTTTCACACAAACAATGCTTTAATTAATATTTTAATAAATCTTAATCCCGTTATTTGTCTAAACTTTTATCTTATGCGTCATTTATCTTTTTCGTTCCTGAATTTTCGATCTGCGATCAGTTGCAAAAATTTATCCTATTCAAACGGATCTTTGCACCATATATAAATCTTTCTGTCTTTACTTTTTCTTCTAACAATTCGTATCACTACTCGAATTAATCGAATTAATATCACTACTTCTGAGTCTATTAGAATGCGTCGTGTTATTGGTTATTATTTCAATGAAAATCCTACCTATTTCTTTTAAGAGAAAATGTCCCTTGAACTGTAAAAACAGTTATCAGCCATCTCTTGAAGCAAATACATCTTCGATTCATATTACTTGCTCTTGTCAAATAAAGTCTTACGCAAGTTGTCTACTTTATTTCATTAAAATATTACATCGCGTGTGTCACATATAACAGTAGGCGATTATTTTCATATTATTGTAAAAATTAAAAATGTGTATGTTTTAAAAGATTATAAGATACACTTTTATGTTATTATCTAACATAAAATTATTCAATTCCATTATCAATTATTCTCAGTTTCTAATACTAAGTAGTGATTACCATATTGTTTTTATTTGGAAACAACTGATGTCGTTTCGATGAAATCGATTAAGAAAAAATTTATCACTTCGTTAAAAAGTTTAATATATTAATTATTTGAGAAGTCTTACTTAAAACAAAGAAAAGTTGTATATAGGTAATACACAAGAAATTTTGCAAATAAATAACCTATCAATATTTAACAGATAGTTGAAGGCATTTTGACAGATTCAATCTAGATTATTTAGAAAGGAAAAGAAATCATTTTGATGCTTTAGCGAATACCACATTCAATTCTAATCTCAATTCATGCTTATTCCTTTTCAATGTTTTTGTGACAGTAACAGTTCCAACCCTGTATTAATATATGTTTCAATCTCAATTCATGCTTATTTCTTTTCAATGTTTTTGTGACAGTAACAGTTCCAACCGTGTATTAATATATTTTTATATTGAATAATAGTAGGGGAGACCGGGGTAAACTCGACAATAGGCTTTTTGCCAATTTAAATCTATCGTAGAAACTTGCCTTTCCTACTGTAAATATGTCTTTATGTGCCAGTATTATCAACGGAATTTGTGACATTCTGAGTTTTGGTGTAATTTTCAGCGCGACATAAGCGTTTTTGATGGGAAAAAGTAATTTTTCTGATCTCTCGAAAATTTTTACTTTTTCATCGAGTTTTACTCTTGCGAATCTACCGGTAAGTGATTTTGATGGGAAATTCGATGCTTTATACAAATCCAATAATAGTTTTTGCATATTTTCAAAATTTTTATATTTTTGGAGTAACAAAAGTAAAAAACGACGTTCGGGGCAAAGTCGACACCACGTCGTTTTATCGGCTCCTAATAACAAATGATGCTTGTCATGCAGCTATATGGCCCATGACAAATGTGTGCGCACTAATTGCGAATTTACTTGCATAAATTGTTTTTTAGTTATGAGCTTAGATGAAAATAATTGAATGCTCAACAATTTTTGTTCTCATTATTTCCAATGATTGTTTTACTTAATTCCGAATTTTTGTACTTTCTAAATACACGATAAACAATGTATGTTTATTTTCAGATAATAAAAAATAAGTTCCAGATCAAATTGTGTCGATCAGCCAAAGTGTCGAGTTTGCCCCGGCATTTTTTAATTTGAAAATTTCTCTTCACGTCACTTTTCCTTTTCTAGGGGCAAAACTAAGCGACATACAGCAAATTTTCTTTAAGCAATTTTGCACTTGAAGGAACACTCTTTAAATGTGTATCATTAAATTTGCTTGAAAATTTTAATTAATTGTTGAAAATTGCCTTTAAAAAAATTGTGTTGAGTTTGCCCCGGTCTCCCCTATATGCGAATATACCTAATAAAATCTTCAACCAATATAAATAAAATTTTTTTATTTTGGCAATGATATACGAGTAATCGTTCACATATTTTTGTGTGACAAGCTGAATCTCTCTCATAATGTTTGCCTACTGATGTCATGATTCTGCGTTTTTTCAATTTCTGAATAAGCCGTAAGAAAAAGTAATACACGCATTTAGAGTTAATATGATCGACTGTTTTAATGTGAATTCGTAAATTGTTTCTTTGTAGGTATACGAAATGTACATACTTTTAAAAAGATTTTCTTGCAAAGTAGTTATTTCGCGATAAGTATCAAAATGGTGGGTAGTAGCGCAGCAAGTACAAGTCTGACGGAATCAGCGCCGGCGGTAAAATCTGGTAATTCGGGTGTTGTGCCATTTTCGTAATATTGATAATTTTTAACACCTACGCGTGATCGAATGAGACGGTAGTTGGGTACGTTAATGTCAACGCGATTGTTTAAAAAGTTTTGCAGCATATTGGTGACACACCAAAAATTGCCGTCTTCGTCAAAGGCGAAACTGTCGGGCCACTGTGTCAGTACGTGATCGCGCGATATGACTCGTTGACCGACGGTGAAGGATGCTATATTCTTAGTATCCCACATGGAGATGGCATCGTCAGCTAATAGACCGAAGTAAAGCACACCAGTGGACGACATCGCCATGCCGTCCGTTTGCGAAGACTTCCGTCCAAGTTCCCTCACGTATCGATCGATATTCGTCACGTTGTTCTTCAGAGCGGACACCGGAATTGAGTACAGATGAAAAGAAGACAAAGGCGAATAATAGACTTGTCTAAAACAGATTCGATTGTTATTTGTTAGAAAATCTTACATAAACATAAAATTTCGATAAAAAATTTACAGGAAAGTATTAAGTTTGAATAAATAGTGTCAGTTGCAGAAGATTTTAATCATTTCAATTTTTGAGAACTATGAGAACTGTGAGAACTTTTTTTAGAAGACGAGATTTTATATATAAGAGAAGATAATGATGAGGAGAGGGAAATAAATAAAAGTAAGAATAAAAAAGAAAATAGAATGTTATAAAAGTATTGCTGATTTTTCGCTTCTTTGTTTAGTGAAATCCCATGTTCCCAGATAACAGAGCATGCCATGACAAATATGAGTCATATAGTTGTAAATAGAGTTTTGTTTGCTGCATTTTTGTCCATATTTAATCGTATATAAATTAAAATTAGCAATTAATAAGTGAACAAATATTCTTAAAGCATTGTCATCAAACAAAAGGCAAAGTAATATTTCTATTTGATACAATAGCAACTGTCGGGCAACACACAGCTCAGTGTATTGTCACCGAAAACAGTGATAAGTCAATCACTTAATTATTTTTAGTGGTATTTATAATATGGTACTTATAATATATGTTTATCAGTGAATATATTCACTGATAAACATATATTATAAGTACCATATTATAAATTCCACTGAAAATAATTAAGTGATTGACTTATCACTGTTTTCGGAATATTCACTGCTTTTCAGTAATAATACACTGATTGTACTGTAGAGAGTATGTTCACACTTCATTCATATAATATCTGTAGATGGAACACAAAGAGAAGAATCTTCGTCTTCTTAATTGATATGTGGCATGGAATGCTCGTTGCTCGGAAAACAAAAGAAGAATGTCATGCAGCAAAAGCAAAGATTCCGATTGACTCGCGATCGCGCATAACGTTATTATACATGAACGCATTATAACCTAACTTTATGAAGGAGCAAGTTGGGAGTATGTCCACTAAAAATCAGTAAATATTTACTGATTGTCGGTCACTGTTTTACTAATTCAGTCAGCAATTTTTTACTAATTGACTTTAAGAGAGTGGAATCCATCATTCTTATAATAAAGTGTGGCACACTTTTGGATTAATATTCTCCATTTTGTGGAAACACTATTATCCTCGCAAAGTGATGTTTTCTTCTTGCGCTGCTCTTCCTCTTATATTAGTCACTTGATCATGAATGAGAGATAGAGCATGCAATATTTTCATTTTGCAAATGTGCAATTGCAATAACGGAAAATGAGAGAAAATTTCATAAAAAAAGGAGACATTTGGTTCTGATAACTTTGCAAAAAGAAATCGATTATATCTCGTGCAAAAAAATACTGATCTGAGGATACCTGTCACGACTGCTCGCTGGTGAAAGTGCTATGCCGTCCACATGTACTGGATTGATTACATGCGTCTTCGCTACCATGAATCCGACCGCTTCTGATTTGGCCTTCATAGAATCGTGTCGGACCTTCCACGAGTTGTTATCCTTTAACGAGTACACAATGATGCCGGGATCAGTAGTGCCAGTGTCGGTGATATATGCCATGCCGCCGTCCTCGTGATTGAGAACAATGTCATTGAGGTACGCGTTTGTGCGACGTGCCACGTGTTCAGGGAACTGGTAAGAACAAAGGATCTTGCCGTTGTCCTCGAGGTCGAGAATAACAAGGCGCGGCGAGCAGTCGGCTTTGGATTCCCTGAGAGACGTGGGTCGTCCGGTATCGAGTACCCACATGCGACCCTTAGGATCAATCTCTATGCTGTGGACCAGTTGGAATGCCATGCAGTCACCCAGCTTCTGCATGGGCCAGTTAGGAAAAGCCTCCAACTTGGGCGCCGTTATGCCATTGATTGGTTTCGCCGACGTAATGCTCAGCGTCACAGGTACACCGTCTTTCCATCGCGGTAACGTCAAATACATTTTGTCTTTCCAGAATTTCACAGTAGTGATGAAGTTGTTTGCCGGTATGTAATCGCCGCGCGTTATAGCATATTGTCGCTCCTCGTCTGAAGGCCACTCGAAGTCAATCGACTTCCATTCAAAGATCACTTGAAATGGCTCGTGACATAATGCTACGGTAGCTAGAAAGGCCAGCAGCATCAATCGCTCCATCATCAATGAAGTTGATAATGTCTTTGATGTCTTAGTGCGAGTATCACTAAAGTTATCTTTCCTCCCTCTCTTCTTCGCAAATCCGATATTACGCACCGCGCCGTTGTTTAAGCCTGTTTCTACGGATGGAAGGAGATGTGACAGACGTGTGTAGAGAGAAGCTTCAATAATACCGTGTTAGAAAAAAACGCAGAATTTTAATGAAAGGATCTTACAATGCTCTTCTTTTTAGTTTAAATTTGAAAACAATAATTGTTAACTACCGAAACTTAAGAAAAATATAAGTTTAAATATATAATTATTTAAACTTTTAAACAAAGAAGCGACAAATAAATTTCTAAAACGTTTTAACGTTAAAATGTTTTATTATAATATTATAATAAAACATTGTAAAAGTTTTGTTGTTACAAACTTGTTATTTATTCTACATATAGTGTACACACATACACACATACGATGTATAATAATCAATATTATTCTCACATATCTCGATATTATAATTCAAACCAGAAGAGAGAGCTGGGATTTATATTTATATAAATCTTTCACACGTATCTCACACAACACATGTTGGTATGTATATTTAGCCGCGTGTCTTCCTACAGAAAGTTATTTCAGGTCTAGCGTATAGAGCGTGATTTATAAATGCATATAAAAACGTTGAGTTTAAAGATACACACACACACACACACACACACACACGCACACGCACACGCACACGCACACGCACACGCACACGCACACGCACACGCACACGCACACGCACACGCACACGCACACGCACACGCACACGCACACGCACACGCACACGCACACGCACACGCACACGCACACGCACACGCACACGCACACGCACACGCACACGCACACGCACACGCACGCACGCACACACACACACACACACACACACACACACACACACACACACACACACACACACACAATGGGTGAAAGATATTATATAAATGTAACTTTTTGTTTTAATTTATGATAATTCGGAATTTTATTTGTTTAATATATAAATCACCGTTTGAAAAAAAATTAATACCGCTTTATATAAACAATCTTGGACAATTATCAGTTTGTTTATTATGAGTTAAATTACTAATTTATGTTTTATATTTCTTTTTGTGTATATATATGTAAAAAAGATATAAAGTCAGAGAATATCGTCGCAGAGAGCTGAGAGAGCGCATAACCGGAATAAAGTCCGCCAGTCTTATTCGCTTACTTCTCGATGTGATTTAGTTTTGTACGGTGGTCGATCCGCGCGTGCCGAGATTTATATAAAACGCGTCGAATGATCGCGCAACGACGATCGCGATTTGACTGACGAGAGACGCGCAGCCGGCGCAGCCGGCGCAGCCGGGGCGCAGCCACTACCGACGATGCTTCGGGAGATGTCGATCTCCCACCCATTCGTTCAAAGTAGCCGAACGACGTTCGTACATGCGGCCGAAGACAAGGCAAAGATGCCACACAATCTTTTGGGCTTAACAAACCTACACTTGAGTTCATCACTGCAAACACTAACAAACACACACATATCCGACTTCATATCTTGCATCTAATTAGAGTTGCATCCGACATTTGTACTAAAATATTATTCGATTTTGATGGTAGCCGTATCGAACCCGGCTAAGAATCGAGTGCCATTATTATTACCAAGAAAAAGAAGAAGAGGGGCGAAGATGTCGCCTATATTACGACGAGTTTACACAGATGACCAAGTGATGCAAAGATGCGAATTACTGTGCTCTGCTGAAACGCGCCATAAAAATTTTTATGCCAGTGACGTAATCTTGTCGTGAAAATAGGCGATTTATTAACTTCCGCTGGTTTTGTAAACAATTGCATAATGAATCCCTTTATTAGTGCTCAAATATTGTGCAATCTGTATAATGATTTATGATTGCTATTAGCGAGATCAGAACATCGAGAGATTGATAACATTATCGAAAAATATCGAAACACTGATATGAGAGAGAGAGAGAGAGAGAGAGAGAGAGAGAAATTGAAGAAATAAAAATAGCAGTTAAGTATTTATCTACACGTACACTCCATAGCTTGTCTGTTTGATAAGAAGATGGAACTCGTAAAAATAATGACTTATAAGATGAAGGATAATTACGAAATATATGTACCAAATTAATCAACGCAAATAAGTGAAAGTTATGAAAATTTATGATTGCGTAATTGTTCATGCACGTGAACAATTACGTTCATTTTCTCTTCTCTTACTTTCAGAATACGATATCTTCTTGTTAATTATCTTCGAAGAAGAATCGAATAGTTGCGTCATTATTGTTTTGAAATAAACATTAGTAAAAATTATTTTTTATTTTTTTAACAGAACTACCGAAGTATATATAGTTGAAATGATTTGATTTTTTATCAAATTTCCAACATATATTTTCTGAGATTTTTTGTGACTTTCGTCTATGCAATATATATATATATATATATAAATGATTAAATTGATCAATCTATTTTTCCTCTTCATTCCTTTTTTCAAACAAATCTATATATAATATATATATTAAAATATATATAAAATATATATTAAACATATATACACACACACATACACAAATAGTAGAAATAGATATATATTAATCTTGTCGATGGTGAGTATAATATCGATCTCTTTTCTGCTCTTTTAGAATACATATCAGATTACTATAAGATCGTGAGCTTATAGTCTTTCCGCCAGTCGGTGTGGATGATCTAACTCCATCTGCTTGCTTGGAGCTACTCGTTTCAAAGAAGCCTGAAAATGACAACATGTTTGTGTCGATGCCGAAAATATTGCCTTCAGTGTCATAGGCAATAATGCTCGACGTGACTCCCAAATTTACTTGCGGGCACATGATGCACATTAACACGTATGTACATACGCGATCGTCGTTGCAGTATACAACGCAGATATTTTTGAATGTTGCATCAACGCCACGCAATGTTACTACGGCGCGGAACAACAGAGCTGTTACGCAAGATGGTACCTGCGCCTCCTCTCCCCTTCGCTCTTTCGCGACGTGAATCAGACATCGTTATAGTGCTGCATCTACACGCAATAACGATTTCTTTATATTATGATTCGCCGTAACATCAAGGACAAAACAAGGAAACACTCCCACAGAAGCTAATGCTACAACAGATTTACATAGAAATAATTGTACTTGTGCATGCAGCGCGCAAACGTGATTTCAAGTACATCTGATTAATATATTAAGAACTTTTTTCCAGGATTAGATTTCATGTGTAAATGTGGGATGAACAAAGGATATATGTATAGATACAGAATGTTTCAAAACTGTCGGACGTTTTTGTAATAATAGATTTTTTTTAAACCAATTTAGAATTTTCTCTCCATAAAAATGTTAAGAGAGATCATCGCATCTTGCAGTTTATCATCTTTTGTATCATACATCTTTATAATAATACCTAAAAAAATTTCAAAAGTTAAATAAAGAATGTAGCTTTACTATCCATTTGGCTCTATTAAAGGTTTATTCGCTTCTAAAAAATTAGAAAGTCTACTTTAACCCTTTATTATTTCAAAATTGTTGATATCATGTTTCTTTCGCTAAGGAAAAATCAACTCTAATGATAAATACGTTTATTGACTCCTTTCAGGGTTGCAAGGCATTTTGTAGGAACGTTCCCAACCCTTTATTCTATTCTCATCCAATACTACCCTTTCTCCTCTTACTTAACTCTTTGGACCAACGGCTTAACATCTCTTTCCAAAAGACGGAGCCCAGTTTGCTCCGCACAAGAGCCTATCTTGCATGGAGGGCGCAGTTTTTCGGAAAAAACTTTCCATGTTACATGGCTCTAATGGACTCGAACCTGGTTCCTCAGATTACGAGTCTGGCGTGGTCTACCACACCACACTGCCGCCTCCAAAATTAACTCTAATGATTGACCGAAGAATTTGTAATTGAAAAATCATCTTGTGATTTTTAAATATTTTGCCTATAGATATACACTGCTAGTCAAAAGTTTAAGACCATTAATTGAAAATGTTTACTATATGACATGAAATTAAACTTATGCATTATAATTTAATATATTTTTGTTATTTTATTTATTAATTTATAATGAAAAAATTATATAAAATGTTTGAAAGTTTTAGAAAAATATTTTTTACAAGATGAAAAGAATATTAGACATTTTTTTCGGTAAAGTAGTAGTCCTTACATTTAATCACTTTTTTTAACTAATCTAGCTACAAGTTTATTCATTTTTTCTAAAGGGAGGATTTTATCTCTTCTACTCATCTTAAAAAAAAAATCCACAGTTTAATTTTTGGAAAAAGGCTTTATGATCGTAGTTTATTTTTTGAAATTAAACGATACTAAATGTTAACCACAACTGTATTAAATATAATGACTATTTACTTTCAAAAGTTAAAGTATTACACAAAAGTATTAAGTAAGACATAAATCAGACTTTAAGTGTTTTTGTAATACTGGAATATTTTTAAATTTTATGTGTGGTATGTATGTATAATCAATTTTTTTTGGCCGGCAGTGTACGTAGTATAAATACAAGAAATATATATAAAATAAAAATGTGTCAGAATTATTCCTGATTATATATCGAAGGAAAATTGTTATAATTGTTATTCACGTCTTTAGTATTTTATTATAGGATTTTATTGATAAGATCACGGTATCCCTGGTTAATTATTCCATCTGTTAAGAACATGCATTATGCAAAAACTAAAATAAGAAATCCAAGAACATTTTGTTCTGTTATTACTTTAAAGGTTTGCATTTCTTGGACGCAATTATTTGTACGTTCTGAACATAATAAATAACCATTAAACCAGAAAAAGATCAGCATTCGATTTATTCATTTAATATCGAACAGTTGTAATCTCCGGCTTTCGTCGATTTAGTCCATATGTTCTTTTTATTTTGGCTCTTTCGTTCTCGCTGCCGTTCCTAATTTACTGGAGCGACTAGCTGATGCTTTTCAAATGGCGATGCTATTTCGAGCAACGTCCCAAGCATGGCACACGTCGATTTTAGTAGGCCAGTGAGAAACGGAAGCGGAGTCTTTGCCCTATATACACACACTACAGTCACGCTCGTTAAATTGGACTGACTTATTCTAGCTCTAATCATATCTTCGATCGCTTGCTATAGAAAGAAATACGCGCCTGGCGGTTGAAAAAGTAATGTTCATTTCTTTCAAAAGATAAAGTTTACCGATCTAGGGTTATTGTTCATCAATTTGATTGATTTGCCTGATTCGACTGATTTGATTGCCGTTCGCGCCTTTCTTACATCATAGGGACACACCTTGTCGATTCATATTGATCTTCTTTAGTTTTTGGCGAAATAACTAAATAAGCATAAAAGTATATTTTTATTACCTTATATTTTTATTAGAAGAAATCACTAATTGTAAAATTTTTCATTAAATTAAATATTTAAATTAAAAATTAAATTTAGTTTAATTAATATACATACTGGTCGTTACTAAGGAATAATCGACACTATCAATATACTATCCCTTAGGCTAAGATATGTATATTTTTAATGCATGTGTGTGTGTGTGTAATTGCTGATAATATAAATATATTATTTAAATTTTAAAATATGTTATTGTAAAATATAGAGGAAGTTTGGGTAAGGTATACTCTTATAAATAGAACCACGGCCGCTATATCTAAAATATGAAGTGTTACAATCTATAGCGGACAGCAGTGGAATTACTAAGCTGCCGGCTCCATAATCTAACATACAAAGTGGCAGCGTAGCACAACCTGTCGTTAAATAACAAATTGAAAATTTGGCGTGTACCGTATCCAGCGTAAGTTAGTATATAAACTTTTATTTTGCAGTTAAGCTACTTAACCGATTCTTAATCGCTTTTTGTTGCATGTAAAACTAAGATAGAACTTTAGTGTGGTATATTTAGCAAGTATTATATTTTTTATTTTATTTTTATTTTTATTTTATACGATAAAAAGGTAAAAATAGTGATGTTGGACAAATCGAGATAGTTTCCTTTCTTAAATACATTTTATTTTATGAGTAAAGTTTATGAATAAAAATAAGTTTATATTATTATGATTACACGTTAATAAAAAAGTTTTAAATATGTTTTATATATTTTTATATGACAATGTTATAAAAATTACAATCTATATATATATAAATGAATGTATGTATGTATGTATGCTATGTCCTTTATACACTCTTGAACTATTCGACCAAATTTTTACCAAAAGTATATAAAATAGGGGTAGAATTTTCCGGGAGTGTTATAGAATGTATAATTTTTCGTTACCAATCTTTTTAGGAACCGGTATTCGACATTTTTTCATTTTTTCGGGAAATAATTGACCGAATTTTAAAGAAATATATATGAAACAGGAGTAGAATTTCCCGGGGAGTGTCATAATGTGTATAGTTTTTTGTTACCAATTTTCTGGAAACCGGTTTTTTTAATTTTTTTTAATTTTCGGAAAATAATTGACCGAATCTCAAAGAATTGAATATGAAACAGAGGTAGAATTTCTCGGGAAGTGTTATAAACTGTATTAGTTTTTCGTTACCAATCTTTCAAAAATTTTATTAATTTTTCGAGGATGGGTTTAATTGCCACGATGTGTATTATTTTTTGATAACAATTTATTTTTTTATGTAGGATAAGTTCTTTATTTCACATATTATATGTGAACAGTCACTTCAATTCGTAGCTTTCGTGACTGTCGCAAGTGATAGAAAAGTTATTGGAGTTTTCTTGCAATAACCTGCAGTTAAAACAAAAAAAAACAACTTATTCGATTTTTATATAAATCAAGAGACACGGTAGTGTCTCGCGCCAAGTACACGCGAAGCGAGACCGCACCGTGACTTTTAAGGGTGCATCCCGATGGAGAAGAAATAGCGGAACGGAACAGTAACGGAAAAGAGATATGGTGGGGGGTTAACCAATCAGAGTAGTTCCGTTTCAATTCCGTTCCGTTATTTAGTGAGTGGGTTCCCCATGGCACGGAGCTGTTACGGAACGGAAAAGAAACGGAAAAATTTCTAACCTATTCTGTCGAAAGTTCGCAAATAAGTGCAGTGGATCGATTGCTTTGCAACATTTTTATTTTTGCAAATAAAGAGCAATATGTCGTCATCGGTAGGTATTACATGTGAAAATAAAATATATATGTTAAAATCCTATGCTAGTTAACCGAATGTGATATATTTCATTAATTTCCAGAAATTCAAATGTGGATATGTTCAAAGCGTCCTGTTCAAAGAGCAACAGCATTAATTCCTTCCACATCAACAAGTGACAACCTCAACGTAGATGATGATCTTATTCCCATTATCAATGACAATCCTACGTCACTGTCTCCAGTCTCTCCGGCGTTATTGCTGTTATTCTCACTCGACGTGTGTTTCTAAAGAATCTAAATAATAACAGATTTAGTTTTACAACAAATTTATATATCATTTACATATTCTAACCATTAGTTATATTGAATATATATTGCCTCTCTCTTGTACACAAATATACGTACCATTTATAAAGAGATTTCGATCTTTATCCATTATTAAATTCGTATGATTTGCTAAGCAAGGATGTGAAAGTTTTCCGTCTTCATCGAACCAAACAATCCAGCGGCAATATCCACATTTGAATTTCTAGAAATTAATAAAGTATATCACATTCGGTTAATTAGCATTAACATATTAACATAGGATTTTAACATACATATTTTATTTTCACATGTAATACCAACCGATGACGACATATTGCTCTTTATTTGCAAAAATAAAAATGTTGCAAAGCGATCGATCCACTGCACTTATTTGCGAACTTTCGACAAAATAGGTTAGAAATTTTTCCGTTTTTTTTCCGTTCCGTAACAGCTCCGTGCCATGGGGAACCCACTCACTAAATAACGGAACGGAATTGAAACGGAACTACTCTGATTGGTTAACCCCCCACCATATCTCTTTTCCGTTACTGTTCCGTTCCGCTATTTCTTCTCCATCGGGATGCACCCTTAGGGTGCCATTACATGGAGCGCGGAAACGCGGAAACGCGGAAGCGCGGAACAGAATAGTAACTAGATTCCGCGTTTCCGCGAGTTGAGTCCCGCACGTTTGAACGGAAAAGCGGAATCCGCTATTATCGTGTATGTATGTATGTATGGCTGCGTTTCGATATTCACTGCCAGTACTTAACGCAGCCTATGTATGTACCCTGGCTTGCATATAAGATATACTTCATAATAACCATCAACATGATGTTTGGATCTATAATATTATACTGCCACTTTTATTAAATAATAAAGTAATCGAAGAGTATGTGTAAAAGCTTTTTTTTTCAATGTGATTAAACAGCTCCGAAATTTGATGGAGTATACTGTATCCGCGTTGACAACGGATTTTGACGCGTTTGTTCCGCGAGTTTGTTTCTCCTTATATTACATGGAGCACAATTTGCGCGGAAAAGCGGAACAGTATAGTGACAAATAGACATTTGTATTCATTTCTTAAAATTGTGTTCACTTAATTCATTGCAATTTTTATTAATATGCTTATCTTTTCAGCTTATCTATTGAATACAAGCATTTTAATCAATAAATACCGTTAAAAATTAATATTTTATAATTCTCCGTTCCGCTTTTCCGCTCAAAATATGCTCCATGTAATATTAAGGCATTCAAAACAGACGGAACGGATCGACGGAAATCTAGTAAATTTTGTCTTCCGCGCTTCCGCGCTTCCGCGTTTCCGCGTTTCCGCGCTCCATGTAATGGCACCCTACGCGACGCGACGGGTTGCGAGTATACAAGATGTTGAGATCTCGATAACGAGTGAACGGATCAAGTTCTAAGTAGGCTTAATCGATAGCTTGGGGTCCAATTAGGGGGGGGGGGTTTCTCTTATAATATTCCGCTACGTGCCCTATACGAGCAGAGATATTGCGACGCAAAGTCCAAATGTCAAAATTTTTTTTTAAGAGACTTTCTTCTACGTCGACCGCTCTCATTCATTATAACATACATGTAACAATTAAACAGAGAACGTCACTTTCACTTTTTCGACACTGGCGGCGCAGGTATCGCCAGTTTCGATATCGCGCGCGTATTTCGAAATTAGGTCGATAGACTTAAGGCCTTCACACATAAAATCCCGTAAGGACGTAAGACGTAAGCGTAAGACGTAAAACGTAAAGCCCATCACACACAAATCGCGTAAAACGTAAAGTCCAACCAATAGCAAACGCGGAAAAGTTTTCTCCCATTTATGAAGATTTTTAATCTAGAAGTGTCAGTTTAGTGTTTGTTATAGCTGTACGTACATATTCGATCAAACAGTAAGTATCTTTTTTTAAGTTTAATAACAATCCTCTATATTGAATTCTAAATTTTACACTAATATGTAGTCCATTTAAAAAATTATATGAATATATTTAATATTATAATATATATATTAACACATATGTATTTAATATTATTATATATTTAATATATTTAATATTTATATATAAAATATATAAGCACCATTTATATATATTTTGACAACAAAAATCAGTGTCGCATAACGTAAAATGCATGATACATACAGGTTATGTTTCACAAAGGTGTATTCATATTTTCTTAATTAAATATTGGTCTATAAAGAAAATGGCTCAGTGACAATAAGATAAAGAAAAATTTTAAGCCTTAGGGCCAAATCTAAGCTATGGTATCATTTGAAGGAAAATAGGGCGAAAATGTAATTCTAACAAATCTAATTCAAACAAATCTATTTTCCAGGTTATCTGTGGAAGTAAAAAACTGCAAGAGGATAAGAACAGAGGATGCAATATTTGCAGGACTATTGGTTGCGACCATGGGTTTGGTTATATTACGAAGGAAGAAATCACAAAGGTGGTTAAATCGTCAATGGTGGGTCTGACCAATTAATTGTATGCGCCCTAATCAAGGTGATTTTTGTCATCTACTTCAAGAAATGAAAGATGATTCACAAATGTTCTTCCGATATACAAGGATGACAGTTCCAATTTTCAATAAATTATTAGAAATAATGAGACCATCCTTAATTAAAAGAAGTCACCGAGCTTTGGTTCCGGAGGAACGTCTCGCTATAAAACTTAGGTACGATATTTTTTCAAACTTCAAAGCTCATTTAATATCCGCATATAGGCCGTACTATAAAATTTTACCTTTAAATAATTGAACTGTGTTTTTAATTGTTACAGATATCTTGCAACGGGAGATCAGATACTATCAATTGCATTGGCTTATCGTATTGGAGAGTCAACAGCATATAGCATCATAAAAGAAACGTGTAACGTCTTCATAAAAATATTAGCACCTGATTATCTTCGACCTCCAATGCAAGAAGAATGGATCAATATCTGTCATGGCTTTTGGAGAGATTGGAACTTTCCAAATTGTGTAGGAGCTGTAGATGGGAAACACATCCATATACAAGCACCACCAAACTCGGGGAGCTTATACTATAATTATAAAAAGACTTTTAGTATCGTATTGATGGCTGCGTGTGACCAGAATTATAAATTTACCTTGGTGGACGTTGGTGCCTATGGTAGTAATAACGACGCAGGAGTGTTTTCTCGATCGGAATTTGGAAAAGCTCTACATAATCAAGGACTTGACTTACCGCAAGGTGTTGCAAAATTACCTGGAAGCGAGACAGAAACACCCTGCTTTTTTGTCGGAGACGACGCTTTTCAATTAACAAGGAATATGATGAAGCCCTATGCTGGTCGGAATTTAAGTCAAATTCAGAAAATTTTTAATTACCGATTGTCCCGAGCCAGAAGGACAATTGAAAATGCGTTTGGAATCCTTGCTTCACGATGGCGAGTTTTCAGGAAACCGATTTGCATGAACCCTGTAACTGTTGATAAGATTGTCATGGCATGTGTTTGCCTTCATAATTTCTTAAAAACAGAAAACGATGTATTGCCAGTACGACATCGCTTATATTGTCCACCTAACTTTGTGGACTTGGAATCTGAAAACGGCGACGTTGTGCCTGGAGAATGGCGAAATGAAGACGGTGAAGGTTTTCAAGGGATTCATTAGCCAATTTCTTGTTGACTCCTGAAGGTGAAGTTCCGTGGCAGTATGTATATATCCGCAGAGGTTTCAATTGTGATGATACTCCGGACAATTAATTCTATGTGACAATTATATTAATTTAAACGAGTGTAAATAATTATAAATATGAATTTAATTAATTTAAAGGCTTCTGATAAGATTCGAGTCATCCTTAATTCTAGCATTGTATGTATGTGTAATGTTAATTTTTAAATAATAATTATGTATCGGGTAGTTGTAAATAAAATAGCCGTTTTTATATTTTTCTAAAAGTAAGTATAAGTATATATAAGTATAAAAGATATAATCAGGACAATTTTTATAATAAAATATTTTTTATTGCAAAATACATATATAATATCAATAAACTATATTCTATGTTAAAAGAAATAAAAAATTAATTAAAAATTCCACCTTTTCCCCAGCATGACCATCATAGATCAGTTCTTCAACGTAGAAAGAAAAAGAGGAAAGATGAACCGTACAAGAAGATCGGTTAAAAAGAACAGCTGTCTCATAATATGTCAGTTAGATGCTGAACATAAAAGTATACAATATAAATTAAAAAAGTATAGCATCTATTCTATGTAAAAAGAAATAAAATTAAAAATTCCACATTTTTCCGAGCATGACCATCATAGATCTGTTCTTTTTAGCTAAACTTCTTGCACAGTTTATCTTTTCTCTTTTTTTCTTCTACGTGGAAAGAAAAAGAGGAAAGATGAACCGTGCAAGAAGACCGGTTAAAAAGAACAGGTTTCATAATATGTCAGTTAGATGCTGAACATAAAAATATACAATATAAAATAATATAGTATAGCATCTATATTCTATGTAAAAAGAAATAAAATTAAAAATTCCACATTTTCCCGAGCATGACCATCATAGATCTGTTCTTTTTAGCTGAACTTCTTGCACAGTTTATCTTTCCTCTTTTTTTCTTCTACGTGGAAAGAAAAAGAGGAAAGATGAACCGTGCAAGAAGACCGGTTAAAAAAAACAGGTCTCATAATATGTCAGTTAGATGCTAAATATAAAAATATACAATATAAAATAATATAGTATAGCATCTATTTTATGTAAAAAGAAATAAAATTAAAAATTCCACATTTTCCCGAGCATGACCATCATAGATCTGTTCTTTTTAGCTGAACTTCTTGCACAGTTTATCTTTTCTCTTTTTTTCTTCTACGTGGAAAGAAAAAGAGGAAAGATGAACCGTGTAAGAAGATCGGTTAAAAAGAACAGGTCTCATAATATGTCAGAGATGCTGAACATAAAAGTATACAATATAAAATAAAAAAGTATAGCATCTATTAAAATGTTATTAGAACTCTTAAAAATAAAAATGGCTTGTAACTTTGGTTGGATTTTCGCCTATTTAAGGGTCGTAATGTTTCTAATTGGTTCACAATTAACCTTGCAAAAATTTCATCTGAACTACCAGCAATGTCAGGATTACGATTACTCTGAAGACGTTGGTGCATAGTTTGACAAAGTGTAACTAAAGAGCTTTCCAAGCCGGTCAAATCATTTTTCTTTTTAGTTAAAGATCTTCGTAACAATGGCGTTGCTTGAGGAGTTGTGGATGCTGGAGAAGGCGTAGACTCTTTCAATGAAAACATCGAGCTTGTAGTCGATTGATCATGTTCATCCGGTCTATGGGGTGTATCCGTACAACGCCTGAATGAATCGCTTGGAGTTGAGAAATTATCTTCCAATGAGGTGGCTAATGATGAAAAAGGGCCAGTGCCTTGCAAACAATTTGTCTTGAATGATGTTGAAAAGTTTGCACATGGTTCAATCAGTACTTCATCTGCTATATTTGAGAGTTGTGAGGCAGCGCAGGATGCGGGGGATTTCGTACTTGAAATAATTTCATTATTTGTAGACGAATTTGTTACTTGTCGATCAATTTGGATTGGTGACAAAGCTGTCGCCAATGAGACGTGATTGTGAGCCTTATTTTCCATGTCCTCCACATTCTTAGGACGTTTTAAATTTGAAACATTTGTATGAGACCTGAAAAAGAAGTACACCATTATATGTATAAAAAAATATGGAACAAAGAAGCCAGATTAAGGTCTCAGCAGGAGGTTGATTGTGTATATTAAAATGAGGTGAAAATTACAAAAGTGAGGAAATTCACTAATGTATCTACGATTTCATTTGTCGAAATCTAGTAAAATCTGTTCACTTTTGTAATTTTCACCTCGTTTCAAGATACACAATCGACCCTCTGACGCAGTTGTCACATGAATAGACAAAGCGTTTGTCTGCGTATATAAGTATGTATGTCTGTTTCTTTGTATGCGTAAGTAAGAGGGGAAAAAACGCTGTCAGCAGGGATCTCAATCTGGCTTCTTTATTGTAGGGCAGCAAAATATAGAAAAATGATTTGTGCCACAAACTTACTTTCTTTTTTTAATATGGTCATTTAAAAATGACATATTTTCATAATATGAAAAAACAGCTCGTCGACTAATTCCACTGCCACTTCTTGAATCCAACTCCCGTTGGCGCTTCTTTTTTCCAAATCTTTCACGCAGCCTCACCCATCGAGTTTGACAATCTGAAACTGCATGCAGAAAATGATTCATTTGATAAAAAATGAAATAAATAAAAGAGATAGATAATCGAGTAAATATTATAATATTTATCGTTTAATATTAATGTATTTATTTACCTGGAAGGTTCACTGCCAATGATATTTCTTTCCATGAATTCTCTTTCATCACATGATCTTTAAAATTGCGATCTTGATGGTTATATAAATGCGGGTATGCTCTCACCGCATCAATAAGCAATTCGTCAATGTCTTTAATAAAGACTTCATCACTTTCATTAAACATATTGCAGTATTGATTGTGATCACTCATTGCGACGGATGCTGTACAAGTGTACACATACACACATAACCTCAGTAAACCCTTGGCGTTAAATTTTAAACTAAAGCGCGTACTTCATGACTTTTTGTGATTGGTTGCCCATAAGACGTAAACCGTAAGAATTTCATCTTTTACGATATTTTTCGACATTACGTTTTACGTTTTACGTAAAAAAATGGTGGGGTTACGCACAACACAATACTCGATTGGGATTGGTTAATCTTCTTACGCTTACGTTTTACGTCCTTACGCGATTTTATGTGTGAAGGCCTTTATCGGTCAGGAAGATTTTTATTTAGGTAAATTAGGTAATAATATATATTTTGAGTCAACGGAAAAGAAGGTTCTCTACGCTTGGCAGAAAGTGCCGCTAGGGAATTTTTAAGTCGATTCTTATGAATCAAGCTTGATATAATATATATTGAGTCAACGGAAAAGAAGGTTCTCTACAAACTCTACGCTTGGCAGAAAATGCCGCTAGAGAATTTTTAAGTCGATTCTTATGAATCAAGCTTGAATTCGATGTCTAGGTATCCCAGGTTGCCGATGACGAGGTCCACATAGTGCGCTTCATAGTTTTTGGTGTCTAGGTGTATTAATAATTTTAAATCTGAATGGGTGCGTTCAGCCGATACTCCGTTAGCCAAGCAATCGTGAGCAGTCGCTCGTTTTCGCTCGTTTCCTCTTCTTTTAATCCATTAGGTCAAAAGAGAGGAAACGAGCGAAAACGAGCGACTGCTCACGATTGCTAGGCTAGCGGAGTATCGGCTGAACGCACCCAATGTAGAACACGTAGATATCGAATTCGAGGTATTAATACATGTAGACACCAAAAACTACGAAGCGCACTATGTGGACCTCGTCATCGGCAACTTGGAACACGTGGCCATCGAATTCAAGGTATTAATACACCTGGACACCAAAAACTATAGAGCGCACTATGTGGACCTCGTCATCGGCAACCTGGGACACCTAGACATTGAATTCAAACTTGATTCATAAGAATCGACTTAAAATTTCCTTAGCGGCGGAATTAGAATTATGTCATGACATAATAAAAATCGCTAAATTAAAATTATGTCTAGACATAATAAAAATTGGATGAATTAAAATTATGTCTGACGTAAAAATAATTATCAAAAATATCGATACCTGAAGATATCGGTACATATACAGTTGCGAACAACATTCAGTAAGACACGCAAATAAAAATAAATAAAGAATTTTACAGTTAACGACTTATTAACATTAATCATGCTTTATTGCGATTATGTTTTATGTTGAAATTGAAAAATATATACAAGGTGTACAACTAAAAAGGTTATAAATTATTATTTTTAAAAAACTGAGCAAAATATTAAATTGTTGTTTTCTTTAGAAATAATAGTCCGTAACACTTTTAGCTTCATACCTTGTATTATATACGGTTTATGAGATTATAAGATATATTGTTTATAAGATTAAGATGCGTAACACTACAAAAAGGCGTGATATCCGTACAAAATTACCTTTTTAAAAAAAAGGTAAAATGAGCGCCAAGTACACGCATAATAGTGTATATGTATTATGTTGTTACCCTGTTATGTTGTTACCTCGAAAAAAACAAAGTGGTAGTATTATACCTCCAAATAGCTTTATCCTGTACATACTGTTTATACAATGCGTAATATACTACAAAAAGGCGTGATATCCACACAAAATTACCTTTTTTAAAAAAAGGTAAAAAAAGGCGCCAAGTACACGTATAGTAGTGTATATGTTGTTACCTAAAAAAAAAGAAAGTGGTAGTATTATACCTCGAAAAAACCTAAGTAACAAGTGGTAGATCTTTATATCTCGAAAAATCTCGAAAAAATCTAAGCAGTAGTATCTTTATTTCCGAAAAATTATAACCCAAGTGATACACGTCACAAAATTATGTTACCTTATCAATAAGAAGAGTCGCGCTTCAAGTGATCTATTACAATTACAAAAAAGAAATGATATCTCTTTAAATTAGAGCGCAAATTACACAGAGAACATGTATATTGCCTCAAAAAATAATTGTTGCACTACTTTGAAAAATCTTTACATTGTGTCAATTAGAAAAGAATGTATGATAACAATTTTATAAGATTAAAAAATTTTATTTAAATTTAACAAGGGAATACAAAATATTTAAATACAAAGTTTACATGTGTATTTTTTAATGATCACAAAGAATTACAGAGGTAACAGTACAAAATACAAATATTTTATTAAAATATTTAATCCAACGAGGGAATACAATTTTTATTTAAATATAAAGTTTATATATGTATTTTTCAATAGAATAAAAGATTTAATTACAAAGAATTACAAAGGTAACAGTACAAAATAAAAATATTTTATTAAAATACATAAATTTTTCTGTTAGACCTCGAAATTTTAAATAAATAAGGACTACAATAAATAAAAATAATTTAATTTTAAATAAATAAAAACAACAATAAATAAAAATATTTTATTAAAATATATAAATTTTAAATAAATAAGGACAACAATAAATAAAAATAATTCAGAGAAAAATGCGATGGGAGTAATATTAAATAATTATCAGCGTGGATGTGGGAGTGAATGATATGGGTGTGCGTGACGACGCGGACGGCGGATAATGCGGCTTATAATTAAGTATAAAATAAATTTATTTATTTATTTAAAATTTTGAGGTCTAACAGCGCCAAGTTTTTTTACAAGAAAAATTTATGTATTTTAATAAAATATTTTTATTTTGTACTGTTACCTTTGTAATTCTTTGTGATTAAATCTTTTATTCTATTAAAAAATACATATATAAACTTTATATTTAAATACAAATTGTATTCCCTCGTTGGATTAAATATTTTAATAAAATATTTGTATTTTGTACTGTTACCTCTGTAATTCTTTGTGATCATTAAAAAATACACATGTAAACTTTGTACTTAAATATCTTGTATTCCCTTGTTAAATTTAAATAAAATTTTTTAATCTTATAAAATTGTTATTATACATTCTATTCTAATTGACACAATGTAAAGATTTTTCAAAGTAGTGCAACTATTATTTTTTGAGGCAATATACATGTTCTCTCCGTAATTGGCGCTCTAATTTAAAGAGATATCATTTCTTTTTTGTAATTGTAATAGATCACTTAAAGCGCGACTCTTCTTTTTGATAAGGTAACATAATTTTGTGACGTGTATCACTTGGGTTATAATTTTTCGGAAATAAAGATACTACTGCTTAGATTTTTTCGAGATTTTTCGAGATATAAAGATGTACCACTTGTTACTTAGGTTTTTTCGAGGTATAATACTACCACTTTCTTTTTTTTTTAGGTAACAACATATACACTACTCTACGTGTACTTGGCGCCTTTTTTTACCTTTTTTAAAAAAGGTAATTTTGTGCGGTAAAATTATCATTAAAAATTTGGATAAATGAAAAGAAAAATTTCCAAGAAATAATTTACACAAAAAAGAATGATGCCAAAATTTTGTTAAAATATGTGTGTAAAATAATCCAATTTTTTATGAGAGGGAGAGGGAGAGGAAGAGGAAGAGGGACAGGGAGAGAGGGAGAGAAAGAGAGAGAGAGAGAGAGAGAGAGAGAGAGAGAGAGAGAGAGAGAGAGAGAGAGAGAGAGAGAGAGAGAGAGAGAGACTATTTGCGTGTCTTAATACACATGTTTTCCGGGGCGAAGCCCGGCGGGGTATGCTAGTATTGCTAGTTTATAATAAATTGCAATTAATAATTATTATAGATTATTTTATTATTAATACTTTAACCTTATTATTATTAATACCTAAAAGACTTATTATTAACGCCTTAAAACACAATAAAAATTATATTTTTGCAAGATTAATAAAGTGGTTCACCTTGCACGACATGGTTCAAATTATCCGACAAAAATCTACCTTTGAAAATTTTGCTGTAACATTAAACTCACTATAAATAAACGAAGATTAGCGCAGATGGTTGTCCGAACATTCGGGACTTCGCTTAATGATCAAAACGTGCAAAAATTCCTTTCTTTTTGGAAAAGTCCACGCATCAAAATAAGGAAAACACAATCTTCTAGGTATACAAAAGTAAAAGTGGAAGAGGAAAGTTTGTTTTATGAATCAAAAATAGCAGATTAGCCAGCAATTAACTGTAGCTATGAGAAAATAAATGCCTGAGCTATTCACTATTAAACCGTGGTATTTGATTTCCTCTAGGGCAAAGTGGCACTTCTCTGGTTTCAACTTCCAACCTCTTTCTTCAAGTCGATGTAAGGTGACGCGGAGACGTTTATCGTGTTCTTGGCGGGTAGCACCCCTTACTATGACGTCGTCCAGATACGACTCCGCGCCTTCTAGGTCGGCGAGTGTCTCATCCATGGCCTCTTGGAAAATGGCTGGCGCCGTCTTAAGGCCAAAGGGTACACGATTGGATCTGTAAAGGCCGTTTGGGGTTTGGGGTCGTAATTGTGGTGACGTCGCGATGCTCTTCATCGACCTCGATTTGTGAGAAAGCCTCGCTGAGATCCAAAACACTGAAATGTTTATTACCATTTAGTTTAGACATTTTATTGTCTACGCTTGGCAAAAGATACGGGTTGTTTTTTAGAGCGCTGTTTACTGCCACGGAATAGTCAGCGCATAATCGGATGTCTCCATTAGCCTTCTTTACGATCACAATTGGGGAACTCCAAACCGACTGGCGAACGCGTTCGATTATGCCTAAAGATTCCAAACGTTGTAGTTCTTTTTCTAGAGGTATTTCCATGGCGTATGGGATTGGCCGGCAGGGTGTTCGAACTGGAACAGAATTTTCAGACAGCGTGAATTTGGCTTTAAAGTTTTTGCATTTTCCGAGGCCAGGGGAAAAAAGTTTTGGGAATTCTTTGATGATTTGGTCTCTGAACGACAATGCGGGTCCCCCGGGCAGATTGGATTTGTCGTGGATGACGGCCGCGCACGGCGTGTCTTTGTTGAGACAGAGTTCGCGGTACCTGTCGAGAGACATGGACCCTAGGTTAAGTTTGTCAATGGCATTCAGTCCGAGTAGGTTAAGGCCGCCACGCGCGACCACCTCTATGAAAACGTCACCCTCGCTGTCGGCTACACGTATTCTACACTTAAGTCTTCCAACTGTCTCTAGCGCGTTTCCACCCGCGTGTTCTACGAGTCTGCTTGTATTGAGTGTCGGGCTGCCTAACCGTATCCAAGTGTCTTTACCGATGGTAGTAACATCTGATCCGCTATCGTGTTGAAATTGCACTGTTTTACCGAGTAACTGAACTGGGATGTAGACGCGACGGTGTTTATCGATCGACGTTATCGATTGGATCGCCGGCTTAACTGTTTTGTCTGTGTCTTCGTCTGTGTCATCGGCTGATAAGTGGTCGATTTTCGCGCTCGAACGACACACTTTGGCAATGTGGCCTATTTTGGAGCACTTGTAGCACGTAGCGTCGCGGAACGGACATTTTGACCGGAGGTGTGAACCATCACAGCCATTGCACTTCGAAAAACGGGACGGTTTCTTAGATGCACTATTGCGTTCCTTGGAGCGTTTAGCGGTTTCCGCCGAAGAACGTTTTTGCACTCTCGGATTTGCGCGCACCGCGTGTGTGATCGACGCGGAAGTGGTCGGATTCTCGAGCGTCTTCATATTCTCCGACACGTTCATGTGGGTTTCTAACTCAGAAGCGATATCTTTGAGAGTGGCATCCGGGTTTTTTTCTACTGTACGTAATGCCATCTTTTTCAGATCGTCGTTTTCGCAGGAGAAACAGAGTGATTGTAGGAGTAATAGTACTCTAAGATTATCGTCGGTAAGTTTGGTACGTTCGAAGTCTGATGCGAAACGATTTATTCGGTCGATATGTTCCGAGATGGAAACTGCCTTATCGTACCTGTAGTTTAGAATTTCGATGCGGCGGCGCGTAAGAGATACCTTATCGCGGAAAAAATTCTTCAAGATGGCGATGAGATCTTCCTGTTTCATTTTCGTCGGATCCTTTGGTGCGACGTGACCCACCAGTCTGTCGAATTCTGTTTGGCCGAGTTTGTCTAGAAGTAGGCGAGTACGCATTTCTGCGGGTAATGATTCTGTTTCAGTGACGAATGAGTACTCGTGGCGTAGCAGCCATTTCGAGAAGGGTCTCGTTTCGTCTCCGAAGCTTGAGTTTGTCTCTTGGGAGCGTTCTCGTTGTATTTGAAATTGTAGGAGGCTGTTGATCGCTGCCGTGAGCGCTTCGATTCCGTCCATTTTGGGCTCTTTTGTACAGATACACGATGAGAGGTTCTCAGCCGCAGCGCCAGTTGTTAAGTCCCGAGGGAGAGGGTGTAGCAAGGAACCGAAGTAACCTTTACGATACGTTTATTCTTCTCTACTCTTCACTACAGAGACGGGGAGTATATATGTATGTCCGAGTCTGGTCCGAGTTCGCAAGAGCTCGCGTACGACGTGCTGCCCGAGATGGCCGGTGCACACACACCGCCCCAACAATTATATTTTAATAGTACCCGAAACTTTAAACGCGTTTTTCTCGAAACCATGTTTGTCAAGTCCGTTGACATGAGAACTCAAAACTTCTAATAGGATCAACTTCAGTTCAGTTTATGGATAATTCCAAATAACTGTTATAGCTTTCGCGTAAACCTATAAAAGTAATAAAAAGTTTATTAATAAACTATTTTTTTGTCAAAAATATAAAAAATCGAACCTTTTTTCAGACAAGTTTTTTTTTATTTTATAATTTTTTACACGGAACAAGGTTCACGCCAAAGAGACATTAATAACAAATATATTATTGAAAATATATCTTATACAACTTATATAACTTGTGTTTCAGATCACTCGGACAGCTACAATGTCAACGGGAAAACAAGATAGTGTCTGCCTAGCTGGTTCTTGATTAAAATTCCATTAGTAGTTATACTAGGCGGGTTCCAAGCCGGGAGCTCCGAGGGAGGGTGAGGGAGGGGGGGTATCGGATTACGCGGGGGGTGAGGGGGTGAGAGAGGGGGGTATCGGATTTCGCAGGGGTGAGGGGGAGGGGGTGTATCGAGTTACACAGGGGTATTAGGTTACAAGGAGATAACGCGGGAGTGAGGGGTGGGGGGAGGGGCGCGGTATCGGGTTACACAAGAATATCGGATTTTGCGGGGGTGAGGGGGAGGGGGTATTGGGTTACACAAAAATATCGGATTTTTCACGGGGTGGGGGGAGGGGGGTTGACCTTGACATACCACCGGGATGACTCACCGGGATGAGTCACCGGGATGACTCACCCGCGCCGCTGGTCCGCGCCGCTGGTCCGCGCGGAGGGGAGGGGGTTCGCGTTCGCGTTCGCGGTCGCGCCGCGGGTCCGCGTGGGGGTCCGCGGGGGTCCGCGGGGGCCGCGTGGAGGTCCGCGGTTGCGCCGCGGGGTCCGTCGGGTCGCGGGGGCCTCGTTCACAACGACGCCGCTAGGCGGCGTACAATTTGTAAGACTAACTTGATAGCGCACTGCGTAGGAGCGTGTATTTTTGTCGATGACGCATCGAACCTGTCGGGACATGTTCGTCGTAAACAACATTTTTCTAGGAAAAAAGGGGGTGCTATCTCGTAGACTAAACAATTTCGCGCTATTTTTTACGACGCAGTACGTAAAAAAACAAAGGAAGAAATGACGTCATCGGGACGATGATCGATCCGATAACGCATCGAACCTGTTGGAACATGTTCGTCGTAAACAACATTTTCGAGGAAAAGGGGGAGGTGTTATCTCGTATACTAAACGATTTCGCGCTATTTTTTACGACGCAGTACGTAAAAAAACAAAAGAAGAAATGACGTCATCGGGACGATGATCGATCCGATAACGCATCGAACCTGTTGGAACATGTTCGTCGTAAACAACATTTTCGAGGAAAAGGGGGAGGTGTTATCTGGTATACTAAACGATTTCGCGCTATTTTTTACGACGCAGTACGTAAAAAACAAAGGAAGAAATGACGTCATCGGGACGATGATCGATCCGATAACGCATCGAACCTGTTGGAACATGTTCGTCGTAAACAACATTTTCGAGGAAAAGGGGGAGGTGTTATCTGGTATACTAAACGATTTCGCGCTATTTTTTACGACGCAGTACGTAAAAAACAAAGGAAGAAATGACGTCATCGGGACGATGATCGATCCGATAACGCATCGAACCTGTTGGAACATGTTCGTCGTAAACAACATTTTCGAGGAAAAGGGGGATGTGTTATCTCGTAGACTAAACAATTTCGCGCTATTTTTTACGACGCAGTACGTAAAAAACATGTTCGTCGTAAACAATATTTGAAAAAATATAGGTAGGGATGGACATGCACGCAAAGAAATTACATCGTTCATTTAGTTGTAAAAAAAAGCCTGTTTATTTAACTCTTTTTTTTACATAATATATTACATATTAAAAAACTAAAGCTGCGAGCTCACAATCGACGATCTGATTCATATTGAACGCATCGCTAGCGTATATTACATTCGACGCTTCCTTGGGATCTTTCACAGTGGACGCGATATCGGAGAACTGCGCAAACTTTGCATCGACCGTCGCAAGTATTCTGATCAAACGATCGAATCTCGCATCGATGCACCGATCGAGATCGAACATACGATGTCAACAGACGATTCCGAGTCTCGACATCGAACTCGCGAAACTCATGTTCGACCGTTAGACGCCGTGCCGTCGTAAGCGGTGAGATCCCGACGACGGGCAGAGGCGCCGTACGGCAAACCGGGCTCGTGCGACGACCGGGTCTCCCCGTTTAAGGGGGACCGGCCGCCTAGTAGTGTGTCACATTGTTTTGAGCCTTTCGACTCACGAGACTCCTAGAGATATCATTGCCACCTTTGACTAGAGAGGATACGGCCTTAGAGGCGTTCAGGCATAATCCCACGGATGGTAGCTTCGCACCACCGGCCGCTCGACCGAGTGCGTGAACCAAATGTCCGAACCTGCGGTTCCTCTCGTACTGAGCAGGATTACTATCGCAATGACTGGTCATCAGTAGGGTAAAACTAACCTGTCTCACGACGATGCATCGTCGATTCGGTCATTCTCAAGCATACGTTTGCAGATTCGAGACGTATGAGTTTGATGTTATTAACCATACAAACTCTCACCGTTAGCGGTCCAACGTTTATAAAACTATGAATATCTTTGAAGTCACTGCGAAAGAAATTCTGAATATTTTGCCGTTGCTCGTATAGTGCCTTCCACGTTTCGAGAGACAACAACAGTTCCTTTCCTTGGCGAGGATCTCCAACGGCGATTTCCACGTAGCTCGGTGGACCCACGTTGATACCAATTTCGAGGAATTTGTATTCCATAGCTGTCAGCGCGTATCGTCTGCTGAGTATACGAACCGCGCGACGATCCAACGAAATGCTGTATAAAATAAATGAAATTAGTTTTATTTATTGTAAGTATTACAATTTGCTAAGATATAAAAACTAGGGTAGGCTCAATATGTTTTTTTATCCTAAACGAAACTTACCTATTACATTTCTTCTCACACGTTTGAGTTTCAACGTCATGAATCGGCACGTAATAATTCATGGTATTCATGAGTTTTGCACCGTTGTTGCTGCTATTGCATCCTTCAAAGGAGAAAATTTTCGCTCTCTAGACTCTGAGAAGTTGACCGTCAGTACAAACAATCGCGACAAGACTGATCATATAAAATTAATCGAGTATTCCCAAAGTAATGATGTGATGGGGGAAAGGGAGAGGGGGAAATAATGTTTATAGAACTGCGCAGTGGATTTTTTTTAGGAGAGGGGGAAGTAAAGCCTACTCTAACGATGATGATTGGAGAGGGAAAGGAGAGTAAGAAATAAAACATTATAAAAAGTTATATATAATATATTTATTAAAAAAAGATCGCAAATCTTTATGGCGTCGCGCGCGACCACCAGTTAAATAGTTTTATTACATTTTGTAACGCGCAATTCTTCTTATGTTTTCCGCATCGCATAGTATTGGTGTCATCAAGTTTATTCAAAGATTCGATATCTTCGTAATGCGCATCCAGAGTCTCGACGATTAGGTTTTTTTGCGCATAATTCTCCAGCAGATCCACCAGCCATTCTCGTTTTTGGCATCCCTTGACGTACACAAGAGTCGGCATCTCGTTGTCATTGTCTTCTCTGTCTTCTTTTTTGTCTTCTTCTATACCAAGCACGGCCGATGTAATCAGGTGTTTTACCATACTGTACGGCACGTTTCCGTCTTCCCATCGTAATCCATGGTGATTGCGAATCAACCAGATAGCGAACGATTTGTCAGATTTTGTGAGGAGATTCCACGGCATGGGGTAATTAAAGATGTGATGCGTCAGAACGCAGCCTTTTCTCAGCACCGCCACCTCCTTCACGACAAATTTCATTCCGACGAGGAATCCTTGCAGGTCCACGAACGTTGGTACGGACATGACGAGATTTCTTTATCTTTCTCTCGCTCGTCGATGCGTCATTCGAGAGGAATGACGCGCAACTCTGCAAACCGTCTCGCGACACTCTAATTTATACTTCCCCCTCCCTTTTCCCTCTCAATAATTGTATCGGAGATTGATGGAAAAAGAGAGAAAATATTTACGTCGACGTTGCCTCGAACATTCAGACTATTTTGCGCACCACGTTCGTCAACGGGTTGTACTCAATCACGCGGTCGTGTATGATGAGACAGTACGCGGAGGTATTTGGCGGTACGTTCTCCATGCAGTCGAATTCTAGTCTAACATCCACGGTAGCGTTTTTGACGGATTCGTTTTGGCGAGAGCAATCGATGATCACAAACGGACCGTTACGTAGAAAAGTCGAAACGGTGAGACTCGGCTCGAGATATTCGTATCCGTAGTATCCCTTGTAGAAACGTGCGTACATATCGTACAAAATCGCCCATCTGTGTTTATCAAAGTACAAATTCAGATCGTCGTACGGATAAACTTCCGTATTTAGATAGAGTTTTACGTTGGTCAAGTTGCAGTCGTCGAATCGGCTTGTGTCGGCGGACATGACGTTTTTCCGACCCGTCTGCAGAGCGAAGATGACGTATCGCGGTTTCTCGAGCTGGGTCGCGGTCTTAATGCCCCACGAATGCTTGGTCGTGTTCTGCAACAGGGGATACTCGTACAGATCCCACGAACGAAAACCCATACTTAAATATCGTCCGTCTTCCAAGGTGCGCAGCATCGACAGCTTGTTGATCTCGTTCAATACCACGTGAGGCATTCGCCATTGTATCTTGAGTATTTTGATAGTAGGCTCCAACGCGAGACTTCCCACCAGGGAATTGTTGTCGTTGCGCGCTCGTATCAAGATCGATTTGTGACGAGCGTTGATCACCACGCGTTTGTAATCCTCGCAAAATCCCAGTAACAAGTAGAGCGGTACGCAGAAATTGAAATATCCGTTCGGGTTATTATGTGGTTCCCAGCTCGCGTTTCGCAGGATCACGCTTCTGTCGGACGATACCGTATCGTAGTTCTTGAGCGTGCTGGTTATTCCTACGTTTCTGCAACGATCAATCTCCATACCGTCGAGCTCGTATCGAATCTCGTCAAACATGAACGCGACGCAATTAGTACCCAATACCACGTTATCGGCTTGACCGGCTGCTCTGGTCACCGTCAATGTTCCTTCGACATAGAGAAAACTTTCGCACGGCAACGTATACAGATCCTGCTGTTGTATGGGTATTCGTATCTCATCGCTATACTCGAACGTTGTGTTGGCGTATGGGTTGTACGTGTGAGTCTCGATCTTGACGATGCGATCGTCAAAGACCGACTCGCCTCCGATGTTAAGAATTTCAGTCATTGTTCAGATGTTTCGTACCGCGAATCCCAGAGATTGTAAAAATTTAACGTTCGATGCGTTGAGCTTCTTTCTCGTCTCTGTTTTCGTCTCAGTTTTAACGCTACCGAATGTCGATTTAATGATATCGTCGATCGTCGCAGTCGTAAAGATATTCTTATTTGTCGCGTGTTCCGAGTCGTTCAACACGAGCATGTCACACGTCGCGCGTTATCGCTGTAGCCGTCGTACATGCAATCTGACGGTAATCTCTTCTCCTCGAAAATCGAGCAATTGTCCGTCTTGATCCGTGACGCGTATCCTTAGATCCGTAACGCTTCGCGCGATGATCGGCAGATAAATGATCTGCGCCGGCGTTTCCGATATTTTATATCCCGGTGGTACGCTCGGTGAAAATTCGTGTATCGTGTGAACGCGTTTGCCGTTGCTGTACGCACCCGCGGTTACGTTACACTCCACGCGGATAATGTTTACGTTGATAATATTAATCGACGCGTCCGACTCGTGCCACTGTCTCGGCTGCAATATACGCTTCGACGAGAATCCCAGCAGCGATCCGACGTTGTTCGGTTTGTTAAAGTTCATTCTAAAAGCGCACTTAATCTCGCTCTTCATCGTATTGTAATTTGCGCGGAGCACTATCGGATATTCCGCGGCCTCGTCTTCGTAGCCGTTCGCGCGAGCGGTCGCCTCTCGCGCGATATTCGCAACCGACGTACGATCATCGTTGGAACGATTTACGCGTCGCGGGCGTTTTCGTGAAATTTCGCGTTTCAAAAACTCATTTATGGCTCGTATCTCGTACGATCCCTCGGGAATCGTAATTTCCGTGTCATTCTCGTCGAAATAAAATTTATTGTTCGAAGAATTCACGTTCGGAATCGTGTGATAAGTCTCAAAGCACGTTAGACCGAGTTCGTAGTCACCGTCGCTCAGATCCACTGCGGGAAAATAGTGCTCCGCGAGGATGCTGCTCTTCCCCGTCAGCGTGAACGTTATAGACATGTCGGTGGAAACCGTTAACGAATACTGAGTCACCACGGCGCACCGTCAGGCTTTAAATTAGCGTCGATCGTCCGAAGAAATTGCAGGCACAATTGTCCACAGATGTTCTGATCGTATCGCTGATAAGACGTGCAATTGTACTCGATCTTCGTCACGCTCGGCCCGAAATATCGCACTAATTCTTTCGGTGGTCGAAGATTGCCGAAACTGTCGAAATATACGACTCGATCTTCCCTCTTCGCGTACGCTACCCAATGAGTACCGGGACCCGCTGCGTCGTCCAAATTCACGATACCGCTCTCGTTTCGACGTACACCGCCGATCGGTAACGAATCACGCATGAAAACACCTCTGAAGAACGGTACGCGCATTCGCCTTGCCAGTCGACTCAATTGTACGTTAGTCGTAATACCCGCGGGCATATTTAACGTCTTTTTGACGTTTTATTTTTTTATTTTTCGACGCTACTCCTCGCCCGCGTTTGTGCGGGCCGAGATACAGCCCTCGTCCGTATTTGTACGGAACGAGATAAAGTCCGCGACCTTCCGCGGCGCGATTGTGACGTTGCATCTCTTCCAGCTGACACCGCGCGGCTTTGTTATCGTTCACGGCCTTTACGACTGCCGCCGCTCCGCCGGCCAGAGAACCGAGAACTCCCAACAACGGTAGAATCGGCAATACGCCGCCTCGTTTCGCTGTCGGAAGTATCCGTTTTTTCGTTAGATTTTTTTTCTTTGCAGTTTTCGATTTTTTCGTTTTCAAACCCATTCCGAGCTTCGTCTTAGCATTCATGGTCGCCCAGACGGCTGTAGCGGCAGCTCTCTCTCCGAGAGTCAAATCTCTCGCGGTAATGCGTTTTCGCCCTTCCGCAGCGAGTATCTTGTCCGCCGCGTGTCTCTCGGTGAGATCGCGGTTACGCGAATAGGCTATGTCATGCTCGCGACACGCCGCGTCCAATGGATTAATACCTTGATCGCCTCTCGCCAATCGTTCTTGTAAACGAGTTCCCGGACCGCAAAATTGATAGCTGGGAATGTGTAATTCGAACGGAAGTGCGTTTATCGCGCGATTTAACAGACCTCCACCATTTTTTTTTGTTGACATTCGCCGCAATCTTTTATCATTGGCGCGGGACCGTCGATGTGCGTTCGCTGCCACGGTCGATTGTAATGTTCGTAACAGCGACGATATGCTTGAACCTCCAAATCCGCATTTATATGTTCCGGAAGCTTGTCCCACACGTAGTGGACGTGATCGCCGCACGTTTGCAGCAGAACGGTTTTCGGCACAAATTGCAGCTGTTCGGCGCTCAAACCGCGAATATCGGAAGGTCTCGACAGTAAGACGAACATTTTTGCTACTGAGCGATTCGCGGTTCCGCTCGCCTATAAATAGGCGTTCGAGTCAGCCAGAAAGTCGGCAGTGTGGAAAGAAATGAGATTCGTGCGACAACCGTTGGCGATTCGCGTGACGAATTGCGACGACAGATCACGGTCGATGGGGGGCAACGTTGGGAAACGCAAGCACGGTACGATGTTACCGACTACTATACGCGCGATCATTTGCGGCCCTTCGAATTGCGGTAAAACCAACGTTCTGATTAGCTTGCTGGAAAGTCCGCACGGTGTACGTTTCGAAAACGTGTACGTGTACTCGAAATCGCTGCAACAACCGAAATATCGATATTTGGAGAATTTGTTGACATCGATCGACGAAATCGGCTATTTTACGTTCTCCAATAACAGTGACGTCAGTCTACCGAGCGACGCACGTCCAAACTCGATCATCGTCTTCGATGACGTGGCGTGCGATAAGCAAGACGTTGTGAGAGACTATTTCTCAATGGGCAGGCACTCGAGCGTCGACTCCTTCTATCTCCGTCAGACGTACGCGAGAATACCTAAACATCTCATACGGGACAACGCGAATCTGCTGATCCTGTTCAAACAGGATGGTACCAATTTGAAACACGTGTACAACAATCACGTGAATACCGACATGTCGTACGATGAATTTTGCTCGTTGTGACACGATTGTTGGCAATGCAAGTATGAATTCGTAGTGATAGACAAGGACAGCGCGCTTTCAAACGGGCGATACAGAAAAGGATTTAACGTGTTCGCGATACCGCAAAAGCGGTCAGTAGTTGCCGATACGTTGTCGAAGGTGAAACATTAGCGTTATTACAGAGAGAGATCGACCAGCTGCTTTTTTTGTTCCGCGATGGCTGCGATCGACGGGGGCGAGACGATTCGCGAGCGCGAGAAGGTCGTAAAAGATATTGCAAAGACGAGTAATTCGATTCGCAAGAAACTTCGCGCTTTGAAGACCGGTAAGATCGAGAAGGACATTGAGTTGGACACGCACTTTAAACCCCTCATCGGGCCGTTGAAAAAGATCGTTGACAACTCGAACTTGACCGCGGTGAAAAAAGAGGAGCCGACGGAGAGCGACGCTGACGCGAAAATCGAACCGCTATCCGTTCAACAGCGCGGGGAGGAGGAGGATGCTACACCGAAGGGAAAGAAGAAACGATCAGACTCCTGGCCGGATCTGTCATCGACACCGTGTAAATCTGATCAATCGAAACAACCGATAACCTCTACACCGATAACCTCTACACCGACGCGAACCGTGCAACGTACAAGTCATGATTTTCTTGAAACCGCGAATGTTTCCAAAACCTTGGACGACTCGATCAGGACGACCGTTCATAATCGGTTGCAAACGTCGGAGGGTCGAAAATGGTTTATAGAATCGTTGGAAGATCACTTGGGTTCACTGAGCCGAATTTACATCGCAGATGTTTTGGGCGCCTGTCCAACGATGGACATAGTGTACGGCGTTTATCTCAGCAATAACAAATGATGCTCAGTAATAAAAGTTTTGACGTGGACAAAGCGGATAACATTTATATCGACGGCGTACGATACGCTGGCACACCCGGTATTTACGAGTTGATCTTCAAAAAAATACCCGATGACGCGATCTACACGGAGGACGATAAGATCAAGTACAGGAGTATATTGTTGGCAACAAGTGCTCATAAATACAAGCATGATCTTCTCGGGCGACTAAAGGGCAACGTGGGATTCAAATATCGATTTGTAATCTCACCGTTGATGTCTACCGAATCCAAGAAGAAAAAATCCGGAAGCTTTGGTCCAAGCCTGGGCACCCAGGCTGCCAATCTTGGGCGCCGTTTCTTAGCCTCGACTGGCCGAGTTTTGGTTGTATGACGGGATGATAACACCGGCCCGACACTGGACTACAAGCTTCGGCCAAACCTAGTCACCAGTCTTGAGCCATACCACGGCGTTTGGAATAATGAAAATACCGCCAGTCTAAATTGTAGTGAAATTTCACTTTTCGAATAAGTGAGTTATTCATTCTTTACTTGGAGTGATTCTTCAACTCTGAAAAGAGTGACATGTTTCACTGAATAATTATTTATTCACCCGACATAAAAAAATTATTTATTTCGAAATTTTATTACTATTTTTTAACTAAATTTGTTTCTTAAGATGCAGTCTATGATTTATAAATATTTTCTCGTATTTGAAAAACTCAGAAAAAACACACTTACCTTGGTGGGATTCGAACTCGGGACTTCTGCATCGTGAGCCAACTGCCTTACGTGGTAGACCACTTCTTAATTTGATGTAAGCGTTATATATAGTCTACATATGTATAACCAGCGCAAATATATAATTTTTCAAAAATCATCTTAAGAAACAAATTTAGTTTTAAAAGAGTAATAAAATGTTGAATATATATGAATTGGATATATTATATAATATTTCGCAATGTCGGGTGAATGTCAGAAACCAGTGCCAGCTCATTATGAAATTTTTTTATACAATTATATATTTTTAATTATTTTTTCAAAAAGAAAATTGTAAATATAATAATAATGATAAATAATAAGGACTGGCTCTTAAGCTTTGGCACAATATTGGGCGGCATTTGCTTGCCAAGCCTCGGATATCCAAAATCGGGTAATGGTTGGGCCAGGCTTGGGAATTAAACGTTGGCAAGCCGACACTCGTGCCAGTCTTGGCCCGTTTCTCGAGTATCGGCGTTTCCTACCTGGGAAGGGATTATCCATGCCTCGCGCAATGACGCTAACCAACAATAAGATCGACTACGTGCACTGGGACGACCCCAACGAGCTGGTGGATCGTCTGCAATTGCTCGACGCTTCGCTTCAAGCTGGCAACAATGCCCACGACAACGAGATCATGTCGATCATCGAGGAACTTCGCGAAGCCGGGTTTATTATAAATTAAACCATGCAACGGCGATCCGTTCAATCAGCGTCGAAATGCCGATCAACAAATTTGGATTGTTCGAATACAGCGGAGACGCGACGAACGCCATTTCGTACCATCGATGGAGCGGATTAATGAGAAATTTTGTGCGCAATAACGCTCTGTGTCGCGCCGCCACGGACTTTGACGCAAAGTCGCGCAAGATTTGTCGCGTAGCGCAACCTGAGACTGACGGTGACGCGGTTAACAAACTGTACGTTGATCAATTCTTTAAAATGTTGAACAATCAACGAAAAGAATCAGACGAGAAGCTGACTGCGTTCGAGAAGGATCTGCAAGCGTTACGGACTGCGATAAACAAGCTTCGCCATTCGAGTACCGTTGAATCGGACGCGACAACGAACAACAACAACAACAACAACAACAATGGACAAACGGTTCAGCAGAAACGACTATCGAAAGGCGTCGAGTGAAGAGAAGCAACGGTTCATTAACGACGGCGAGGAACGGCAACGAACGACTCGAGAACGGTTGTCGGACGGCTGTCTAGCGGTTCGAGAACGCTTGTCGGACGGTTGTCAAACGGTTCAAAAACAGCATAAAAACGATTACGAGCAGTTTAGAAACAGCTGCGAACTACGCGGAGACAGAAAAGGCTACAAACGGCTAAAGAACGTCGACGACGACGACGATGAGTGGTAAGAAGCAGTTAACTGACGACGATGACGAACGACAACGAACGATTCACGAATGGTTCAGACGCGGTTACGAACTCTTCAGAAGCGGTTACGAACTGTTCAGAAACTGCTATGAACGATGCACTAGAAGTAGAAACGGCGACAACGAAACATGAGACCGTTAAAATCGACCGATGTGGATAAAAATATCGAAAAGCGACGGTTGGTGGACGAATTGCACGCTCCGGCGAGAAGAAATTTTCCCCGAAGACACGTCATAGTGCGAGGGTACGACGACCTGTGGCAGACTGACATCGTCGAGATGCGTCCGTACTCGCGTTTCAATGGAGGCTACCACTACATACTTACCGTCATCGATGTGTTGAGCAAGTACGCGTGGGCCGTGCCGCTCAAGGGTAAAGGTGGTAGCGAGACGGCTGACGCTATCGCTGAGATAATTCGAGATAGCGAGAGGTGCCCTAGTAATCTACAAACCGACATGGGGAAGGAATTTTACAACACCGACGTGCAACGTCTCGTCAGAAAACACGACATCAATCATTGTTCCACGTTTTCGGTGTTGAAAGCGTCGGTCGTCGAGCGATTCAATCGTACGTTAAAGAACAACATGTGGAAGATGTTTACGCTCAACGGAAATTACAAGTGGGTCGACGCGTTGCCGCGACTCGTGTCGGATTACAACGCGCGCAAGCATCGAACCATCGGCATGCGACCCGTCGACGTTACCCCCGCGATCGCCGAAAGACTCTTGGCTACGGTGTACAGCGCGATAAAGATCGCGGGCCCGACAAAATTCAAAGTGGGCGACTCGGTACGCGTCAGCAAATACAAGACAATTTTTGAGAAGGGTTACACGCCGAATTGGACCACCGAGGTGTTTAAGATCGTTAAAGTGCAGCGTACCAATCCCGTAACCTATCTACTCGAGGACTATCGTGGAAAATCCGTCTCTGGAGGGTTCTACGAGCACGAGTTGCATCGCGCGACTTATCCAGACGTGTATCTCGTGGAGAAAGTACTGCGCAGGAGGGGCGACGAGGTTTACGTTAAATGGCTGGGATTCGATGGATCGCACAACTCTTGGATACACAAGAACAATGTTATTTAATTCGTGCAAACTGTATTTTATTCTTAATATAAAAAATGATACATATAAAATGTTTGAAATATGTGATACATATACAGTATATAATAAAAAATATTAAATACTAAATACATGTGCGCGCGATATCCTTATTAATATCCCTTCTCATATATAATACGATATTTACTTGAGGACTATTTCTTACATACATACATATATGTTATACTACATACATTACATACATACATTATATTACATATATACATTACGTATATACATTTATATGTACATACATACATACATTTTATTACATGTATTGCATACATTACATACATACATGCAAACATACATTATATTACATACATACATACATGAATCTTCACTGTTCCTTATTACAATAACTACTATGATAAAGGTATGCGATAATGTCTCCACGGCAACGTATCGGTCGAATCCAGCACGATATATCGCTTATCGTCGTACGGACTCAGAGCGATTTTCGTCTCACAAATAGTGTACACTTCATGCATTTTCGATCTTATACACGACTGCGGTCGAGTCATTTCAATCTCATCGTTCAAACACCGCGTGTAGTCGCCGAATGTGATGGTGCGCGCGATGACGTTGCTTTTGACACCTTTCGCTTTTTACAATCTTTTTTGCCATCGACTCGCAAAGCATACATTTTTGCCCTAAGTCCAACGAATTCGGTCATAATGACCCCGTTGTTTTCATCCTTCATCAGGCCCGGCACTTTTTTATTGACGAGAGGCATATCATAAGCGTTATCTACCGCATAGTCACTTGTGTCGAACCTGACTATATCATGTTTCATGTTCTCGTACGCGTCGTCGCACTTGATATAATAAATCAAACTGTCCGTGTCGGTATACATGATTCTACACGAGTCGCGGTACAAGGGAGACATGTATTCGTGGTGAAATTCGTATAGGCACACTTTCGACAAGTCGAGGATGCACATGCCGACGTAGATCGGTTTGTCGAATTTCACCTGAAGTTTGCGCAGTTCGATGGCTACCAGATTTTCTGAAAACACGCTACTGCTGTGAAAATTCGGTCGCGCGATTATTGCCTCTGCACCGTATTTACCCTTCCACTTCGTCACTAATTTTACATCGACGTGATTTCGTACATTCTCCATTGTTTTCCCAAAAACAGCGTTATTCATTAATTTATATAACGTTTTTTCGAACTCATTTTTGGCTTGCGTTCTGAATTTTGTATTGAGTTCGATGTAAGAGCGGAGCCACTCAGATTGAGCGAATTGTAATACGCGATGTATTTTAATGATGCGAATGCCATGGCGCGTGCACTGTTGCAGATTGCGATAATGGATGACATAACGCTTCTTATCGTGCAGCGTGGCGAGAAGTTTGTCCTGCCGTTTGCCGGGCGGTTTATCGCGCATCGGACAGAACGGTAGGTCAGCGTGCGCGTCGTGTTTATCCTGCGGATACTCAAGATCGACCTCGAGAATATAGCCCGTAGGCGAATCCAAAGCGATCGCGTTAACGTCGAAATTTGACGCGTCTTCGACCCATCGAAACTCCGCGTAGGGCAGTGGCTTACACATCGCCCAGCCGTATAAGTTGTTGACATCGAAGTATATTAGGTACGATGACGGTTTCGATGAATCGTACGACTCCATATACTTGTTGTTGGCCTTCGCGTATCTGCCGGAACATTGACTCAGGCCGCCGCGTATACCACGTTCGATAAACATGACCATATCAACGGTGTCATGGCAGCCATCCGTGCACGTATATATTTGCGCTTGTATTCGTCATTGCTCGTCATCTCCGCATCGATTGTCTCTGTCTTCACGTTTTCCGTCTCTATCAGGCACGTAATGTAGACCGAATTGGCCTCCTCTAACGCCTTGTTCTTTTCTTCGAGAACTTGTAGGAATACTTGTAGCTCGGTCAGATCCGTGGCGCCTGTATTCGCATCCATTATTCTCAGAACTAAGTCGTTCAACGCGCGCGTGAAAGCCGTTCGCATTACGGTGCGTTTCTTCTTAGCAGCTTCCATCTTGGATGCTCGATTTCACACGCGACACAACCTGACGATTATCCTTCACTCACTGTCCTGTCACGGTCGCCAAAAAATGTTAATAATCGAAGAATAATCGGGATAAGAGAGGTAAACGGAAGAAGTATATCCAGCGAGAACTTATACTGTTTATATAATAACGATAAGATTTTCGTACAGAGTCTTGTTTTCTACGTGCACGCGCTACCGATCTTCGTATATTCTCCTATACACTTCTACCAACCTAAATTAAGGACCTTCTTCAATGCCCATGCTCACAATAGCAGCGCCATTTTAGTATTACCACCTTAAGGCTAGAACCTTTTCAATATTTATGCTCACGGTAGCAGCGCTCACACAGTATTACCACCTTAAATTTAGAACCCTTTCAACAATCACAAGACAAAGAAGAACAAAAATTGAACTTATTAATGACATGGACCATAGACTGTTATAAAAAAATGTTTATAAAAACCTTAAGATAAAAAATGTTCCGAAATAGTTTATCTTATATAATAAAAGAAAAATACGATATCACACAATAGAAAAAGCAATATGTTATATTCACTTATAGACTTATAGTACCATCTATACTATCGATTGTATGCTTTCTGTACTCAAGCTTAAGATATATTCGGCGCTTTTCATATCTAAGAAAGTCAACAGAGTAACTGATACATCATTAACGGACGGCTCGTCTAGTAAATCTATGGAATCCATAAAGTGCGGCGGAGTTGGCACTAAATTGCATTGCGTATGTGCAAGCTTATTGCGGAAATCTATAATCTATTATCTACTATTATTACTTATATTACGTGTATATTTGAAACTCACTAAAAAGACATGTTTATTAATCATCAAAATTTGATGAGTGCTCGCTGCTGTCATCGCTATTATTCAGATCCAAGTGTTCAATGTTGTTTTGTTTTTATTTTCTGGTTGATTTCTGTCATCCTCGGGGTTGTCAACATCTTCATTGTATAACGCATCTGCAGCGGCCTCTAAGTTTCTTCGGTTTCCTTGTATACCTGGGTGCCTACCCCTGGCATTCCGGATTTGTTGTTTCGCTGCTACTTTCATAAGGATCCGACAACCGCTCTTTGGAATTCTTCCCTGGTTGGTTTGGGGTAGTACCGATTCGACGCTACGGCTTCTGTAAAATAATACATCATTTAGTATCATAATCAATTAATATTGTAATGACAGCAGATTAACAAATATTCTTACGGTAAATCGTTTGGCATACAACTGTATTGTTACGCTCGTCAAGCGTCAGCCGCACGTTTACACTCACTCACTCACTCGCGGCGCGTTTCTCAGGACTCTCACAAGAAAAGAGGACACGTTGTTAGAAAAGAAAACTCTTTTATTAATCTCCCGTTATTAAAGAAGAGCTCGGGCTGACACGTCCGAACGAGACGAGACCCAGAGCAAATCTGAACATCGGGTATAAACAGAACATCTGGTATGAAAATCAATAATCAATTGAGCATCAGAGAAAATCAATATTCACATAAACAAGCGTCACTAAGGACGATTCGCGGCGCGACATTTACTACCGGGCGACTCGCATGAAGCGCACGGCACGGGCGCAACACTACCCCCCCCCCCTCTTCCAAGATTGTCGTCCTGACAATCCGGGAGAGTAATCTCCTGCAGTCTAACTTCTGTTCCGTGGACCCCAAGGCACCCAATGGTTAACTTGTCCTACTTGAGCTGCTGCTCCAAGTTTCTGGACCCCATCTTTCCTGGTCCCCAGAAGCCACACAACAGGTCCCCGAACCGTTCCTCTTCCGGAGGGAGCTGGCCAGACTCCCCCCTCCGCCGGTTTCAGACGACCCAGAAAAAGCTCTGCTTTCTTGATGTGCTCCCCCGCTGCCGACCTTCACGACGCCGCCCCACTAACTCTTCAAACAAGGGGGGGGGAAACTTGTGTGGACCCAGCGTCTTTTCAGACTCCCCAAGTCCCTGCCTCAGCATTTGCTCTACGTCCCACGGGAAAACCACAGTTCAAAAACCGTGGGCGAGGCAGTCTTCTTAGAAAAACTTCCTTAGAGGAGTCTTCGGCCGATGTTCTGCTGCAGTAATCTCTCTGTGTACCGCTGACTCCCTCTAAGAAAACAAGAGTAACACGCACAGTAACTGAGAATAAACAGAATACCGTAATCAAATCAAAACTCATTGTTTCAGAATTTTTTATTTAATTATACACATATTTATAAATTTCATTTGTAAACTAAAATTATTGCTTTTAGAACCCCTTTGATCCGAGCCCGATTTTTACAACCTCAATTCAATTTTCTTTCAGAAAACAAAGCCAACCTATCCGAATGAACAATTTTCTTCCTATGACGAGGTGATTTCTGGATACAGTAAACAACGTCACTCAGTTTCTTTACAATACAAAAAGGGCCCTTCCAATTGCTCTGCAATTTCGGGGCTTTCCCCTTGATCCTACGGGGATTGTAGAACCAGACTTTCTGTCCTTCCTGAAAAATAATTCGTCTGGCTCCCCGATCATACCAGGATTTGATCCAAGAAGATTTAACGTCCATGCGTGCTCTAACACCAGAATGGATCTCTTCCAGTTTTCCTTTAAGATTTCCAATGAATCCGTCAAACTGCTCCTCCTCCCCATGAGGCTGCGGTGGATTTCCCTGCAACAAATCTAAAGGAAGTCTAAGATTTCGAGCAAAACATAATTCCGCAGGAGTCAAACCAGTGGTTTCGTGTTTTGAAGATCTATAGGCTAACAAGAACATAGGAATCCATTGATCCCAATCCCTTTGATTTCCAGAAATATACTTCGCTAAATAGTTAGTAATAGTTTGATGTTGACGCTCGACTTGCCCATCCGATTGAGGATGTAAGGCAGTAGTCCTCGTCTTCCTAATCCCAAGAAGATCCATTAATTCCGCAAAAAGTCTCGATTCAAAATTCTTTCCCTGATCTGTGTGCACCTCCGAAGGAACTCCATATCTGGAGACAAATTGACTAACAAAAATTTCTGCTACAATTCTTGCTCTTATATTTTTTAATGGGAAAGCTTCTACCCATTTAGTGAAACAATCCACTACGACGAGAAGATATTTATTTCCGGATGCGGTCATAGGAAGAGGGCCAAGAATATCCATTTGGATTCTTTCAAATGGTGCCTTTACATTATAAATCTGTAAAGGGGATTTCCCTTTTCCAGCAGGGCCCCTCCTGGAAATACACACTGTGCAAGATTTGCACCACTCCTCCACATCCCGTTTGCAGGTTGCCCAGTAAAAACGCCGCCGGATCTTTTCCAGAGTTTTGTTAACACCAAAATGTCCTCCTGAGGGAGAATCATGAGCTTCCTCCAAAATCTCTTTGACACGACTTCGGGGAACAACAAGCTGAAGAAAGCTTGTTTTCAAATTTGGAGCTTCTCATTTCTTATAAAGGATTCCTTCCTTTAGAACCAGAGCGTCCCAATGTAACCAATAAATCTGAGAAGAAACGTCCCCACCAGGAATTTCAGAGCGTGATGGGCGGATCTCTGTTTCTTTGGCTCGCAGAAAGAATGCAATTTCTGCGTCCTCAGTCTGTTCCTTACGCCAAACTTCTGGGCTCTCTCCTTGAAGAATTATACGAGCAACCATCTTATCCTGTTCCTTGATACTCTTTTCCTCAACCTTTTCACAATAAGAACAGCTAAATTTTTCACACCGTCGCCTAGATAGACCGTCAGCATTCTTGTGAGACTCCCCTTTACGATGAATAACTTCAAATTCGTACTGCTGGAGTCTTTCCATCCATCGGGCTAACTGGCCTTCCAAATCCTTAAAAGATATAAGCCATTTCAAAGAAACATGATCAGTACGAATAACAAACTTCCGTCCCAAAAGATAATGACGGAAAAATTTCACAGAGTCCACCACTGTCAAAAGCTCTCGGCGAGTGACACAATAATTTCTCTCCGCCTTGTTTAGAACCCGACTATAAAAAGCTATAATCTTTTCCCCCCCCTCTTGTTTTTGCGATAAAACCGCGCCAATACCGATATTTGAAGCATCGGTATCCAAAACAAATTCTCCTTTCTTTTTAGGAAAAGAGAGAATCGGAGGAAAAGATAAAACCTGCTTTAACTCTTCAAAATCTCTTTGATGCTCCTCCTTCCAAACAAATTTGGTTTGGTTTCCTGTGAGGGAGTAAAGAGACTTTGCTAAGGAAAAAAAACCTTTAACGAATTTTCGATAATACGAGCAAAAACCCAAGAAACTCCGTAATTGTTTTCTCGTATGCGGTACCGGCCAATCTTTCACCGCAGCTATCTTTTCAAGATCAGTAGTTATGCCTTCCGCCGAAATAATATGTCCCAAATATTTTACACTTTTACTAAAAAAAGTACATTTATTAGGATTCAATTTCAAATTCACTTCTCTAAGACGCAAAAACACTGTCTTAAGATTCTTTAGCATCTCAGCAAAACTTTTACCAAAAATAATTACGTCATCTAGGTAAACTAAACAAATTTTAAATAACAAATCTTTAAGAACTTTCTCCATAAGACGCTGAAACGTAGCGGGGCCGTTACAAAGGCCAAAAGGCACAACAGTGAACTGCCAGAGACCGCTACCGATAGAAAATGCTGTCTTTTCTCTATCTTCGTAACGAATTTTAATCTGCCAGTATCCGCTCTTTAAATCCAAAGTACAAAACCAGATGTTACCTGATAATTGATCAAAAATTTCATCTATTCTGGGAAGAGGAAAACAATCCTTTTTATTTACAGTATTTACTTTACGATAATCCACAAAATCTGATGGAGCCATCCTTCTTTTTAACAAGAACTACGAGTGATACCCAGGGGCTCTGCGATTCCTCAATCACCCCTTGTTTCCTCATATCCTCTATAATTTTATTCACTTCCTCACGCATTTGAAATGGAACACGTCGGAGAATCTGTTTAATGGGAGAAGAATCTTTCACATCTATAACATGGTTAATAACATCACAATTTCCTGCAATTATTTCCTCAGAAAATACATCCTGAAAATCTCTCAGAAAATGGGCAAAAATTTCTTTCTGAGATTCATTCAAATATAAGGAATTATTCGCAAGAAGTTCTTTCAAGATAAAAGAGTCCCCATCAGAAGAAGTCTCTATTCGAGAACAATTAAATATTTTCTCCTTGTTGAAAACAGAATCAGCAAAGAAAGATTCGAAAACATGATTTAAATTCACTTTTTCTAGAAAATCTTTACCCAATAAACATTCGTCAGAAATTTCTGCTACAAACATACAAATTTCAACAGAATATTTACCAATTTGCACATCAACCTTGATTTTAGATTCTATAGGAACTCTCTCTCCAGTTGGATATCTCATATAACAACCCTCTACTTTAATTCTTTCTTTTACTTCTACAACTATTTTGGAATTTACAATGGAAATATCGGAGCCCGTATCTATCTTAAAAGAACACCTCTTACCATCCAATAAACCATCATAACGAAAATCATTTTTATTACAACGAAAATCATTTTTATTATTCTTATTAACTACAAAATTTCCGCACAAAAAAAACTTTTGGGGGCTTTTTCGCAAAAGTTGAGCCCACCCCTTCGAGCTCAACTAAACCGCGTTTCCCTCATTTGGGCATTCCGATCGGTAATGCCCAGTTTTACCGCACGTCCAGCACTCCCCCCGGCTGGCGCTAAACCTGCTGCCTCGCCAATTCCCTTTCGGGCCCTTCCCCCCTTTCTCTTTCCCTTCGCTTTTCTTTTCTTCACCTCGTTTTTTATTTTTTTCGACCGTGTTCCCTACTCCCCTTTTCGCGAAATTTTTATTGAAATTTTCCCTAAATTTCTCGCAATTATCCCCTTGAATAATCTTTAATGCTTTGGCTCTTTCAACGGCTGCATACAGAGAGGTAATTCCTTCCATCTGTAGCGCTCGTCTGATAAAATTATCCGCGACGGCAGTTATAAATTGTGCGCAAGCGATCTTGTCGCGTAATTTGAACGGGCACTCGGGATACGCCAGACGCGACAATTTATCGATCTCAGAGCCGAGTGTCGCCAAATCCTTTCCGAATTTCTGTTTACGATTCGTAAACGCGGCGTAGCTATTCTGCAATTGCCGCCCCTCCCCGAAACGCAATTCAAGTTTTGCTTTGAATTCCGCGAAGTCCAAACGCTCGACATCTTGTACCGTTTCCAACACCGAACGCGCTTTTCCCCTCAAGCTTGACGCCAGCGCGATCGTTTTCGTCGCGTCGTCCCAATGATTTGCTCGCGCGATCAAATTTAACTGCGAAAAATATTCATGTAGGGAAACCGTCCCATCGTACGTGTCGGGTTTTAACTTATACCCGAGCTCTGCACTCGCGACCGTGACACTTTTGTTCGCGCGCACAGACCGCACTTGTGCGCCGCACGCGTCTGCGATTCTCTCTTTCGCATTCTGTGTTTCCGCGCCGCTCACGATCGCGGTTCTCTCCCCCGCGTGCGCGTCTCGCGTCGCCGCGCCATCCGCGACCGCGCTCCCCTCGCGAGCGTTCCGCGCCCTTGCGAAATTCGCATCACGCGCCCCCGAGTCCCCGGCCGCTTCATTATTGGAAAGACTTAGCTGTGTCTGCGCGCCGGAGTTCATCCCACGGAGACGGCGAAGCTCTTCCTCTTGCCGACGGAACGTCTCGGCGTACTCTCTTTCTCACCGCGACTGTTCTTCGCGCAGGAGTCGGACCTCCTGAATGACGGTCCGAAGAGTTTCGGCAACCGTTGACATCGCCGTCGCTCGCACGAATGTTGAGGTGTATCAATTCGGAGTCTTTTCCTGGTACTCCTTGTATCCATCTCTGCGCTCGTCGCTCGTCCTATCATATCCCGGACGAGCCCCCAAAATGTTACGCTCGTCAAGCGTCAGCCGCACATTTACACTCACTCACTCACTCGCGGCGCGTTTCTCAGGACTCTCACAAGAAAAGAGGACACGTTGTTAGAAAAGAAAACTCTTTTATTAATCTCCCGTTATTAAAGAAGAGCTCGGGCTGACACGTCCGAACGAGACGAGACCCAGAGCAAATCTGAACATCGGGTATAAACAGAACATCTGGTATGAAAATCAATAATCAATTGAGCATCAGAGAAAATCAATATTCACATAAACAAGCGTCACTAAGGACGATTCGCGGCGCGACATTTACTACCGGGCGACTCGCATGAAGCGCACGGCACGGGCGCAACAGTATTATAGAATGGGACTTTATTAGCATTAACTCCCCACCACGTTAATTGTTCGGCCACTTGCGCCGTTATAGCCTCCTTCATGCATTGATGCACGCTATCTTTTAATGTTATGCAGTTCAAGAATTTGAAGTAGCTTACCTATATAAATACAAATTATTACATAATACGTGACTGGAATATACGTTAATAAGGCAATTTTTTAAATTAAACATGTACATTAAATATAAATTAATTCGATAAATACTTACAGTTTCATCATAAACATTTGTATTGCTTCTATTGTCGAAAATGGAAGGACTTGCGGGTTCGTGGGAATTGCATTAACGACATTGGAATCGATTTTTTGCTCTATTGAATCCAATCGTTCATTTGTTAGTCTAAAATAATTGATTACAATTATTAATATTATAAAACAAAATTGAATTAAGTGAGTAAAAATGTCGCGATGCAATATTTAACAGTAACAGTACAACCCATTTGTTGTTTTAATATTTCATATTTATCGAAATTTTTAAGTAGACTGATTTTTGCAAACAAATGTTCATTTTTCCCAGAACACGCCAGAATTATATGTCAAATTTTCATAATTTATAGTATTGTGGATATCTTGCAAAGTAGCTGAAACTTCTTTCTTTGTTTTCTCTTCATTAATAAGCTTAGGTTTTCTATATACTCTTCAGATTTTTTTCGCTCGATGTGGTTTTGTATCAATATGGCTTTTTCGCTGATGTTTTTGGACGGTAAGCGGTTCTGAAAAGACAAAAATAATCTGAACGTTAATATTGTGAAGATTTACATGAAGTAGCAAGTATGATACTTTTGTAACTGTAGAAAATTCCCACGTTACTGTATTATTTTAACATGTTTCGACCGCAACATTTTATTCATTACTCTAAAGATTTGAACAAGTAATGTATCGAAATTTTGCGAAAAACATTTACTGACTCTAACGAGCATACAGACGAAAATAATAATCGTTTTATAAAAATCTGAGACGTTCAACATACAGGACTTATTTCAAAGTTAACAATGACATACATCAGAATCATATATTCTCGTGTAGAAAGTAGAAATGTATTTTTTTCTTTGTACACTTGTGAATAAAAAATTTATTCACAATTTACGTGTTACATTACAGGAGTTGAAACAACGTGAAAATGCATGCGTCGTGAAAAGTATAAATTCTACAATTACAAACCTTCAAATACTTGAAAATGGTCGATGTGAGGATACGTGATATAATGCAAAAAATATTTACAATCACTTTTGATAGCGTAATGTTCATTGTTATTATTTACATAAATATATTACGCAGACTTTATTTAGCATACCAACATTAACAAAGTCAATAGTTTTACAATCAATTACAGAAAACGCCTTCTAAAATCAGGACTGAATCTTGGCTGCCTAATAATATTATTTGCGTAAATTTTATGCACAATTCTTATTGTTAGTCCCAAAAAACTACACGCCGTTACTAACGGTGAAACGCAGACTTAACTAAAGCCAGAACAGAGTAATCACATTTTTTAATTAATAATTAATTTACACTAAAACTACAAATCATTAGAATATTAGAAATATACGATAAGGGAAGTACGGATGTATAGAATAGATAACAGTCTTGAGATCTTTCAATGCTATCTGGGTAATTTGAAACGTTTACAAAACCTTTTATTGCCTATACATATAAAACGTTTCAGATTTGCTGAATTACAGTCGAAATGTGATATATGTTACAAGAAGAAGGTTACATGTTTAGCGGGAATTAAATAAAAGCCCTTTATTTCTGAAAACTTCTGATTTAATATTGCGTTGTTGCGGCCCCAATTAATGTAATAATAAAATAAGAATAGTATTAAGAAAGACCGAGAATAACAATATAGGGAACGCGACCGCGAAAGCCCGAAAGAATTACGCAAAGCCGAATCAGCAAGAGATAAGTTGCGCGATCGGCCTACATACGATCGAGCAACTCAGCGATATCGAAGGACAGGACGAAGACTCAAAAGGAAGCGACCAGAGGAGATGCGAGGGCAATTAGAGTCGGGCAGCGACGAACGGATCTTGTACGAAATAAGTTGTAAAGACAAAGTAATCAGTAAAGTTGAGTTTATTGCACCCAAGAGCGTTAATTCACTGTCTCCCGCCTCCTCATTAGAAGAATCGAATCCCAGTGTCCCAAAAAGGGGCACAACAAAATGGTGGCAGCGTGAGGGATCCAGTGGCAGGAAGACGGGAACGGCAGCTGAAACAAAAAAATAAGTGAATCAATGAGGCAGTGCAACATCCTCAACGGAGACACGGCAGCCAGATTCAAAAGCAGCGGACAACACGGTAGCGGCCGACGAGGGACAAGCGAGCAGCGTAACCCGAGAAGGCACCGACCTACCTCAACGGAGGCTTACCGACAGATAAGGCGGATCAAGCACCGACCAGCAACATGCGACTAGCGACCGTAATGTAAGTCGACTAAGCAAATTATGTAAAGCGCAATTACCGTAGATGTCGGGAAACGAAAATTCACCTGCGGAATTAAACCAATCGTGGCTCCATAGCGAGACGTCACGACGAGCGCGTAGAAATAGACCGTTAAGCCCCGTGCAAACGACCGAAGAAGTCGTAAGCGACCATCGCGAAACTGTGCGTAGAAATTTAGACGCGTACTACTCAAGCGAAAGCGAATCAGAACCGGAATTACACCCGAACAGCGTAATCAAACGCGAATCCCAATTCGACGATTCCGTTATAATTTTAGACGCGAAAGTAATAGAACAAAATAACTGCCCCGACGAAAATAGACTCCACCCCTCACACGCACACGCACAATCTGAAGACGCGGACAGTACGATCAGTAGGCGAATACACAGACGAGAGTTCTCATTGACCTCGTATGACAGCAGCGTATTTGACCCGCAAGAGTATTATTCTGCCCCGAGACACGTAAACGTAATCGAGATGGCGGAAGCAACAAATAGCAACCACGACGCGAATAACGTAAATGACAACGCGCCGATAACCCCAGAGGAAATAGACGAAGAAATAAACCGTTTTAATCGAGTGCTATCACAAAGAGGCACCCCGGCGAATCACCGTAACCGGATGCCCGCACGGGCCGGACCGCCGCGGGACGATAGAGATTCCATTCTCGACGAGATATTAAACGGAATCCGCAACTTACAAGATCGCGTAAATCAACTAGAAACGGCGAATCCTGAACGCCGCGAATTTCACGCGAGACGCGAGCCAAGTAACCTCCCGTTCGAAGTAACGTACGGAAGAACGTCATACGATATTCGGAACCAAGCGGAACGCGCAATCGGATATCTACGTTTAAAAGAGGCCCAAGACATGATACCCGAGTTCGACGGAGCCTCGAGTAAATTACAAGAATTCTTAAGCGCCGCGTCATATGCAATAAAAAACATAAATCCTACGGAAGAAGGAACGCTACTAGAAGCAATGCTATGCACAAAGCTAAAAGGAAGAGCGATGATAGACTTTCAAACGCGAGAGATAAGAGATTTCGCACAACTAAAGAAGGAATTAGAAGTTTGCTATTTAAGCCGCAAAAGCACAACACACTTACAACTAGAGTTTAATACACTCAAGCAAAAACCCGGAGAAAATGCAAGAGCATTCGGATTAAGAGCTGATAAGCTAGCGATGGAGCTATAAGACTCCATGATTGAGGGAAGAATTCACACCATAGAAAGCAAGCGAACTATATTAGAAACGATTCAACAACAGGCATTACAGAATTTCCAATTAGGATTGAGAGACGAGATCAAGTTACTTGTTCGAGCTCAGCATTTCGCAACATTGCAAGAAGCAATTGCCGGAGCGAGCGCCGAAGAAAAAGTAAACGGGCCGAGTGGATTTCCGCCGCGTCCCAAAAATAATTATGCGTACTCGCCGCAACCGCGCGATAACCGATCAATATTACAATGCCAAAAATGCGGAAAATACGGGCACCTCGGAAGGGAATGTCGTACCAATAGATATGCGAACCGTTTCTCCTTACCGAAACCCAATAGGACACCCCGCGTAAACGCGATAGATAAAGTCTGCAATTATTGCAAGAAAGCAGGACACATGCGCGAAGAATGTTGGCTGTTAAATGGTCGACCAAATAAAGAAAGGACGAATCACAACAAGCCTAATAATCCGCGAGGACGAAATAAAAATTTTTATCCAAAAACAAATAGCCCGAGAAAAAAGGACAGTAATTCAGCCGCGAATAGCGATGAGGAAGACAAAGAGGACACAAAGCAGCGCCAACCAGCGTTAAAGTATCAGGTGTCACACATGACGAACAAGCCGCGAAAGCATGCAGGGCTGGACTTAATCACTCTGCCCATGCGAGAAACGAAGCGCGAAAAACTAAATTTACTGTTTGATACCGGAGCGGCCGTATCAATAATAAAAGTAAAACATTTGAAAGGCAAAACAATGATAGAAGAGGATAAAATGGCCCTTACAGGAGTAACAGGTCATAAAGCCCATACGATTGGAAAATTTACAGCAACTATTGACTTGAAAGATAGAAAGATCAAGCACACGATATATGTCGTCAAGGATGATTTTCCGATAGAATACGACGGAATACTAGGCGTAGATTTTATAAAGAAACATCGAGCGTCATATAGTTACGAATCGAGCTCAATACGCATAGAGAATAGCACATTAAAATTATACCCGTATAAGAAAATGGTTTTGAAACCGCAGTAGGTAAGGTAGGCCGGTTCCAGACCACATACCGAGGGCGAGGAGGGGTGAGGGGCGGGGGGTGGAACCGCGGGCGGGGGACCGCGGGGGAGGGGGGAACCGCGTGTTTCGGCGCCGCAGGGGTGGGGAGGGGGGACCCGCATGTTTCGGCGTCGCGGGGAAGGGGGAGGGGGGAACCGCGTTCTTGGGCGCCGCGGGAAAGGGGAGGGGGGAACCGCGTTTTTCAGGCGTCGCGGGGGAGGGGAAGGGGGAACCGCGTTTTCGCCGCGCCGTGTTTTCCGGCGCCGCGGGGCGACTGTGTTTCCGCCGCGCCGCGGGGCGAGGGAGGATCCGCGTTTTCGGCGCGCCGCGGAGCGTTCGCGTTTTCGGGCGCCGCGGGGCGAGGGGACCCGCGTTCGCGTTTCGCCGCGCCGCGGAGTCCGCGTGACGTCACACGGCACGCTCGCGTTATCTCTCCTTCGCGCGCGGTTTCTCGCTCCCGGCCCCCGTTATCTTTCCCCCGTTCGCGTTCTCTTTCCCTCGCGTGTTTGTGCATGGATATATTTGAAACAATGGAGTATTACGACAATCTGTGCAAAATTGAATGGTCATTACGTCGTACGATCCATATCGGAATTGTTGTCATCTCCTTCATCGTGAAAAATATTCTTCTGTATTGAATACTTGACACAAAAAACTTCACCCTCGAATATGAACGTTCGCGTCGCGAAAACTAGCCGAAGACTGATCCACAAGATGTGGATCCATAATCATCCTGGCGACAACGGATGCTATGCGTTCGTATAATTATCGTTAGACATATTTTGTTTATACATTCCAGCAGCCGGATATCGGCGCTCGCTTTTTGTAATATGCCGCGCCATAACCGAATACCGCCGCGACGGTTAAATCGTAATCGGCAGCGGCTCTTCCTAGAAAAAAAACATGAAGAGGACTCCGCAACGGTTAAATCGTCATCGGTGACACATTTTATCAATTGTTTACCTCAGTTATTTTATCTTCAAAACCGTCGTCGGACCATCGACGCTCGCTTTTGTAGTGAGACGCCGTAACCGAATGGCGGCTCGCATGTTCTAGAAGGGTGAGATCATTGCGGAGTCAAGTGTCTAATTCGCATGTTTTGTTTATATTCGCCGATAAAATTCCAGCAGCCGAACGGCGCCTTTGTAATACCCCCGCGCCGATAAAGTGACGACACCCCCCCCCGCGGACCACCTTTGGCGTAGAAGTGGACACCTACCCCCCCCCCCTCGGCGGTACCTCTTGTCAATACGATATGTTTATATTAATATTTAATAAACATGTCCCGACACGCTCGCCGCCCCCCCCCCCGCTCCCCCTCACCAACAAGTCGTCGTCCCCCTCCCCGCTCCCCCTCGCCACCAAGTCGTCCCCCCCGCCCCCCCCCGGCTGACCCCTCGCCACCAAGTTGTCCCCCCCCGGCTGACCCCTCGCCACCAAGTTTCCCCCCCCCCCGGCTGACCCCTCGCCACCAAGTTGCCCCCCCCCCGGCTGACCCCTCGCCTACGAGTCGTCCCCCCCGGCTGACCCCTCGCCTACGAGTCGTCCCCCCCCCCGGCTGACCCCTCGCCACCAAGTTGTCCCCCCCCCGGCTGACCCCTCGCCGCCAAGTTGCCCCCCCCCGGCTGACCCCTCGCCGCCAAGTTGTTTCCCCCCGGCGCCTTCCCCCCCCCGCCCCTCACCCCCCCTGAGATCCCCGGCCTAGATCTCTTATTGATATATCTACTGCGGAGCAATCTGTATCTTATCGCGGTACATCAGTGTCTCTTATATTGTAATATCTGCGTATGTTGCGATATCTGCTGATATTGCAATTTACATGAGTTTGCGCACTACATTCGACAATGGACAGTATTCGATTACACGATCATGCAAGATGAGACAATAGGCGGTAGTATTTGCAGGTACATTTTCTTTACAATCAAATTCTATTCGCACATCCACGGTGGCACTCTTGACAGATTCGTTTTGTCGCGAGCAATCAATGACCACAAAAGGTCCTTCCATCAGGAATGTATACAAGCTGCAAAGCGTATCGAAGAAATCGTATCCGTAATAAGTTTTACGAAAACGCGCATACATATTGAAAAGAACGGCGTATCGATTTTTAGTAAAATCCAGATTCATGTCGTCGTACGGATAAAATTCGGAGTTTAGATAAATTTTCACGTTGGTCAAATTACAGGCATCGAATACGCTAACATTTTGAGACATGATATTCTTGCGGCCGGTCTGCAGCGCAAAGATAACGTACCGCGGCCTCTCCAGCTGAGTCGCCGTTTTGACGGCCCACGAATGCTTGGTTATGCTCTGCAACATGGGATACTCGTACAGATCCCACGAACAGAAACTGACACTAAGATATCGCCCGCTTTCCAAGGCCCGTAGCATAGATAACTTATTGACCTCGTTTAACGTAACGTGAGGCATTCGCCACTGTATTTTAAACAATTCGATTTCCGGCTCCGTCGCAGGATTTCCTACAATGCAATTGTTATCGCTACGCGCACGTATCAAAATTAATTCGTGACGAGCATTAACAACGACGCGTTTGTAATCCTCGCAAAAGCCCAGCAACAACTTGAGCGGTACGCAAAAGTTAAAGTATCCTTCCGGTATGCTCGATGTAACGTCCCAGCCAGCATTCCGCATGAGTTGAGAATATTATACGATAGCGATACGTAGTTCTTGATGGTACTGGTTATGCCAACGTTTCTGTTGCGATCAATCTCCACACCATTGAGCTCGTATCGAATCTCATCGAACATGAACGCCACGCAATTATTTGCAATCGTTGTCACAGACTCGTCATTCCTTCTCTTTATTACCAATCGTCCTTCAACGTAGAGAAAGCTTTCACATGGCAACGTGTATAAATCCTGCTGTTGTATGGGTATTCTTATCTCATCGTTATGTCCAAACGTTGTGTTAGCGTACGGATTGTACGTGTGTGTCTCAATCTTGACGACGCTGTCGTCAAAGATCGGTTCACCTCCAATGTTTAAGATATTAGCCATTTCGTACGACGAAACCCAATGATTTCAAAAATTCAATGTTCGACGCAGTGAGTTTCTTCTTTGGCAATCGGATTGTCTTTTTGTTTCTCGTCTGTCGCACCTGCTCAGCTTCGTTCAGTACGAGCATCTCACGTTATCGCTGTCGTCTTCGTACATGCAGTCTAACGGTGATCTCTTCTCCGCGAAAATCAATCAATCGACCGTCCTGATCCACGACGCGAAGCGTCAAGTCCGAAATGCTCCGTACGATGATCGGAAGGTAAATGATCTGTGCCGGCGTTTCCGATATCTTATATCCTGGTGGCACGCTCGGTGAAAACTCGTGTATCGTGTGCACGTACTTGTCGTTGCTGTACGCACCCGCTGTCACGTTACACTCTATGCGAATGATGTTTACGTTAATGATATTTAGCGGAACATCCGATTCGTGCCATTGTCGCGACTCCAGCACGCGATTCGCTGAAAATCCCAGCAGCGATCCAATGTTGTTCGGTTTTGTAAAATTTATCCGATAAGCGCACTTGATCTCGCTCTTTATCGTATTGCTATTAGCATGAATAATAATCAATGGGTGCGGTTCATCTTCGTTTGTCGAGACATTATTGGATGGGTCCCATAAAAGAGCGCGTTTCAGATACATGTCTATATCACGCAGTTCGTACGATCCTTCGGGAATGGTAATCTCCTTGTCGTCGTCGTCATAGTAGAATTTATTGTTCGACGAATTTACATTCGGTATCGTGTGATAAGTTTCAAAATCTGTTAGACCGAGCTCGTAATCGCCATCGCTCAAATCCACGGCGGGAAAGTAGTTTACCACAAGGATGCTGCTCTTGCCGGTGAGCGTAAATGTCAGTGACATGTTTGAATGAATACTGAGATTAAACAGCGTAACGCCGGTCTTTAAATTGATTGTCAACCGACTGTAGAAAACGCAGACACAGTTGTCCGCAATTGCTCTGATCGTATCGCTGATAAGGCGTGCGATTGTACTCTATTACATTGTTCTCTAGATACTGCGCCAATTTTCTCGGTGGTCGAAGATTGCCAAAACTATCGAAATATATGGCACGATCTCCCTTCTTCGCATACGCCACCCAGTGAGTACCCGGTCCATCAGTATTATCCAAATTCACGATACCGCTCTCGTTTCGACGTATGCCGCCGATCGGTAACGAGTCGCGCATGAAAACACCTCTAAAATATGGAATGCGCATACGTTTTGCCGATTGTTGCAATTACACATTGGTAGTTACACCTTTGGGAATTTTTAGCGTCCCTTCGACTTTTTTTTTTTTTTTTTTTTTTGAGACTCCCCGTCCGCGTTTGTACGGAGCGAGATAAAGTCCGTGACCTTCCATGGCGCGATTGTGACATTGCATCTCTTCCAGCTGACGTCGCGCGGCTTTGTTGTCATTCACGGCCTTTGCGACTCCTGCCGCTCCGCCGACCAACGAGCCGAGAACCCCTAATAACGGCAAGATCGGTAGGATACCGCTGCGTTTCGCTACCGTAAGTATTCGCTTGGTCTTCTTCTTTTTCTTTTTCTTTGTTTTCAAACCCATACCGAGTTTCGTTTTAGCCTTCATGGCCGCCCAGACGGCTGTAGCCGCAGCTCTCTCTCCGAGAGTCGAATCGTTCGCGATGACACGTTTTCGCGCTTCCGCGGCGAGTATATTGTCTGCCACGTGTCGTTCTGCGAGATCGCTGCTACGCGGGTAGGCTATGTCGTGCTCGCGACACGCCGCGTCCAATGGATTAATACCCCGATCACCTCTTGCCAATCGTGTTTCTAAGCGAGTTCCCGGTCCGCAAAATTGATAGTCGGGGATATGTAATTCGATCAGAAGCGCGTTTATCGCGCGATTCAGCAGACCTCGACCTATCTTCGGCGGCATTCGCCGCAGTTTTTTATCAACGGCGGCGGACCGTCGATGTGCGTTTGCTGACACGGCAAATTATAATGTATTAAACAGCGCCGATATTGCTGAACCTCCGAATCTGCCTTGATATGTTCGGGAAGCTTATCCCACAAATAATCTATGTTATTATATAATTGTCGCAGTAGAATGACCTTTGGTATATTTTAACTGCTCGGCGGTTAAATCGTAAATATCGCTGTTATCCAACACGAGCAAAAACATTTTAACGACTGAGCATCTCAGCTCTACGCGTCTTTATAAATAGGCCAGCTTTCTCAATATTATTATTCATTCGTTGTGGAGGGGAGGTAAAATGCTGTTCGTACGACAATCGCGGACGATCAAAGTGACAAACTTTGACGATAGGATGCCGTTAACAAAAAAGGTACGCAAACATGGACTCATGCTACCTGTTTAGGATTAAGGTAAAATCAGGTGGCAGGGCGCTGTCGCGAAAGTAATGGCCCCTGGCGCAAGCACAAACAACCCTCGGGCTTGACTCGACTTTATCCGAGATCACCCGAGTATCGCGCTGACCGTTTCGACAGCGCGATTGCAAAACGCGCACGCGTATTCCTAAATATGTATACCACGCAACGCGTTACATCGCGGATCCATGTGATTCGCCCTTCGTGAGGCCCATACCCCCGCCGAGGGTCTCCTCTCGGGACGAAGGATAATCGATATCGATCCGCGCTCTCTTCTGTTCTCTGCCGCGACAAGAGACACATCGAGCCGGGCGTTCGCGACATTGTGCCTATCGGGAGTGGTCTCGACCGCCAGTGCGTGAAGTCCGTAATCAAGTTTCATCGCGAGCCGCATCCGTGAGATCGCCGCGTGACACATCTCGAATCGCTCTTTCGCTCGTGCCGCGAAGAGTGAGCCGTTTTCCGACTGCGAGGAGTTCGGTATTGGGGAACGCGAGACGCCTTGTGCGAGGGTAGTTTCGAGCGTACAAGTGTCGTCGCGAGCGGCATTAGTCGTCGCGCAATATCTCTCGTCAGACGAGATTGACGAGTTGTCGCCCGCAATCGAGTGGGCAACGAGCACAAACAGATCACGTGATCACCGCGTGCGGTACCGTGATCCTCATCTAAAAGACCGTACAGACGGCGAACGAAACCGTCACCTGCAGTCAGCCCGGGTATCGTGATTGCCACAAGTGTTGTGATAACCGAATGTAAGTGCAAGCGAGCTCTTCTCAATAACTCAGCGCAGGGAGCTCGATCCCGATATCGACCCTTCTCTCGCGGCCATTTTGTCGTGCCGCGCCGTTCGTGAACACGGACCATCAGCGTGAATGTAAAGCGTATAGTGATTGTGTAAAACGCGAACTCACTATCGCGTACCCGAGACAAAAAGAAAGCCTGAGCATCTCGCACCTCGTGAACGCGGTCGCTCGTCTGCTTCGCGTCAAGATATCCGTTGACCGCGAGCAAGATCTCCGGACGCGAGGGCAGTCATCTACCGCTCTACAAGATTTCCGTTTCGCGAGCCACGCAGACAGAAGGAGCGACTCAAGATTTCCGTCCCGCCATCCCGCGAATGCTCCGGGTGCTCGGGTGCGTGAGTGCGATACGTACTCTATGTGCAATAAAATGTGTTTGTCAGAATAACCCGGCGAGCGTTTGTTGAACCCTCTTTTCGCTACCTCCTTGGTTCTTGCTCCGCGCCCTGGACAGGGTGGTCCCGGCATACTTCGTGTCCTGAGGGTACCTCGGTCGCGCACGAAACACTACCGATTTCTATACGCGGTATCATCTGCGGTCCGTCGAATTGCGGCAAGACAAACGTCTTGATAAGCTTGTTGGAAAGTCCGCACGGTGTACGTTTCGAGAACGTGTATGTGTACTCGAAATCGTTGCAACAACCGAAATATCGATATTTGGAGAATATACTAACACCGATAGAAGAGATTGGCTACTTTACGTTCTCGAATAACAGTGACGTCATTCCGCCGAGCGAGGCGCTCCCGAATTCTATTTTTATCTTTGATGACATGGCATGCGACAAGCAGGATACGATAAAAGAATACTTTGTAATGGGCCGGCACGCGGACATTACAGCATTGATTCTTTCTATCTTTGTCAGACGTATGCGAAGATACCGAAGCATCTTATACGCGACAATGCGAATTTATTGATTCTGTTTAAACAGGATGGTACTAATCTGAAACACATATACAGCGATCACGTAAACACAGATATGTCTTACGATGATTTCAGTAAATTGTGTCATACGTGTTGGCAACAAAAGTACGGATTCGTGGTGATAGACAAGGACAGCGCGATTTCGAATGGTCGATACAGAAAAGGATTTAACGACTTTGCGATACCAAAACGTGGTTAGTTGTTGTCGACGCGTCGATTGAACAACGTTAGCGCAACATGGACAGCAGCGAGGAGATTAGAGAGCGCGAGAGGATCGTAAAAGATATTGCGAAAACGAGCAATTCGATTCGCAAAAAATATCACGCTTTAAAAACTGGTAAAATGGAGGAAGATATTGCGTTGGAGAGACACTTTAAGCCCGTCATTGAACCTCTAAGGCAGATTGCCGAAAACACCGTTGCTGGCAAAGAATCTGACGTGTCAAAGATTGAGAATGAAACGGCGTGGGAAGACGAAGAGCCGAAGCTCAAACGACAACGACCAAACAACGCCTCGTTTAACGACTCTGTAATGGCTTCAACTCCGGTTACGTTGAAACGATCGATAAATGTGCCATCTAATTTGAGCAAAATAATAACAAAAACTTTACAACCGCGTAAACCGAAACGATCGAAAGGTTCATTGAATGAACCATCGATAACCTCTGCGCCTTCCGTACAACACACAGTGCTCGCAAACGAAGATGTTTTCGAAACCACGAATGACCCACTCGTGATGTCCGTTCGACAGCAGTTGCAAACATCTGAGTATACCGCGTTCGATAAACATGACCATGTCAATGTCGGTGAGCAATTCGAAATTGATGTGTGTATGCTTCAACATAGCATCCCACGTAAAACCCGGTAGAGTATAATAATACGCCGGATCGAGTCCATAACTCGCGACGCAACTATCGCGAAAATTTTCAAAGATATCGGCCAACAGCAAGACATTGGTCTTGAGATATAAATCGCTGTAATCACCGAGCGTTCGAATGGAGAACCGCTGCCAGACGTCGACGGCGTGCGCGTAATCGCTCTCGGATACGGTGTCACCTGTCAATGAACTGTAAAATGAGTCGCGCGGTGGTAAACACAAGTCCTGCAATTTTTTGACGCAGTCATTGTATTCATATGAAAATACGCCTTTTCGTGTCAGCAAATCAAAATTTTCTGCGGATAATTCACAAAATTCGCGTTGCAATATTCGCAGTTTATCCTTGCTGAGATAAGATGCCAATTTGTCGAGACTAGAGGTGAGAAACTTGTACGAATCGATAAATCGCAATTTGACGCACGTTTTCTTATCTTTATCTTCAGTGCTTTGAACGTTTTTTGTAAACAAAATATATTTTTCTTTTGTGATCGGGAGTAAATTTACATGTCCTTCGTATGCTGTTGTTATTTCAGTTATAATAAAATGTGCGTCATAGCCCGATAAATTATGAAACACTATGGGAATGCAATGCGAATCTTTATAATTTAAGTTACAATTCAAATGCGCGGGACCTCTGTATCGACCGGTCAGGTGACAATGGTCGCGTACTCGCACGTCGTCTGGCTCGAACGGTTCTTCGCACATGTGACAGTGCGTTGCACTGTTAAACTTTTCCCACTTGTCTCGCGTGAAATCTGCCATGGGTATATTAGTGGACAAAATGGTCTTTACGTCGTGAGCTAAACGTCTTAGCTCCTCGGCGAACCACGCGACGCAATCCTTATCGCGACGAAACCGATACATAGATAACGACTCGTCGTACGAGCAACGCACGTAGTACCCTATGCTAAACACGCGATGATGTTGATATGTGTACCTGGACTTTTCCGGATCCGCTTCCATCTTCTCCAGGGCACATTCCAGGTCGGCGTATACGACAAACGGAACTCGTTCCTTCCTGTTGTGATTTTTGAAGGCCAACCACTTGTCGTTATCGCTCGGTAACTTGATCGCGCAGTCGTTCATCTCCTGACAGTCGACGGTGTGGGCAGCCAATTTTTTGTTGGAGCTGAAGTAGTGCAAACATCTGCAAAAATAAACGCAAATATTATAAATTTTTATACACAAAGTATTCTATATATTATTAAAAGAACTATAGGTACTTACCGATCGCAAATGTACTTTGTGTGTCCATGTTTATTTATTATTTTGCGAGCTCACGAAGCGGGATAGGTTCTTGATCCATGCAAAATGTCCCACGTTGTCGTTATGCATGTACAGCAGATTTACGTGTCTGTCCATTTTTCGGTCAGTAACACGTATTGGCATGATAGCAAGTTTCTTGTTTTTTTTCTCGATGCTGTACACGTTGATGGAGATGTTGTTATAATTTTCAAACCGTTTAATTTGATTCAACGTCATTGGAAACTCAATGTAAGTAAAATCTAGCACCGACGTGTAATGTGGATACGACGATTTCCGATCTGTATGTCTCTCGGATGGATACAGAGCAGCCACCACTGACCATGCGAAACATGCATTGTCCATTGATTGCACGTTTATCACCGCCTTCTTCTTTTTAATTTCTTGCGGTATTTCCACAAAACACCCCGCGCGCAATGGATTATATTTGTTCTCGTTTACCATTAAATTGAGTATACGCGACAACGCCCATCCGCTATCACGTTCCTAGAATTCCTCCAGCTTTGCTAAAGTAGGCTCGATGACGTGTCTCTTGTACCACTCATGCAGATCGGACTCACGAAAGAGTTCATAGTTTCTCGTTGCGATACTTTTATTTGCGCGTTTGTCACCCGCAACAAATTCACCATTAAACACTGTGTTAATTTTTACATTGTTATATCGCTGCACGACGTTCCGCACATGACTGAGTACAATTTCTCTCGCATTTATAAGAAATTGACGAGGGTCGATGTGTTTGAAATTTATCACCGCACCAGTCAATATACGGCTTTCAAAAGCTGGATCTATCTCGCGCCATCTGAGTCCTGTCTCACTCGCACTGTATCCCGCACCCACATGTACGAAACGTTGACGTACCAAGTCTTTCAACCTTCGAGTCTTGCGATACATGCGACCAATGACTGTTTGAGGCCGATCGATGACTGATCGATTGATAATCGTGGCCGCTTAATTTGGCTTTGTTCTTCCAATGATTCGATAAACTCGTCACATCGTTGCTCCCACGCGGCAAAGTCTTCCCTCGAATTTAACAGAGTGGATTGCTTCAACAACTCTTGCTCCATGTTATTGCACGATCCTCGTGCTAACGCCATTTGTTGCACTCGCGACTTCTAGTTTTCGACTATTGAGCGTATCCTCCAGATTTGTCATTTTATATTCTACTAATAATGCATCGTTTGCTTATCGTATCTAATTTCATCTCAGCAGCCGTACATCGGCGCTATTTGCAAAATTTACAGTTTTGCACGTGTTCGATGAAATCATCGCGAGACATGTCGCGACATGTTTTTCAAAACAATAACGCTCTATTGAATTATGCGAAATTGCAAATTTTGCAGTTTTGCACGTGTTCGATGAAATCATCGCGAGACACGTCGCGACATGTTCTTAAAAACAATAAAGCTCCATTGACTTATCCGAAATTGCAATATTTGCAGTTTTGCATGTGTTCGATGAAATCATCGTGAGACACGTATGCTCTTGAAAAGAAATCATATTTGATGCCCGATGAGGTGATCTCATCACGAATGTTCTTGACAAAGATATCACATTTAACGTATATGTGGATTGTGGTGGTGGTCACCATGCAGCAGCCGTACATTGGCGCTATTTTTGCAAGATTTGCAGTTTTGGGTATGTATAAATGGTCTACGAGGATTCTAGAGCGCAGTCGAGAGTTCGATACGGTTCGAGTTAGTTGCAATAAACAGCCTCCAAATACGATGAACACTCACGGTGCGAACTACTACGTTCCGATTCAAGACGAAACGTGTGAGAAACAGCACAATGAGTAAGTACCGCTAATTTTCATATATACTTGTGCAAAAAAAAACTTTTATGAACATATAATTGTATTTTTTCAGTTTTGATAAACCCTACTACACGCCGCGTATTTTGGATTTGCCTTGACGTCAACAGCGTATAAATTTTTGGATGTTGGAATCAGCGCGGGACCTATGTCCTCTGTGGATATACTTATTGGCGATAACCGAGGCAATCGGATAATTCTGCCACATGCAACGTGGGTGACATTCTCGAAAAACATGCAGATATACAGCGACTCGTGCAGTCATCGGCACCATCATCGCTAACGTTTCGCGATCTGGAGCTTGTTAAAATACATGACGCAGATATTGTAAAATTGACGTCGTGCGGCACCAGCTTGTACCTGAAACCGTCAACTGTACTCTTTCTGTTCGAACTAGAACATTGCGTCGAGAACGTGTATTTTCAACTATGTCAAAATGTTCACGGCGTAAGTGAAAAATTCAAACAATTTGTGTTTAGGATTAAGGTAAAATCAGGTGGCAGGGCGCTGTCGCGAAAGTAATCGCCCCTGGCGCAAGCACAAACAACCCTCGGGCTTGACTCGACCTTATCCGAGATCACCCGAGTATCGCGCTACCGTTTCGACAGCGCGATTGCAAAACGCGCACGCGTATTCCGAAATATGTATACCGCGCAACGCGTTACATCGCGGATCGATGTGATTCGCCCTTCGTGAGGCCCATGCCCCCGCCGAGAGTCTCCTATCGGGACGAAGGATAATCGATATCGATCCGCGCTCTCTTCTGTTCTCTGCCGCGAAAAGAGAAACATCGAGCCGGGCGTTCGCGACATTGTGCCTATCGGGAGTGGTCTCGACCGCCAGTGCGTGAAGTCCGTAATCAAGTTTCATCGCGAGCCGCATCCGTGAGATCGCCGCGTGAAACATCTCGAATCGCTCTTTCGCTCGTGCCGCGAAGAGTGAGCCGTTTTCCGACTGCGAGGAATTCGGTATTTGGGAACGCGAGACGCCCTGTGCGAGAGTAGTTGCGAGCGTACAAGTGTTGTCGCGAGCGGCATTAGTCGTCGCGCAATATCTCTCGTCAGACGAGATTGACGAGTTGTCGCCCGCAATCGAGTGGGCAACGAGCATAAACAGATCACGTGATCACCGCGTGCGGTACCGTGATCCTCATCTAAAAGACCGTACAGACGGCGAACGAGACCGTCACCTGCAGTCAGCCCGGGTATCGTGATTGCGACAAGTGTTGTGATAACCGAGCGTAAGTGCAAGCGAGCACTTCTCAATAACTCAGCGCAGGGAGCTCGATCCCGATATCGACCCCTCTCTCGCGGCCATTTTGTCGTGCCGCGCCGTTCGTGAACACGGACCATCAGCGTGAAGGTAAAGCGTATAGTGATTGTGTAAAACGCGAACTCACTATCGCGTACCCGAGCCAGAAAGAAAGCCTGAGCATCTCGCGCCTCGTGACCGCGGTCGCTCGTCTGCTTCGCGCCAAGATTTCCGTTGACCGCGAGCAAGATCTCCGAACGCGAGGGCGGTTATCTACCGTTCTACAAGATTTCCGTTTCGCGAGCCACGCAGACAGAAGGAGCGACTCAAGATTTCCGTCCCGCCATCCCGCGAATGCTCCGGGTGCTCGGGTGCGTGAATGCGAGAAGTACTCTATGTGCAATAAAGTGTGTTTGTCAGAAAACCCGGCGAGCGTTTTTTGAACCCTCTTTTCGCTACCTCCTTGGTTCTTGCCCCGCGCCCTGGACAGGGTGGTTCCGGCATTCTTCGTGTCCCGAGGGTACCTCGGTCGCGCACGAAACATCTGGTCCTTCGAGCCGGATCGAGGCAATTCTCGTAGCGAGAAAGGGTTAATCAAGCACATTGACCGGCACCATGAGTGAGCAGCTGCTCGACAAGCAGTCACAGCGATTGCGAACCGTCAATCGCGCGCTCGAAAACTTCAAGAAGATTGGCCAGAAAAACTTGACGATAGCCAAGATTCGTAGTCGCATCACTGATTTGAAGGACGTCTGTGCAACAATCCAGGATGGACATTTCGCCCTTCGAGCCGCTATTCCTGCTGCGGAACGAGTAAATCACGAGTACTTCAAGGATCAACATTATGAGGTCTACGAGGAGAAGTACAGGACCGCCTTGGACTACATGCACGAGTGTCTGGAGGAATTGGATCCGTATGTAAGTCCGAACCAGTCTGTCAGTTTCGGGCCGCATTTCCCCACAAGTCCGTCGTCCGCGTTTTCTTTGTCTCATCTTCCGCCGATAAACCTTCCTCCGTTTGACGGGAAGTACGAGGAATGGGAGAGCTTTCGTGATCGGTTTGCGTCTCTTATAATTAATAATAAAGACGTCTCAAATTTCTCGCGTATGCATTATCTCATTTCATGCCTTCAGGGTCGCGCTCTTGAGTGTGTGAACGATATCAGTGTTACCGCGGAGAATTTCGACATTGCGTGGAGTACGTTAAACGCGCGATTTGAAGACAAACGTCGTTTGATCAATATTCACATGTCGACGCTGCTGAATTTGCCAGCGGTCGCGAAAGAATCCGCTCTTGAGTTGCAATCATTACGCGATAAAATAAATTCCGCCGTTGCAGCTCTCGACAAATTGAATCGCACGCCTGAAGAGTTATGGAGCGATATTCTCATCAGTCTCGGGTCACAAAAACTCGATGCAGTTACGCGAAAGGCATGGAATTTAAAGTTTGGTGAAGCTCGACATCCTCCGTCATACGATGACTTTAAAAAATTCTTGGATAACCGAATCCGAGCTCTCGAAAATTGGAAGCTCCCCCTTTCTTCCTCCGATAAAGCGAAAAATTCGAATGCGCAAAGGATTAGTGCTAACGTGTGCGCGAAATCGTTTCCGCCGTGTTCGTTGTGTAAAGCGAAGCATGCTTTCTACGTTTGTCCGAAATTTACCGAGAAGAGTCCGAATCAGAGGCGAGAACTTGTGCAGAAAGAGAAACGGTGTTTCAACTGTTTAAGTTCAAATCACGGGGCAAAAACGTGCTCCAGTAAATATTCATGCCGTCTTTGTCAGAGAAAACATCACACGTTGCTCCATGTAGATTCCGACTCTTCCTCGAAACCCGCAGAGGTCACGGCGTCAACCGACACGCCGAAACAAAGTGAAACGCCCAGTAGCGAAGTGAGCTCATTGTTTGCGTCTTCGCACACTACTCGTTCGCATGTTTTGCTCGCGACAGCTTGGCTTACCGTTAGCGCGTCTTCGGGCCGTTCTGTGATTGTAAGAGCCTTGCTTGATCAAGGCTCCGAAATGACCTTTATAACTGAGAAACTCGCGCAGTGTTTACGGCTGAAGAGAGTTCGAATGCCAACTTCGGTTTCGGCCGTCGGGTGTGTAAATGCCGGGACGTATCGATATGCCGCGCGAATAACGATCTCGCCGAAAGGTAAACAGACTCCGGCATTCTCGACGACCGCATTAATTTTGAAATCGCTAACGGCATACGCGCCAAAACGTTTGCCGCTCAAGGCGACGTTGGCTCATCTCGAGGATCTCCCATGGGCTGACCACGACCCCATGAGCGCAGATCCCATTAGCATTATCGTAGGCGCGGAATTGTATAGCGCTCTCATTAAAGACGGAATTCGAAAAAGGGCGGTGGGACAGCCTATCGCTCAAAATTCGATATTGGGATGGGTAATATCGGGACCTATCACTTCTAGTCAGGTGGCCTCACATGCCATCTCGGTTGACTCGTCACACGATCGACCTTCGTATACTGTGAATGCTCATCACAGTCTCAATTCCTTGTCGCTCGATCAGGAACTCCGACGGTTTTGGGAGGTCGAAGAGATTCCGCGAAAGATGACTCTCACTCCCGAGGACGAAAAGTGCGAAGAGCATTTTCGCCTCACTCATTCGCGCTGTCCTGACGGACGCTATATTGTACGTCTTCCATTTAAGGAAGGCCCTCCGATCGAAATCGGACATTCTCGCGCTATCGCCGAGAAATATCTTAACGGGTTAATTCGGAGATTCGATGCTCATCCTGCGCAACGGGACGAGTACTCCGAATTTCTTCGCGAATATGAAGCTCTCGGGCACATGAGGGAAGTGCCCGCTTCCGACTCCAATGATACGCAATGCGTTTTCATTCCGCATCATCCCGTTATCCGGGAAGACAGTAAAACTACGCATCTGCGTGTCGTTTACAACGCGTCATGTCCCTCTTCTAACGGATCATCATTGAATGATCATCTTCTCTCGGGTCCTAAACTTCAACCCGATTTGCCAGTTGTCATTCACCCGTGGCGGCAACATCGATTTGTGTATACGAACAACAAACCATTAAATGCTAAAAGTCCGCTCTTATCGTTAAATCCATTTGTGGATCACGAGGGATTGCTTAGAGTCGGAGGACGTTTGAAAAACGCTCCGATCTCGTTTAATTCTAAGCATCCAATTTTACTCGCGTCACATCCGTTAGTGACTCTACTCGTTCGGCAAGCTCATTCGCGAATGCTTCATGCAGGCATGCAGCTCACGCTCGCAACACTGCGACAGGACTTTTGGATCTTACGAGCTCGAAGCGCGGTCCGATCGATAATTCATAAGTGCGTGGTTTGCACGCGTGAAAAGGCGGTCGTGCCCCAGCAGCTCATGGGAGATCTTCCTACCCTGCGAGTGTCTCCGCCATCGCGCAGTGTCTCACATTGCGGTCTCGATTACGCGGGACCCGTACAAGTTTGCGCTTCCGGTGGCCGCGGAATTAGTTCACGAAAGGCGTATATCGCGTTGTTTGTGTGTCTTGCAACCCGCGCGATCCATTTAGACTTAGTAGGAAATTATTCCACACCCGCGTTTCTAGACGCCTTTTCTCGATTTTGCGCTCGTCGAGGATTGCCGAAGTCAATGTACTCCGATAACGGGACAACGTTTGTCGGAGCCAATAAAGAGTTATACCAAGCATATCGCGCAGCCGTTAATGATCTGAATTTTCTCAACGCCACCGCTTCCGATAATGTCCAATGGCATTTTATTCCCCCGTCTGCGCCACATTTCGGTGGTTTATGGGAAGCCGGAGTCCGGAGCGTGAAACATCATCTCCGTCGGGTACTCCAGAATCACACGCTCACGTTCGAAGAGCTTACGACTTTGTTGTGCCGAATCGAAGCGTGTCTTAATTCGCGTCCTCTCGCTCCGTTGAAAGATACGCTCAATGATTACGAGGTCTTAACGCCCGGACATTTTTTAATCGGATCGGCGATCACGGTCAATCCGGAGCCATCGCTATTAGATTTGCATGAATATCGGTTGTCGAGGTGGCAACGAGTTCGACATTTGACCGAGCGCTTTTGGAAATTGTGGCAAACAGATTACGTTAACACGTTGCAGCAGCGTGTTAAATGGCGAAAATTGCAAACGCCCGTGAAAGTTGGGCAGCTCGTTTTATTGCGGAATGCCACACTGCCTCCTTGTAAATGGGAGCTTGGTCGAATTACCCAGTGCCACGCCGGTTCCGATGGATTGATTCGTGTTGCGAATGTCAAAACCGCGACGTCCGAGTATACCCGGCCGATAGTAAAACTGTGTTTGCTGCCGATTGACTGTGAGACGCGTTCTGACGAGACTTCTAGTAGCGATTCGACTTCTCTTCAGCCTTCGCGTCGCTGATCTGTCTGCCACGGCGGGCGGTTCGTGCGATATTCTTGTTAACCTTATTGCTTCAGTCTTGTAAATATAGCTCTGCGACAGTATGTAAGTTTGCGTTCGATTAGCTCATAAGATTTCGTGCGTTCACATATCGACCTCCTCGAACTTCATCACATTCGAAGTCAGAAAATTTCGAAACTAAAGCTTCGAGGCGGGCGGTATGTTTAGGATTAAGGGAAAATCAGGTGGCAGGGCGCTGTCGCGAAAGTAATCGCCCCTGGCGCAAGCACAAACAACCCTCGGGCTTGACTCGACCTTATCCGAGATCACCCGAGTATCGCGCTACCGTTTCGACAGCGCGATTGCAAAACGCGCACGCGTATTCCGAAATATGTATACCGCGCAACGCGTTACATCGCGGATCGATGTGATTCGCCCTTCGTGAGGCCCATGCCCCCGCCGAGAGTCTCCTATCGGGACGAAGGATAATCGATATCGATCCGCGCTCTCTTCTGTTCTCTGCCGCGAAAAGAGAAACATCGAGCCGGGCGTTCGCGACATTGTGCCTATCGGGAGTGGTCTCGACCGCCAGTGCGTGAAGTCCGTAATCAAGTTTCATCGCGAGCCGCATCCGTGAGATCGCCGCGTGAAACATCTCGAATCGCTCTTTCGCTCGTGCCGCGAAGAGTGAGCCGTTTTCCGACTGCGAGGAATTCGGTATTTGGGAACGCGAGACGCCCTGTGCGAGGGTAGTTGCGAGCGTACAAGTGTTGTCGCGAGCGGCATTAGTCGTCGCGCAATATCTCTCGTCAGACGAGATTGACGAGTTGTCGCCCGCAATCGAGTGGGCAACGAACATAAACAGATCACGTGATCACCGCGTGCGGTACCGTGATCCTCATCTAAAAGACCGTACAGACGGCGAACGAGACCGTCACCTGCAGTCAGCCCGGGTATCGTGATTGCGACAAGTGTTGTGATAACCGAGCGTAAGTGCAAGCGAGCACTTCTCAATAACTCAGCGCAGGGAGCTCGATCCCGATATCGACCCCTCTCTCGCGGCCATTTTGTCGTGCCGCGCCGTTCGTGAACACGGACCATCAGCGTGAAGGTAAAGCGTATAGTGATTGTGTAAAACGCGAACTCACTATCGCGTACCCGAGCCAGAAAGAAAGCCTGAGCATCTCGCGCCTCGTGACCGCGGTCGCTCGTCTGCTTTGCGCCAAGATCTCCGTTGACCGCGAGCAAGATCTCCGAACGCGAGGGCGGTTATCTACCGTTCTACAAGATTTCCGTTTCGCGAGCCACGCAGACAGAAGGAGCGACTCAAGATTTCCGTCCCGCCATCCCGCGAATGCTCCGGGTGCTCGGGTGCGTGAATGCGAGAAGTACTCTATGTGCAATAAAGTGTGTTTGTCAGAAAACCCGGCGAGCGTTTTTTGAACCCTCTTTTCGCTACCTCCTTGGTTCTTGCCCCGCGCCCTGGACAGGGTGGTCCCGGCATTCTTCGTGTCCCGAGGGTACCTCGGTCGCGCACAAAACAATTTGTAACAACTTTACGTCAAAATTGTATCACCGATAAATGTAACGCAGTTACAATCTTGCGTGAATTTTACGATAAAAATTCGATTATTGATTGCGAATTATTAGCCTACGCTTTGGATACTATTGTGTATAATGCGCTACATGATAAATAAATGCATATAATATGGTTAAAAATAATTTCCTTTTCATTTACCGTTCCCTTTTGTTAAACTGTCTTCGTTTATTGTTTACTTAAATGTATAATTATAAATTAAATATTAAGATCTGAACGATTAAATATTGTTGGCGAAGAAAAGATACTCAATCGTGAGCGAGAGCGCGCGAACGAGAAGACGCGCGCGAACGGGGGCCGGGAGCGAGCGCGCGAGGGAGAGATAACGCGAGCGGGAGCGTGCCGTGTGACGTCACGCGGACTCCGCGGCGCGGCGAAACGCGGACCCCCTCGCCCCGCTCCGCGGCGAAAACGCGGTCGCCCCGCGGCGCCGGAAAACGCGGACCCCCTCGCCCCGCGGCGCCGGAAAACACGGCGCCCGAAAAACGCGCTTTCCCCCTCTCGCGGCGCCCGAAAAACGCGGTTCCCCCCTCCCCTTCCCGCGGCGCCCAAGAACGCAGTTCCCCCTTCCCCACCCCGCGGCGCCCAAGAACGCGTTTCCTCCTCCCCCCACCCCGCGGTTTCCCCCCCCCGCCCGCGGTTCCCCCTCCGCCCGCGATTTCCCCCCCCCGCCCCTCACCACCCCTCGCCCTCGGTATGTGGTCTAGAATCGGCCTAGCTTATCTACTTTGATTGTTCAATATTTTAAAGAATTGATCAACGTACAGTTTGTTAACCGCGTCACCGTCAGTCTCAGGTTGCGCTACGCAACGAATCTTGCGCGACTTTGCGTCAAAGTCCGTGGCGACGCGACACAGAGCGTTATTGCGCACGAAATTTCTCATTAATCCGCTCCACCGATGGTACGAAATGGCGTTCGTCGCGTCTCCGCTGTGCTCGAACAATCCAAATTTGTTGATCGACATTTCGACGCTGATTGAACGGATCGCCGTCGCACCGTTTAATTTATGACAAGCCGGCTTCGCGAAGTTCTTTGATGATCGACATGATCTCGTTGTCGTGGGCATTGTTGCCAGCTTGACGCGAAGCGTCGAGCAATCGCAGACGATCCACCAGCTCGTTGGGGTCGTCCCAGTGCACGTAGTCAATCTTTCCGGATTTTTTCTTCTTGGAATCGGTAGACATCAACGGTGAGATTACAAATCGATACTTGAATCCCACGTTGCCCTTTAGTCGCCCGAGAGGATCATGCTTGTATTTATGAGCACTCGTTGCCAACAGTATGCTCCTGTACTTAATCTTATCGTCCTCCGTGTAGATCGTGTCATCGGGTATTTTCTTGAAGATCAATTCGTAAATACCGGGTGTGCCGGCGTATCGTACGCCGTCGATATAAATGTTATACGCTTTGTCTACGTCAAAATTTTTATTACCGAGCATCAATTGATTATTGCCAAGATAAACGCCGTACGCTATGTCTATTGTTGGACAGGCGCCCAAAACCTCTGCGATGTAAATTCGGCTCAGTGGACCCAAGTGATCTTCCAACAATTCTATAAACCATTTTCGACCCTCCGACGTTTGCAACCAATTATGAACGGTCGTCCTGATCGAGTCGTCCGTGGTTTCGAAAACATTCGCGGTTTCAAGAAATTTGGGACTTGTACGTTGCACGGTTCGCGTCGGTGTAGAGGTTATCGGTGTAGAGGTTATCGGTCGTTTCGATTGATCAGATTTACACGGTGTCGATGACAGATCCGGCCAAGAGTCTAATCGTTCTTCGGTAATTATTCAGTTTACACCCCTCACCTCCGATTTTGATGAACTTAGGCTCAATCGACGCGTTTTTGCACAAAACGAAAGAATCTGGCAGAAAAAAGGGTCGCTCTGCCCCGCGACGCGAGATATTAATCGTTAAAGTTGACAGAAATCAGGTTATGATTCCTGTCATACCGACGACATGTAGCAACACTGAACGTGCCCTGCGGCCACATGCGCATGCTCAGTGGTCGCACGCGCATGTAAAACTGCACCAATTTTAAATGAATCAATCGTGCAGAATAACCAAGCATAAGTCGTTTTATTTTCGACCCAACTGGCCAATTGAAACTAAATTGCACAACGTTTCGACCGAATTCCGGTCCTTATCAAGTGCTTTAGGTTACACCGATCCGCATAACAAATTTACATGCATCGTTGGCGTGGTGTCCTGACAACGTCAAGACAAACGCAAAACTAAACAAAAGACAAAATAATACATTTAACAATAAAAAACTATACAAAATCGTCATAATATCGCGCTGGTCAAAAACAATAAATTAATTAACACTGTAAAAATCAGTTAAAAACTTACAATTCTTATGCGTTCCAAAACAAACGGTGAGATCAAAACGTCACAAGCCATATCGAGGCACAACGTCCGAACAGTAAGACAGTCAAAGCGAAATGAAATTGTCAAACGTAATCCGCGGATAGCAAAAGGTGCTCTGGTGGGAAAAACGAGCAGAACCGAATATGCAGGGCCGACTAAGTAATACCAATGACACGGTTATAAATAGATGGCAGGCTCTCAGTATCGTTTTGTAAATTGATTGTGCAATCATGTTTTTTAATGAAAAACATTTCCGATATTTCTCTTTTTTTGAAATGTTTTTTTTTTGTATAAAATTTTTGGATGCTGCCATTTAAAATCATGATTGTGTGCAAGACGGTGTTTGCTCACAACCAAATGATTATCTACATTTTTTCTGATATCACATCGATGTTCTTTGATACGTGTTTCTAAATGCCTTTTTGTCTGGCCAATATATACTGCATCACAATTTGCACAATCAATCTTATAAACTAACTCTGTCTGGCTGAGATTTGGCAACCCGTCCTTGCCCTTTCTAATGACACAGTCTAATCTCTTCGGGATGGTGTGAAGAACTCTAAAGTTCATGTCTCGCATTGTACGGCTAACATTCTCGCTAAGACCCTTTATGTAAGGTACAGTAATGCACCTTCGAAGATCTTGGGCCACTTCGTTACTGACAGGATCATTGTTGTTACGATTTCGCAATTCACCAAGTCGGACATTGATATATTTATCAACAATTTTCTTCGGCTAACAATTATTAATAAGGATCTTTTTTATTTCACTAATATTAGACTTGTGAAACCGCGCGTCGGACAAAAGAATCGCCCGATCAACCAAATTCCTTACGATGTTAATTTTATATTTCATAGGATGGTTTGAAAAATAATTTATATACCGGCTCGAGAAAGTTGGTTTACGGAACCAATTCGTGGTATCAAGGAAACTCAATTTACCATTGCTTTCCATTTCATAAGTGAATTTTAATCTATCGTGGAAATTGTTGAAACTGTCTAATAATTCACCAATACCCGACCTAGGAACAACCGCAAAAATATCATCTACATATTGTTTAAAAAAGGATATCCTGAAACTGAGCCGCTGTATACAATGTTTTGTTTATAATCAAGCATCTCGATTCAAGCAGTTAGGGTGTGACCGGACGGTACGTGTTGAGCCCGATTCCGGCGGATAATATTCCTATCAAACGGTCGCCACTCGGTTTTACCTCAGACTACCGAGAAGGTAAGTTCGCATCAACGCCCCGATTATTCGCAAGACGCTAATAGGAATTATTTGTTTCAGAAGGATGTCCCTGATGGATCACCGTTGCTGCTTCTCATCCCTGGATCCTCGCTTTACATCGCATACCAGATAGAGGTAAGTAAGGATAATTCAATTATATCCTAATTATTTGAATTTTATTTCAGACTGATGTCCCTGTTGGATCATCGTTGCTGCTTCTCTTCCCTGGATCCTCGTTTTACATCGCATACCAGATAGAGGTAAGTAATTATAAAATAATTATGTGACAATTATTTTATATTTTGTTGCAGATCGACGCCCGGAATGGATCGCCGTTGCCGTTATCCGTCTCTGGATCCTCGCTTTACCTCGCATACCAGATAAGGATAATTCCCGATAATTATGTTTTAATCGACGAGCCGTCTCTCCCTACATCGGCTTCTAGGCCTCGTCATCATCATTCTCACTTTCTCCCGACGGCGACTCGAAGTCGTCGGAAGGCTGTTCCACCGGACCGATCGGGAACTTATAATTTCGAAATTCCGCGATCGCGTCTGTTATCGGAGGAAACGCGGGAGTCATGAATTGCAACTGTAGTGCCGACATTAGCGGCGTGGGCGGCATGCATGGGAGTCCGGTTCTCCCTCGGCAAAGATGTCGCTGCCGGGTCTCCTTGAGGCGGCTGCGCTCCTTCCGCCGCTCGTCCTTCTTGTGCCGCGCGTGGCTCCGCATCTGTTAATCTGCGCAATATCACCCGGGGTGACTGTTTTATCAGGCGCTGCGGCTGTAAGGAAGTGCCCGGTCGCATTCTCCCCGTCAGCTTGGCGCTGGAAGTCTCGTCCCGCGTCAAGCTTCGCTTCTCATCGCGATTGTGGCGCTTCGTTCTGGCGCGGCGCTTGGCATCATCTCGGCGTCGTTGACGATCGGTCTTCTCGCGCTTTGCCCCGCGTTTTTCCGCTTCTTGGAGCTCGCGATTGCGCTTGTTGGCCGTTTTTGCTGCTTTCCGCTCGCTCACCCCCATAACGATCTGTTCCTTCGGTTTCGTCGGGTGCTGGAACGTGTTTGAAGCTGTGGCTTTCGGCGGTTCTACCACCGTCTCCGCCTCGGATACTGAATCTATCTGTATTAGATATACGCCCGCGGTCTCCGTGGCGTCCTTCCCTTCCGGTTGGTAACGTTTCTCGGGGCGGCTGCTCGATGGGATGAGTGACGCTCCTGGTGTGGGTGGCCTTGTCTTAAGCGCTTCGCTTGAGATCGATTGGACTTCGGCGTCGCTGTCGTCCATTCGTTTAGGCTAGCCTTATATCTCCTTTCCTCAATCTTTCGTTCGGGCGTTGTTTTGCCCGTCGCGATCGTTTGTTTTGCCCCGTCGTCCTCTTGTGTTGGTTGCCGGGCCCGTTCTTCGTCACATTCTGCCGTGCGTGACTCGACGTAAGCCTCGTCAGGACCAAACTCTAGCAGTATTTTAAAGGGCCGTCGTTCCTCTTTGTTCGCGCATCCCCATTCTACTGAGGCCAACAATGTGACCAATGCTTGGTCCCCGTCGCTTGTGGGATCTGGCACACGAAAGTTCTCAATCATTCGAACTTGTCGTCGGCGACATATTTCGTTCTTCTCTAACTCTTGGATGACCTTTCGCACTTGGTTCCTGAGCTCGTGTAGTTCGGGTGTCGCAAGGTTTGGCGCCGGTGGTGTATTGGCCAGATACTCATCTACCATTCTTGCGTGTTGCTCCATGGCGTATCTGTACCGTTGGTACTCTCGCCGTTTCTTCACTTCAGCGAGACCGCAAGCTAGGTGCTTCAGCAGCTCCGATTCCTCCATCTCCGCATAGTTGGTCGCTTGTTGTCCCCGCTGGGTCATCGTGGCTCGTGTCTTTGCGGTTGTTCCCCGACTAGTGCTCGGCTGGTATTGTTCCGTCGGTATTCCGCCTCGGTTGCTGCAGCTCGGCTGCTGTGAATCATCCCCAGGCAGTGCTGCTTCCGTTGATCCCCCCCCCCCGGCTTGGGTTTGTTCTCCTTAGCCTCGATCACCTGGACAATCTCTACATCGGGTGGTGCCCGCTCGTCGTTGTTCACCATCCCCGTCAGCTGGTCATCGATCATCTCGGGTGGGTTTGGTATCAAGGCTGGTCGATGACTATTCACCTCCCCGACATCCATCGGCAACTGCTCGACTACTTCGACATCCGTCGCTGGTCGGTCATTCGCATCGCCTTCCATGTTCGAAGTTACAACCGATGTGCTCTCACTGCTAGCTGTGGAGCCACTGGGCTCTGCGAATCGTCGCTCCTGCCTCACTCGTGCGTCTGCGTGGTTTGTCCCCACTACTACGACGCGCCTGCGCAGTCGACCGTCGCTCTCACCCCACTTGGCGAAATTCGCACCGAAAAAATTTTCTCGGCGACCCCTCGTGTGTGTGCTCGTTTTACTCGGCTCGGTCAGCGCTTTTCGATAGGCAATATCCTTTTTTGCGTTTGTTTTTTCACATCCAGGACTCACGCTATGTTTGCGCTCGTGTGGTGTAACACCGTATCGAATACAATTATGTTTTCCGTGCCTCGTTGCCTTTTCAAAGTTTCTCACGTGTCTTTTTCTCGGCGATTGCATTCGTCTCGACGATCTTGGTCTCTTCTTCGCCCCGTTCTCCTTCCGCTTGCCCGCGCTTTCGTATTCGGACTCCTCGTCGGTCGTATTTCGCGTCACTGTCTTTGCTCGCACTGGCCGGTTCACTTGACGCGGTTCATCACGCGACGCGATTTTATCGTCGAATTTCACACGTTTTCCCGTGCACTCACTCGATCTTTCGCGACTCTCGTCACTCTTCAGTGTCACTTCATTCGTCGGACCGATGATTGTTACGGATTCGTTATCACTGTCGGTTTCGCGGTAGCTCACCTCATTCCGTTTCACTCGCGGCTTCGTTTTCCTCGGCACTATTTCAGGGCTCGGTGGCACATAGTCAGTATCGTCTGTGTTGATGTACACGGCATTCACTGCTTTCGCTGATTCTTCCTTGATGATCTGCTCCCCGTCATCCTTGGTCTTCCGGATGTTCGGCTCCTCGTTATCTCTGCATTTCGGAGCGTTTGGCTCCCCGTCATTTTTGACTTTTGGGACGCCCGTCTCCCCGTCATTCTCTTGAAAGCCCGCTTTGCTAACTGCATCTCGTGGATCTCGGAATATTCCGTTTTCTTCCGGCTGACGCGTTATTGCACAGCACTCTTGCTCGCTCTCCTCCGAAGATTGTTCGTTGGTTTCCTCTTCGTGTTGATTTTCGCCGTTCGCCGTGATTGCCGTGAGGTTTCTTCCTCGTTCGGTCTGGCGTGGCTGCGTTTTGTCGCGATATCCCGTCCTCGGGGTATCTTTGTTTCTCGTATACTTGGTGGTTCTTGTTTTGCCCTCGTTATCGTCACTGTCTGGCAATTCCACAATGTCGACATCTCCTATCTTGGCTTCGGATGCGTCCGACTTTCGCCAGCTGGCAGACTTGGTTTGCGACGAATTTTTCGCCGCGTCGCGTCGGGCGAAATTGTTAGATCGGGTGTCATCCTTGGCGTAAGGTGTCCTCGTGTTACCACGATATCCTGGATTGTCCGTGCGATAATTATTGGGCTTGTCCGGAGGTTTGCGCGCTTCGACGCGCAACTTCCTGGTTGCTCTTTCGTTTTCCAAGGTGTCGAGCATGTCGATCATCTCGTTAACGTTTCGGACCACTGACGGTCGTAGTTCGCGCGCGATGTCTCCGTCAAAGTGCTCGCGCACAGTTTGCACTATTTCTTCGTCCGACATCGGCGGAATCAATGTTCTGGCCTGTCTGGCCATGTCCAATGCGTATTCGGTCATGGTATATTCTCCGGGTTTGTATTTTCCGAAGTACACCATCTGTCGAAATCTCATCTGGGCTTGGCATCCCCAGAAATGTTTTTTGCATGCTTCTTTGATTTCATAGATGTCATCCGCTCGCTGTAACTCGTACCATTGGCTCGCGGCACCTTTCAAGCATTTTCCGAAGTAGAAGAATTGCTCCTCTTCGGACACGTTTTCGTAACGTGCGAGTTTCTCGAACTTTTCCAAGAACCGGATTGGGTTCTGCATGTCCGTTTTGCCTTTGTACGATAAATCGTCGAAAGGACTTTTAATCCAGCCACCTCTCGGCAGTCGGGCTTGTAACGGTACCATTTCTATCATCTTCCCTCCGCGTGTACTCTCGTCGTCGTACGCTCGCTCGCCCGGTTGTGCGGTACTCCGACCGGCCGGGCCGCGATCCGTATTGTTTGTAACAACGGAATCACGCCTCTGTCGTTGAATGGTTCGCATTTCTTCCAACTCCGCGGTCAGCTGTTGTATCTGCTGCATCATTTGCCGTTCGTTTTCGGTCATGGTGTCAGCCATCTTTTCTTTACTGAGGTCGACAATTTCTGTTTCGTCTCCCCCGTCGGTTGTATCTATCAGCGGTTGATTTTCGTCAATCCGTCGATTTTCTTCTTCTTGCCTGCGCAAGATTTCTTCCTCCGTGAGTGCCGGTCCGTCAGACCTGGTGAACACTCTTCTCGGTGTATGTCCCATTGTTGACATTTGGCTCGAGCGTATACAACTCGTTTTGCCTTTTCTCTTCGCCTTTGGCCCTATTCTGACCGCTTTGGCTCACTTATGCTCGGGGAACCAGCGTTTCTCCTTGTACGTCCGTGCGAGATTGCAACACGTTTGTCATAGGACGTGCGCGGTACGTTGCGTTACGCCCTCGTGTTCGTTGTCGCCCGTTGTAATGACGTCTCGGAACTTTCGTCTTCAATTCCCTCGATGATCTTCTTTCTTCTATCTTCTATCTTCGCTCTTGGCGCTTCTTCTTTCTTGAAGTTCGGATACGGATATCTTCTGGCCCGCGATTGATTCATCCACTACGCGATCGTACAGCTTTTCGTGAGAGTTGTTATGCCGCCTCGGCGTTACTTGCCGCACGACCTCAACACTTTTCGCGCACGTTGTCAACACGCGTGTGCACTTTATCACGGTTGCCTCACTTATCCCGTTCGCGAAATCTTCCTGTTGTCGTGATGCTGTCGTAATCCTTACGCGCACTCACTGGTTCAGAACACCGCTGACACTTACGTGTCCTGTCACGGTCGCCATTTTTGAGATGATTCGGAGTGTGGTCGGTACCTTCAGCTCTCGGGTGTCTCCTACCCTGCAGGTTCCGACACGTCTATCGGCCAGCCTGTGTTTCTTCGCGTTCCTCGGTGCTCTTCTACTGTGACCGGACGGTACGTGTTGAGCCCGATTCCGGCGGATAATATTCCTATCAAACGGTCGCCACTCGGTTTTACCTCAGACTACCGAGAAGGTAAGTTCGCATCAACGCCCCGATTATTCGCAAGACGCTAATAGGAATTATTTGTTTCAGAAAGATGTCCCTGATGGATCACCGTTGCTGCTTCTCATCCCTGGATCCTCGCTTTACATCGCATACCAGATAGAGGTAAGTAAGGATAATTCAATTATATCCTAATTATTTGAATTTTATTTCAGACTGATGTCCCTGTTGGATCATCGTTGCTGCTTCTCTTCCCTGGATCCTCGTTTTACATCGCATACCAGATAGAGGTAAGTAATTATAAAATAATTATGTGACAATTATTTTATATTTTGTTGCAGATCGACGCCCGGAATGGATCGCCGTTGCCGTTATCCGTCTCTGGATCCTCGCTTTACCTCGCATACCAGATATGGATAATTCCCGATAATTATGTTTTAATCGACGAGCCGTCTCTCCCTACATCGGCTTCTAGGCCTCGTCATCATCATTCTCACTTTCTCCCGACGGCGACTCGAAGTCGTCGGAAGGCTGTTCCACCGGACCGATCGGGAACTTATAATTTCGAAATTCCGCGATCGCGTCTGTTATCGGAGGAAACGCGGGAGTCATGAATTGCAACTGTAGTGCCGACATTAGCGGCGTGGGCGGCATGCATGGGAGTCCGGTCTCCCTCGGCAAAGATGTCGCTGCCGGGTCTCCTTGAGGCGGCTGCGCTCCTTCCGCCGCTCGTCCTTCTTGTGCCGCGCGTGGCTCCGCATCTGTTAATCTGCGCAATATCACCCGGGGTGACTGTTTTATCAGGCGCTGCGGCTGTAAGGAAGTGCCCGGTCGCAAGGGCTCACGCTGGAAGTTTCTTTATTTTTATTATGCGTGGAAAGCACACACCACACACACACACACACACACACACACACACACGGGGGGGTGCGGGGGAGGAAAAGGCCGAAGGCCCCACCCCGCCGGCAGGCAGCGTGGACCTTGCTTTACAACATAAAGTACATGCTAAGTTGTAAAGCGAAATTATAAAGTACATGCATGGGGGGAGGGTTGCAGGAGAGAAAAACCTTCCTGTTCACGTGCGCTCACGCATGTAAGCCCCCTTGCACCCCTCCATGCATGTGCTTTATAATTTTGCTTTACAACTTAGCATGTACTTTAAGTTGTAAAGCGAAGTCCACGCTGCCTACCGGCGGGGTGGGTGCGGGGAAAGGGGGGGGCCAAAGGCCCCCCTCTCGCACCCCCCCCCGTGTGTGTGTGTGTGTGTGTTTGTGTGTGTGTGTGTGTGTGCGTGTGTGTGTGCGTGTGCGTGTGCGTGTGCGTGTGCGTGTGCGTGTGCGTGTGCGTGTGCGTGTGCGTGTGCGTGTGCGTGTGCGTGTGCGTGTGCGTGTGCGTGTGCGTGTGCGTGTGCGTGTGCGTGTGCGTGTGCGTGTGCGTGTGCGTGTGCGTGTGCGTGTGCGTGTGCGTGTGCGTGTGCGTGTGCGTGTGCGTGTGCGTGTGCGTGTGCGTGTGCGTGTGCGTGTGCGTGTGCGTGTGCGTGTGCGTGTGCGTGTGCGTGTGCGTGTGCGTGTGCGTGTGCGTGTGCGTGTGCGTGTGCGTGTGCGTGTGCGTGTGCGTGTGCGTGTGCGTGTGCGTGTGCGTGTGCGTGTGCGTGTGCGTGTGCGTGTGTGTGTGTGTGTGTGTGTGTGTGTGTGTGTGCGCTTCCCACGCATAATTAAACTAAAGAAACTCCCAGCGTGAGACCTAATTGCTTGAATGCTTGGTTATTCTGCACGATTTAACTGTATAATGATTTTCGTTAAAGCAGGGCATACACACGTGTGTGTGCCTTGTTTTAACGAAAATCACAACTTCTATAAAGCAGGACATACACACATGTGTGTGTGCTCATGATCGCTACACCACCCAAAGATGTTAGGTGATAGAATTTAAATAACATATTGTCAGAAAAAGTTAGTAGATTTAATAATTCAGTATGATGTTTTGGCAGTTACAATTAAGTGTAGTAAATGTAGCAATGATATTAATATCGATAAAGAGATATTAATGTATCGATGTACAAAACGGTACTATGTAAAAAATGTACACAAGAAACGTGTGTTCAAGCAGTGCTGGTACATGGTTCTTGATCTCTGGATGACCCTGGCTGGTCCTCAGAGGTGAATGTTGGAGGATATATTTCGGCGATGATCTCAAAGAATTTTTTAATTCGTTCCAGACGGCTATAGGCGCGTTTGAAAAGAAATTCGCACAAATATCCAAGGACGTGATCCTCCCTGGTTCCGTACCTTGGAATATTGCCGCGAACTTCTCTCCAAACACGCTCTATGTGCTGCGTATGAGCGCCTGAAATTGGAAAAATTTATTAGATACAAGGAATAATATAATATAATATAATTAACAACTGTACAATTTCGATTATTTTAATATATATATTAATTTTAAACATCTCTCACCGCTTTCAGGATCGACAAAGTTAAAGGAATGGTTAACTGTCGCATGTTGGAAGCCCTCATTGTTAGGCAATTATAGGACTTCCAACAATCTGACATGATCGTAGTGCCTGGCAGTATCCTTGATACATGCCAGGAGTGTAGTTTCCGTCCGATTCTGAACTGGAACGATGAAAATTTTCTTTGAGCCTCGCTCATATCCTCCGAATATCCAATTACCTGCTCTGACGAGCCGACCACGAATTTTTGCCTCGTCAATTTCGACTATGTGTGTCCTGGGCCACCAAGTTTCTCACTATGCTATTCAGCCCAGAACACACAGACCTGTAAAAAAAAATTATAATCATTTTTTATTTCATACATTACTATATATTTTTGAAGAACATATATGCAGTACGTATATTTATGAACATGTTAAAATATAATTACCTCTCGGCAAAAATTGAACCAATCTACAATCGTGGTCGACGACGACACGCCAGTTTCAGCCAGAGTGTCATCTTGACGTGGATGTCGCAACATAAAAAAACATGCAACAATTTTGCATATTGTTGCCACGTCAAGATGACTTTTGCCGAACCAAGTATCTGCTTTGGCATCTTTGTCGAAATCGCACTGCATCGAGACACGTTTCTTGTGTATATTTTTTACGTTGTACCGTTTTCTACATCGGAACATCAATGTCTCTTTATTGATATTAATATCACTGCCACATTTACTACACTTAATTGTAGCTGGCAAAACACCATGCTGGATTAAAAAATCTACTAACTTTTCTTGGAAATATGTTATATAACCAAACTCTAGCAAGCCCAACATTGTTGCGTGGCGTCAAGCGTGCGATTACTTGTCGCGTGTCTAACAATAACATTGTTGTGCTTCATTTGTTTAAGTTCGCTAATTTCAAAATTTGTGCATTCAACTGCGTGTGGCTACGGAGCATGCGCGTGTGGCCACTGAGCATGCGCATATGCCCCCGCGGGGCATGTTTATGTTGCTATCAGTCGTTACATCTCGTCGGTATGACAGGAATCATAACCTGATTCCTGTCAACTTTAACGATTAATATCTCGCGTCGCGGGGCAGAGCGACACTTTTTTCTGCCAGGTTCTTTTGTTTCGTGTAAAAACGCGTCGATTGAGCCTAAGTTCATCAAAATCGGAGGTGAGGGGTGTAAACTGAATAATTACCGTTTCTTCTTTCTCTTCGATGTAGCATCCTTCTCCTCCTCCTTCCCGCGCTGTTGAACGGATAGCGGTTCGATTTTCGCGTCAACGTCGCTCTCCGTCGGCTCCTTTTTTTTCACCGCAATCAAGCTCGAGTTGTCAACGATCTTTTTCAACGGCCCGATGAGAGGTTTAAAGTGCGTGTCCAACTCAATGTCCTTCTCGATCTTACCGGTCTTCAAAGCGCGAAGTTTCTTGCGAATCGAATTACTCGTCTTCGCAATCTCTTTCACGACCTTCTCGCGTTCGCGAATATTTTCGCTTTCGTCGATTGCAGCTATCGCGGAAAAAAAGCAGAGTGTCGATCTCTCTCTGTAACGCTAACGTTTCACCTCCGACGAGGTATCGGCAACGACTGATCGCTTTTACGGTATCGCGAACACGTTAAATCCTTTTCTGCATCGGCCGTTCAAAAGCGCGCTATCCTTGTCTGTCCTTGTCCTTGTCTATTGAGAATTACTCTCTCACAGCGTCTTGCTTATCGCACGCTACGTCATCGAAGACGAAGATCGAGTTTGGACGCGCGTCGCTCGGTGGAATGACGTCACTGTTATTGGAGAACGTAAAGTAGCCAATTTCGTCGATCGATGTCAATAAATTCTTCAGATATCCATATTTCGGCTGTTGCAGCAATTTCGAGTACACGTACACGTTTTCGAAACGTACACCGTACGGACTTTCCAGCAAACTAATCAGAACGTTGGTTTTACCGCAATTCGAAGGGCCGCAAATGGTCGCGCGTATAGTAGTCGGTAACATCGTACCGTGCTTGCGTTTCTCCACGTTGCCCCCCATCGACCGTGATCTGTCGTCGCAATTCGTCACGCGAATCGCCAACGGTTGTCGCACGATGCTCATTTCTTTTCACACTGCCGACTTTCTGGCTGACTCGAACGCCTATTTATAGGCGAGCAAAACCGCAAAACGCTTAGTAGCAAAAATGTTCGTCCTACTGTCGTGACCTTCCGATATTCGCGACTTGAACACCGAACAGCTGCAGGTTGTGCCGAAAGCCGTTCTGCTGCAAACGTGCGGCGATCACGTCCACTACGTGTGGGACAAGCTTCCGGAACATATAAAGGCGGATTTGGAGGTTAAGACATATCGTCGCTGTTAGGAACATTACAATCAACCGTGGCAGCAAACGCATATCGACGGTCCCGCGCCAATGATAAAGGATTGCGGCGAATGTCAACGAAAAAAAAATGGTGGAGACTTGTTAAACCGCGCGATAAACGCCCTTCCGTTCGAATTACACATTCCCAGCTATCAATTTTGCGGTCCGGGAACTCGTTTACAAGAACGATTGGCGAGAGACGATCAAGGTATTAATCCATTGGACGCGGCGTGTCGCGAGCACGACATAGCCTATTCGCGTAACCGCGATCTCACCGAGAGACACGCGGCGGACGAGATACTCGCTGCGGAAGCGCAAAAACGCATTACCGCGAGAGATTCGACTCTCGGAGAGAGAGCTGCCGCTACAGCCGTCTGGGCAACCATGAAGCCTAAGACAAAGCTCGGAATGGGCTTGAAAACGAATAAATAAAAAACGGTGAAGAAAAAAAACTAGCGAAAAAACGGATACTTTCGACAGCGAAACGAGGCAGCGTATTGCCGATTCTATCGTTGTTGGGAATTCTCGGTTCTCTGGCCGGCGGAGCGGCGAGAGTCGTAAAGGCCGTGAACGATAACAAAGCCGCGCGGCGTCAGCTGGAAGAGATGCAACGTCACAATCGCGCCGTGGAAGGTCGCGGACTTTATCTCGCTCCGTACAAATATGGACGAGGGCTGTATCTCGGCCCGCACAAACGCGGGCGAAAAGTAGCGTCGAAAAAAAAACGTCAAAAAGACGTTAAACATGCCCTCGGATATTGCGACTAACGTACAATTGAATCGACTGGCAAGGCGTATGCGCGTACCATTCTTCAGAGGTGTTTTCATGCGTGATTCGTTATCGATCGGCGGTGTACGTCGAAACGAGAACGGTATTGTAAATTTGGACGCAGCGGGTCCCGGTACTCATTGGGTAGCGTACGCGAAGAGGGAAGATCGAATCGTATATTTCGATGGTTTCGGCAATCTTCGACCGCCGAAAGAATTGGTGCGATATTTCGGGCCGAGCGTGACAAAGATTGAGTACAATTGCACGTTTTATCAGCGATACAATTAGAACATCTGTGGACAATTGTGCCTGCGATTTTTCCGAACGATCGACGCTAATTCAAAGCCTGACGGTGCGCCGTGGTGACTCAGTATTCGTTAACGGTTTCCGCCGACAAGTCTATAACGTTCACGCTGACCGTGAAGAGCAGCATTCTCGCGGAGCACTATTTTCCCGCCGTGGATCTGAGCGACGGTGACTACGAACTCGGTCTAACGTGTTTTGAGACTTATCACACGATTCCGAACGTGAATTCTTTGATCAATAATTTTTATTTCGACGAGGATGACACAGAAATTACGATTCCCGAGGGATCGTACGAGATACGCGCCATACATGAGTTTTTAAAACGCGAAATTTCACGAAAACGCCCGCGTCGCGTAAATTGTTCCAATGATGATCGTACGTCGGTCGCGAATATCGCGCGAGAGGCGACTGTTCGCGCAAACGGCTACGAAGACGAGGCCGCGAAATACCCAATAGTGCTCCGCGCAAATTACAATACGATGAAGAACGAGATCAAGTGCGCTTTCAGAGTGATCTTTAACAAACCGAACAACGTTGGATCGCTGCTGGGATTCTCGTCGAAGCGTATGTTGCAGCCGGGACAATGGCACGAATCGGACGCGTCGATTAATATTATCAACGTAAATCCGCGTGGAGTGTAACGTGACCGCGGGTGCGTACAGCAACGGCAAACGTGTTCACACGATACACGAATTTTCACCGAGCGTACCACCGAGATATAAGATATCAGAAACGCCGGCGCAGATCATTTACCTGCCGATCATCGCGCGAAGCGTTACGGATCTAACGATACGCGTCACAGATCAAGACGGACGATTGCTCGAGTTTCGAGAAGAGATCACCGTCAGATTGCACGTACGATGGCGACAGCGATAACGCGCGACGTATGACATGCTCGTGTTGAACGACTCGGAGCACGCGACAGATAAGAATATCTTTACGACTGCGACGATCGACGATATCATCAAATCGAGATTCGGTGATGTTAAAACAGAGACGAGAAAGAAGCTCAACGCATCGAACGTTAAATTTTTACAATCTCTGGGATTCGCGGTACGAAACATCTGAACGATGACTGAAATTCTTAACATCGGAGGCGAGCCGGTCTTTGACGATTGCATCTTCAAGATCGAGACTCACACGTACAATTCGTACGCCAACACAACGTTCGAGTATAGCGACGTGATACAAATACCCATTCAACAGCAGGATCTGTATACGTTGCCGTGCGAAAGTTTTCTCTAAGACAACAATTGTCTGGTGGGAAGTCTCGCGTTGAAGCCTACTGTCAAACTACTCAAGATACAGTGGCGAATGCCTCACGTGGTATTGAGCGAGGTCAACAAACTGTCGATGCTGCGCGCCTTGGAAAACGGACGATATCTAAGTATGGATTTCCGTTCGTGGGATCTGTACGAATATCTCCTGTTGCAGAACACGACCAAGCACTCGTGGACCATTAAGACCGCGATTCAGCTCGAGAAACCACGATACGTCGTCTTCGCTCTGCAAACGGGTCGGAAGAACGTTATGTCCGCGGACACGAACCGATTCGACGACTGCAAATTGACCAACGTGAAACTCTACCTAAACTCGGAAGTCTATCCGTACGACGATTTGAATTTGGACTTTGGTAAACACAGATGGGCGATTCTGTACGATATGTACGCGCGTTTCTGCAAGGGCTGTTACGGATACGAATATCTCGAGCCGAGTCTCACCGTTTCGACTTTTCTACGTAACGGCCCGTTCGTGATCATCGATTGCTCTCGACAAAACGTATCCGTCAAAAACGCCACCGTGGATGTCAGACTAAAATTCGATTGCATGGAGAACGTAACGCCGAATACCTCCGCGTACTGTCTCATCATACACGATCGCGTGATCGAGTACAATCCGTTGACCAACGTAGTGCGCAAAATAGTCTGAGTGTTCTTTAACTCCCGATACAAATTTATGAGAAGGGAAAAAAAGGGAGCAAAATATAAAAATCAGAGTGTCGCGAAACGCGCGTCATTCCTCTCGATTCACGGATCGAAGAAAGAGAGATATCTCTTCATGCCCGCACTAACGTTCGTCGAACTGCAAGGTTTCGTCGTCGGAATAAAATTTGTCGTGAAGGAGGCGGCGGTGCTGAGAAACGGGGCCGTTCTGGCACATTACATCTTTACATGCCCCATGCCGTGGAATCTCCTCATAAAATCCGACAAATAGTGCGTTTCCTGGTTGATTCGCGATCACCATGGATTACGATGGGAAGACGGAAACGTGCCGTACAGCAAGGTGAAGCGTTTAATTACGTCGGCCGTGCTCGGTAAGGAAGAAGACAACGACGACGACGACGACGACGACGACGAGATGCCGACTCTCGTGTACATCAAGGGATGCCAGAAACGAGAATGGCTGGTGGATCTGCTTGAGAATAAAGCGAGAAAAGACCTAAACATCAAGACTCTGGATGCAGATTACAGAGATATTGAACCTTTAAATATTCTAGATGCTACCAATACTATGTGATGTGGAAAACACGTTAAGAATTGCGCGTTGCAAAATGTATTAAAAATATTTAACTGGTGGTCAAAACGCCAGAAAAAATTGTCATTTTTTTTTTAAATAAATTGTATATGTATGTGTAAATTTTACAATGTTTTATTTCCTTTCCCCCATTAGTCGATAGTGTACAAAATTAAAGAATAAGTAGGTATACGTGACGAATTCTAACTCGATAGCTTCGAAGGGGGTATCAGGTTTCAGCGAACATGTCTGAACATGTGTCGCGGTTGATGTCATGCGGAAGGGAGAGGGGGAGATACGTCTTAATAAAAAAATCATCCTACTTTGGTCCCCTCTCCTAAATTTCAGAGCGCTGATTGCGCGTTCCTGAAACATTAATTTCCCCCTCCTTCATTATAGTTTTGGAAGTTGCCGCGTATATTCGATTAATTTTATACGACTAGTCTCGTATCGACTGCTTGTGCGAACGGTGTTCACTTCTCATAATCGAGAGAAAGAATGTATTCCGTTGAAAGAAGCAATGGCGGTAACAGTGGCAGTAGACGTATGAATTATTACGTGCCGATTCCCGATATTGAAACTGCAACGTGTGGAAAACAAGTAAGTTTTTCGTTTTTTTTCTTAAATTATAAAGCTTTATATTTTTTTTAAATTGCAAATTATAAATTGTATTATTTTTTATTACTAATTTTGTTATTTTTTACAGCATTTTGTTGAAGCGCCGCGTGGTTCGTATACATACTCAGCAGACGATACGCGTTGACGGTTACGGAATAAAAATTCCTTGAAGTTGGCGTTAACGTGGGTCCACCGAGTTACGTGGAGATCGCCGTAGGAGATCATCGAGGAACGGAATTGATACTGTCCCTCAAAACGTGGAAGGGATTCTACGAACAACGACGGAACATTCAGAATTTCATTCGATCCTGTAAAGATACGTGTGATTTTATAAGCGTTGGACCGCTAACATTGAGAATTTGTACGATTAACGGTGTCAAACTCGTACGTCTCGAGTCTTTAAACGTACGCTTAATGATGACCAAATCGACGTTACACCGTATGTTCGATCTTGATCTGTGCATCGACGCGATGTTCCATCGATTGAGTATAATTGTCGAAACGGTCGATGTCAAGTTCAAGCAATTCTCCAAAATCGCGTCCACTGTAACGGATCCTACGCAAGTATTGAATGTAATACGCGATAGCGATGCCCTCGATAAACATCAGCTCGTCGATTGTTAGCTCGCACCTTTGTTTTTTAGTGCGCTACCGTACTACGTAAAAAAACAAAAAATTTGTAAAAGAAGAAAAATAAAAAATGTATTTTTTTAAATATAAATCATGACTTAATTTTTTCACACGCATTTCCATTCGAACCGTATATGCGACGTTCGACTCGAACCACTCAGGCCGCTTGAAATTTAAGGTGTATCGTATATCGTAAACTATGAAGCCATGCTCCGGCGACGCTCGACTATGTGGTGTCGATGCTCCAACGAATCCTTTCTCGCTATTGTAATGCTAGATATATTTTATCTTAATTACTTTTCTGAGCTTTGGTTCAGTTTTCTGCAGTTAGTTAAGTCAGTAGTGTGAAAACGTTCGCAAGTAGAGCACAGTGTAAGAAGAAGAAATGGAAAGATATTACATAATCGAAGAGTGCATAGAAATCGTTTACCCCGCCGTAGGAGTATGTATATACCTAATACCGTTGCGTGCGTGTCGCCCGGTATGCTTTTAGAACTCCAAGCTGAAGCGTGCAGCGAGCAGTCTTTTAATAAACGATCGTCGTTATTTTCGTGAGTGCGCGAGTGTGAATAAGTGTCTGAGAGAGTCACGGACTCACTGTCGACCTGGGCGTAACATTTTTTGAAAAAGCATATTGGGCGGCAACAATACATAACTGTATATTATATATATATTTTTTAAATTAATCATTCTGTTAACGCTACAGTGGATATGGGTTGATAACGTGCCGGTGCGCGTGATCCGCCTTTACAATATGGCGAGGGCTCGGATCCCTCACAGACAGGTGTGTATAAATATTTTTTTCACAAATTTAAAATTTTTTAAATTTTTTAAAATTTTTTTATATTATTTATATCATTTTTTTATCATTTTATATATTTCGATAAAATTCGAATTCGTGGATTTATCAACATACATCACCTCCGTTTGATACGCTGGTTCAGAAGAGTGGATTCCGAATATAACGAAAAAATCTGGGACATTTTGAGAGACGAAGACATTTTCGGATTACGAAGACTATTTATTATGTAAAATAAATTTGACATTGAAGATGAAGAGGTGTGGTAATTTTCCAAATTTTAAAATTTTATGAATAAATATTTTTATGCTTAATTCCATATATATCATTTATTATTCATTTTTCCGCTTTCTTTACTATTATTAAGTTTATTTCATAACAATAATATTTTAAATAATAATATGTATTAAATTAAATCCGCGCCAGGAAAAGAGAACGCCAACGAGAAAACGCGCGAGAAAACGGGGGAGAGACAAAGGAGGTCGGGAGCAAGAGAGAACATCAATGAGGGGGAACGGGAGCGAGAGAAAGGCCGCGAGCGCGCCGTGTGACGTCACGCGGACCGACGTGGCCGTTGGACGCAGACCCCCATCCTCCCGCGGCGCACCGCCGATAAACTTTCAGCAGCCGAACGGCGCCCGTTAGCCTTTGTAATACCCCGTGCCGATAAAGTGACGACCCCCCTCCGCAGACCACCTCAGCCTAAAACGTGGATACCTACCCCCCCTTCGTCCTAGAACGCGGACACCTACCCCCCCCCCCCGCGGACCGCCCTTGGCGTAAAACGCGGACACCACCCCCCCCCTCGGCGGTACACCTTGTCAACGAGAGATATGTTTATTAATATTTAATAAACAATATGTCCCGACACTCTCGCCGACCCCCCCCCCAACACCCTCTCGCCCTCAAATACCCCCCATCACCCCCTCGCCCGCGGTACCCCCCCATCACCCTTTCGCCCGCGGATTTCCCCCCCCCCCACAGATCCACTAGTTGGAACTGTCAAAACACCTCCTACTACTCGATTAATTTTATACGATCAGTCTTGTCGCGATTGTTTGTACTGACGGTCAACTTCTCAGAGCCTAGAGAGCGAAAATGTTCTTCTTTGAAGGATGCAACAGCAGCAGCAGCAGCAACGGTGCAAAACGCGTGAATGCCGTAAATTATTACGTTGAAATTCAAACGTATGAGAATAAATGTAATAGTTAAATTTCGTTTAGGAGAAAAATAACATATAGAGCCTCCCCCAGTTTTTATATATTTGCAAATTGTAATACTTACGATAAATAAAACTAATTTAATTCCCTTTATACAGCATTTCGTTGGACCGTCGGGCGGTTCGTATACTCGGCAGACGATACGCGTTGACAGCTACTGGATACAAATTCCTCAAAATTAGCATCAACGTGGGTTCACCGAGTTACGTGGAGATCGCTGTTGGAGATCATCAAGGAAAGAAACTGCTGTTATCTCTCGAAACGTGGAAGGCACTCTACGAGCAACGACGATACATTCAGAATTTTTTTTGCAATGACTATGGACAAAGATGTCCATAGCTTTATGAACGTTGGACCGCTAACGGTGAGAGTTTGTACGTCGGTTAATAACGTCAAACTCATACGTCTAGAATTTGTAAACGTACGCTTGATGAAGACCAAATCGACATTGCATCGTATGTTCGATCTCGATCGGTGCATCGATGCGAGATTCGATCATTTGGTCAGAATACTTGCAGCGGTCGATGCAAAGTTTGCGCAGTTTTCCGATATCGCGTCCACTGTGACGGATCCCAAGGAAGCGTCGAATGTAATATACGCTAGCGATGCGTTCAATACAAATCAGCTCATCGATTGTGAGCTCGCAACTTTAGTTTTTTAGTACGTAAGATATATTATGTAAAAAGAGTTAAATAAACAGGCTTTTTTACACCTAAATAAACGGTGTAATTTTTTTGCGTGCATGTCCATCCCTACCTAAATTTTATTATCGCTTCTATGCGGTCGATCATCGTCGATCCGTCATTTCTTCCTTTGTCTTTTACGTACTGCATAGATAGATTGTTTTTTTAAGTATAAATCATACTATAATTTCTTCGCGCGCATTTTTATTCGAGTCGTATATGCGACGTCCGTCGGAGCATCGGCGCCTCGCTTCTATATTACGGTATGCGATACTTGTATGTAAATTCAAACAACCGAAATTCTAGCAGACGTCGGCGCTCGCCTTTGTAGCGCGAGACTTCGCTGGAAGCGACTATCAGTTTTATACACCGCCATTATATTTTTTTCTGGCGACTTCTGCAACCGTCATTAAATTCAGTCTCGTCGTGGCCGTGAACGTGCTTAAACGTGTTTCGCTTGGAAATATTTTTTTAGGATTAGTGACGCAGTTAGTCGCCTTTGTTGCATTTGTGATTTATCAAACTGTGCCTGCAAGTCAATAGTAAAAAGTTCTCAAACGTGACATTGTTTTTTGTGATTAAACTAAGTTTTTTGTGATGCCTCCGAACCTTCCCCCGTATGACGCGAAATACGTAAAATTAAGTGAAATTGAGGGAAGTATCGTAGATTTGGACGATTTTGATTTTGACGACTTTGCTGGTGATCAGGAGGAGAGGCCCGCTGCTCCCCCGCGTCAGCCACTCGGTATCGGACGCGGGCGGGCACAATTTTACGTTGAATCCCTCGCGCAGAGTCGCGCGTATCGTCCAACACCTGAGGACGAGAGATTGGCAGACGAGCTGGTGTTCGACGCGGTTCGAATTGTACACATCGCGGATTCTCCTCCTTCTCCCGTCAACCGCCCTAGCCGCCAAAATCCGCGGGAGACACTATTTACCGCATTGAGATGGATGTCGGCGGGCCACGGTCATGGGGCCCCTCCTCGCCAAAATTAAGGTAGGTTTTTCCACGCGGCCCGACGCGCACCCTCGCGCGGGCCCGCGGGGCGACCGCGAACGAGAACGCGGATCCCCTGCGCGGACCCGCGGCGCGACGCGGACCCCCCGCGCGGACCCGCGGCGCGACGAGGGCCCTTCTGCGCGGACCCGCGGCGCAAACCAGCGGCGCGGGTGAGTCATCCCGGTGAGTCATACAGGTGAGTCATACACGTGGTATGCCAAAGTCACCCTCCCTCCCCCTTCCCCTCGTAACCCAATACCCTGAATTTTGCTCTCCTCTATGTTCTGAGCGTCTTTCAGGGGAAGGCGCAGAGACATCACAAAACAACAAAAACTTGTTAAAAACAAAATCACACAAAACCGTCCGAACACGTGCAGTCTACATCCATTCGCGGATTCGATGAAACTGAATTCAATGACGGTTGCAGAACGGAGAAGTCACCAGAGAAAAATATAATGACGGTGTATAAAAATATAATGATAGTCGCAATACATCTCGCACTACAAAGGCGAGCGCCGACGTCCGCCGGACCATCGGCGCCTCGCTTCTATGTTACAATATGCGATATTCGTTTGTAAATTCAAGCAGCCGCAGCCGGAGTACTGGCGGACGTCGCATGTACGGTTCGAATGGAAATGCGTGCGAAGAAATTATGTAGTAATTTATATTTAAAAAATTCATTTTTATTTTTCTTCTTTTACATATTTTTTTGTTCTTACGTACTACGAAAGCGCACTAAAAAATAAAGCTGCGAGCTCACAATTGACGAGCTGATATTTATCGAAGGCATCGCTTGTCCTTTAGAATAAATAATTGGAATAGAAAGATAATAAATTTTTTATCATATAAACATTAATTTATTTATTATGTGTCGCATCGTATACAATATTAACTAAAGCATAAGCTAATAATTCGCAATCAATAATCGAATTTTTGTCAAAAACGTTGCGCAAGTTTCTAGCTACGTCACATTTATCGGTTATACAATTTCTTCGTAAAATGGTTACAAATTGATTAAATTTCACATTTACCTCATTTGTATTTTGATACAGCTTGAAATATTCATGTTCGACGCAGTGCTCGAATTCGAATAAGAAAAGTACGGTTGATGATTTCATATACATGCAATTATTATGTAATATAAGTTTTACAACACTCGCATCACGTATTTTTACGAGTTCTATAACCAGATCTCGAATCGACACTGATGAAGGTGCGGTTGACTGCAGGAGTCGTTCGATATCCGCGTTTTTCAATTAGCGCTGTCCACTTTGTATGAGCCAACACTATCTGATTTCCTCGGTTATCACTGAGAAGTAGTTCCACAAAGGATACAGGTCAGTAGTTAGGGCATTCCAACTCGGGAGCTCCGAGGAGGGGTGAAGAAGGGGGGTATCGAATTTCGCGTAGGGGGGGAAGGGGCGGAGTATCGGGTTACACAAGAGTATCAGATTACTAGAAGATAACGCGGTAATGAGGGGAAGGGAAAGGGGTGGGGTATCGGGTTACACAAGGGTATCAGATTACAAGGAGATAACGCGGGGGTGAGGGGGAAAGGGAGGGGCGGGATATCGGATTTCAAGGATATTGGATTTCAAGGATATCGGATTTCAAAGATATCGGATTTCAGGAATATCGGATTTCAGGGATATCGGATTCGCGTGGGAAGGGGGAAGGGAGGAGTTGACCTTGACCTTAATTTCGGTGAGGAGGGGCCCCATGGCCGCGGCCCGCCGACATCCGTCTCAATGTGGCCAATAATGCCTCCCGCGGATTTTGGCAGCCAAGGCGGTTGACGAGAGGAGGAGGGCCCGCGATATGCACAATCCGAACTACGTCGAACACCAGTTCGTCCGCCAATCTTTTGTCCTCCGCTGTAGGACGATACGCGCGACCTTGCGCGAGGGCGTCGGCGTACAATTGTGCCCGCCCGCGTAAGATACCGAGTGGCGTGCCCACCTGAGCTGCCGGGAGCCGGAGCGCGGGTGGCTGACGCGGGGGTTCGGGAGCAACGGCCCCCCCTTATGAAAATGTGTCCTTGAGTGCTCAATAGCGGTCAGTAGGAATGTATGGTTGCCCTACAGTTGCAATGCCAATTATATGGAAAAGTTAATGGAAAAAATTGAGTGGCAATAAGATGAATAGAAACGCAATGGCAAGATTCGAATGACAACTTTTTCCATACAGGCGTAATGGAAACTGCTAATGGCTTATGAAGGTTAAAACTTGTGTATGGAACTTGCAATGCGAATTATATGGAAAAGTAAATCGAAAATATTGAGTGGCAATAAAATAAATGGAAACGCAATGGCAAGATTCGAATGACAAACTTTTCCATATAGGCGTAATGAAAACTGCCAATGACTCATGAAGGATAAAATTTGTATGGAATTTTTCTATCTTCAGCTAATGTTGTTCAGTGTAAATTGTAATGGAAATTCGTCAATGGTAAATGTGGCGGTTTGCGCCACCGTGGTACATAGAATCATCATCACGCCCGCGCGATAACTGTATTACCGGCAGTTCGCATCGACGCCACTAGGCGTCGCATCGTTCATGCATTCTCTCAAATTCAAGGTTCGGCACCGACTAGTATATGTATAAGGCCCCTACGGGACCGAGGCAGATAATTTCAAGCACTATTCGCTTAAGGCAAGAGCTCCTATTAGATTGTCCGTTGAACCAAAGCAATGGGAAATGAAGGCATTTATATTAAAAACAAAATAGTACCATTTATTAAAATGCCATTGAATTCTTATAGTTCCAGACGCAATGGAAATAAAGGCATTTTTGCCAAAAATAAAAATTTCCACACAAAATCCCATTGGTATTGCCAGTGTTAATACCAATGGCAACACTAATGGCAATACCAATGGCAATACCAACGGCAAAACCAGTGGCAATACCAATAGCAACACCAATAGGATTTTGTGTGGAACTTTTTATCTTTGGCAAAAATGCCTTCATTTCCATTGCGTCTGGAACAATGGAAATTCAATGGCAATTTTTTAATGGCAATGAAGTGCACATTTTTTCATAAGGGCCCTCCCCCTGATCACTATCAGAGTCGTCAATATCACATATTTTTACATATTTTGCGTCATACGGGGAGAAGTTCGGAGACATTACAAAAACAATTTAATCACAAAAAAATGTTACGTTCGAGAAGTTTGTACTATTGGCTTGCATACACAGTTTGATGAATCACAGAACACGTCCGAACACGCGTTCGTACACAAAAAAAACTCGTAAAAAATACACGTATACCAGTTTGCGCGACCACGACGAAACTAAATTCAATGACGGTTCAGACGGTTGCAGAAGTCGCCAAAGAAAAAATATAATGGCGGTGTATAAAACTGATAGTCGCTTCCACAGCGAAAAGTAAGATAAAATACGCACTACAAAGGCGAGCGCCGACGTCCACCAGAAGTCCGGCTGCTTGAATTTACAAACAAATATCGCATACCGTAACATAGAAGCAAGGCGCCGATGTCTCGGGGAACGTCGCATAAAAACAATCTATCTACGCAGTACGTAAAAGACAAAGGAAAAAAATGAAGTCATCGGGACGATGATCGACCCGATAACGCATCGAACCTGTCGAACATGTTCGTCGTAAACAACATTTTTTCAAGGAAAAGGGGATGTTATCGCGTAGACTAAATTTTCGCACTATTTTTTACGACACAGTACGCGAGACAAAGGAAAAAATGCAAAACAAAAAAAATAATCTTTCAAAGAATCAGTTAGAGCGAGAGCAAAGGGTATATAACGAGGAATAAAGCGCATCGAACCGCAGTAGTAAGATTTGAGAGCGATACATCGGTTGAAAAGTATCGAGGTTTATTTTACGGTTAAACACGTTATCACGTGCAAGTGCTGTGAAGCGATATAATAAAAGAATAGTGCGAAAGTGATCAAATATAGATCAATTCGAGCAAACCAAACGCGATCTATTGGAGCTGTCCAACCAAGTAGCTACCTTGGGTGAATTTTTCACATGGGCGCTGCAATGCGCGGAAATCGTCGAGCAGCTCGAGACACGCAGTAGTGCCAAATGTTAGCGGCTCTCCAAAAATTCAACGATCAGGATCCAGATAGTGCGCTTCATAGTTTTCGGTGTCCATGTGTAATCGTATGTTGAATTCGATGTCTAGGTGTCCCAGGTTGCCGATAACAATGTCCACATAGTGCGCTCCGTAGTTTTCGGTGTCCACGTGTATTAATGCCTTGGATTCGATGTCCACGTGTCCCAGGTTGCCGATGAAGAGGTTCAGATATCGCGCTCCGTAGTTTTCGGTGTCTAGGTGTAATAATACCTCGAATTCGATGTTCACGTGTCCCAGGTTGCCGGTGACGAAATCCAGATAGTGCGCTTTATAGTTTTCGGTGTCCAGGTGTAATTGTGCGTTGAATTCGATGTCTAGGTGTCCCAGGTTGCCGATGACGGGATCCAGATAGTGCGCTTCATAGTTTTCGGTGTCCATGTGTAATCGTATGTTGAATTCGATGTCTAGGTGTCCCAGGTTGCCGATGACGAGGTCCACATAGTGCGCTCCGTAGTTTTCGGTGTCTACGTGTATTAATATTTTGAATTCGATGTCCACGTACCCAGGTTGCCGATGACGGGATCCATATAGTGCGCTTCATAGTTTCCGGTGTCCAGGTGTAATCGTACGTTGAATTTGATGTCTAGGTGTCCCAGGTTGCCAATGACAAGGTCCACATAGTGCGCTTCGTAGTTTTCGGTGTCCAGGTGTAATAATATGTTGAATTCAATGTTTAGGTGTCCCAGGTCGCCGATGACAAAGTCCACATATTGCGCTCCGTAGTTTTCGGTGTCTACGTGTATTAATACCTTGAAATTGATGTCTAGGTGTCTCAGGTTGCTGATGACGAGGTCCACATAGTGCGCTTCATAGTTTTTGGTGTCTAGGTGTATTAATAACTTTAAATCTGAATATGTGGGTTCAGCCGATACTCCGCTAGCCTAGCAATCGTGAGCAGTTGCTCGTTTTTGCTCGTTTCCTCTCTTTTTAATCCAGGAAGTCAAAAAAGAGGAAACGAGCGAAAACGAGCAACTGCTCACGATTGCTAGGCTAGCAAAGTAGGACACGTAGATATCGAATTCGAGGTATTAATACATGTAGACACCGAAAACTACGAAGCGCACTATGTGGACCTCGTCATCGGCAACTTGGAACACGTGGCCATCGAATTCAAGGTATTAATACACCTGGACACCGAAAACTATAGAGCGTGCTATGTGGACCTCGTCATCGGCAACCTGGGACACCTAAACATTGAATTCAAGCTTGATTCATAAAAATCGACTTAAAATTTCCCTAGCGGCAGAATTAAAATTATGTCATGACATAATAAAAATCGCTGAATTAAAATTATGTCTAGACATAATAAAAATTGGACGAAAATTATGTCTAGACATAATAAAAATTGGATGAATTAAAATTATGTGTGACGTAAAAATAATTATCAAAAATATCGATACCTGAAGATATCGGTACATATACAGTTGCGAACAACATTCAGTAAGACACGCAAATAAAAATAAATAAAGAATTTTACAGTTAACGATTTATTAACATTAATCATGCTTTATTGCGATTATGTTTTATGTTGAAATTGAAAAATATATACGAGGTGTACAACTAAAAGGGTTACAGATTATTATTTTTAAAAAACTGAGCAAAATATTAAATTGTTGTTTTCTTTAGAAATAATAGTCCGTAACACTTTTAGCTTCATACCTTGTATTATATACGGTTTATGAGATTATAAGATATATTGTTTATAAGATTAAGATGCGTAACACTACAAAAAGGCGTGATATCCGTACAAAATTACCTTTTAAAAAAAAAGGTAAAATGAGCGCCAAGTACACGCATAATAGTGTATATGTATTATGTTGTTACCCTGTTATGTTGTTACCTCGAAAAAAACAAAGTGGTAGTATTATACCTCCAAATAGCTTTATCCTGTACATACTGTTTATACAATGCGTAATATACTACAAAAAGGCGTGATATCCGCACAAAATTACCTTTTTTAAAAAAAGGTAAAAAAAGGCGCCAAGTACACGTATAGTAGTGTATATGTTGTTACCTAAAAAAAAAAGAAAGTGGTAGTATTATACCTCGAAAAAACCTAAGTAACAAGTGGTAGATCAAGAGACACGGTAGTGTCTCGCGCCAAGTACACGCGGAGCGAGACCGACCGTGACTCTTTTACGCGACGCGACGGGTTGCGAGTACCCGAGATGTTGAGATCTCGATAACGAGTGAACGGATCAAGTTCTAAGTAGGCTTGATCGATAGCTTGGGGTCCAATTGGGGGGGGGGTTTCTCTCATAATATTCCGCTACGTGCCTTACGAGCGGAGATATTGCGACGCAAAGTCCAAATGTGAAAATTTATTTTTAAGATACGTCTCCTCCTAACGCTGCGATCTATCAAGAGACACGGTAGTGTCTCGCGCCAAGTACACGCGGAGCGAGACCGACCGTGACTCTTTTACGCGACGCGACGGGTTGCGAGTACCCGAGATGTTGAGATCTCGATAACGAGTGAACGGATCAAGTTCTAAGTAGGCTTGATCGATAGCTTGGGGTCCAATTAGGGGGGGGTTTCTCTCATAATATTCCGCTACGTGCCTTACGAGCGGAGATATTGCGACGCAAAGTCCAAATGTGAAAATTTATTTTTAAGATACTCCTCCTCCTCCTCCTAACGCCGCGATCTATCAGAGAAACGTCACTTTCACTTTTTCGACGCTGGCGGCGCAGGTATCGCCAGTTTCGATATCGCGCGCGTATTTCGAAATTAGGTCGATAGACTTATCGGTCAGAGGAAGATTTCTATTTAGGTAAATTAGGTATATATATAATAAATATTGAGTCAACGAAAAGAAGGTTCTCTACGCTTGGCAGAAAGTGCCGCTAGGGAATTTTTAAGTCGATTCTTATGAATCAAGCTTGAATTTGATGTCTATGTATCCCAGGTTGCCGATAACGAGGTCCAGATAGTGCGCTTTATAGTTATCGGTGTCCAGGTGTAATAATACGTTGAATTCGATGTCTACGTGTCCCAGGTTGCCGATGACGAGGTCCACATAGTGCGCTCCGTAGTTTTTGGTGTCTACGTGTATTAATATCTTGAATTCGATGTCCACGTGTCCCAGGTTGCCGATGACGGGATCCAGATAATGCGCTTCATAGTTTTCGGTGTCCAGGTGTAATAATACGTTGAATTCGATGTCTACGTGTCCCAGGTTGCCGATGACGAGGTCCACATAGTGCGCTCCGTAGTTTTTGGTGTCTACGTGTATTAATATCTTGAATTCGATGTCCACGTGTCCCAGGTTGCCGATGACGAGGTCCACACAGTGCGCTCCGTAGTTTTCGGTGTCCAGGTGTAATCGTACCTTGAATTCGATGTCCACGTGTCCCAGGTTGCCGATGACGAGGTCCACATAGTGCGCTTCGTAGTTTTCGGTGTCCAGGTGTAATAATACGTTGAATGCGATGTCTACGTGTCCCAGGTTGCCGATGACGAGGTCCACACAGTGCGCTCCGTAGTTTTCGGTGTCTACGTGTATTAATACCCTGAATTCGATGTTCACGTATCCCAGGTTGCCGATGACAAGGTCCACATAGTGCGCTCCGTAGTTTTCGGTGTCTATGTGTATTAATATTTTGAATTCGATGTCCACGTATCCCAGGTTGCCGATGACGGGATCCAGATAGTGCGCTTCATAGTTTCCGGTGTCCAGGTGTAATCGTACGTTGAATTTGATGTCTAGGTGTCCCAGGTTGCCGATGACAAGGTCCACATAGTGCGCTTCGTAGTTTTCGGTGTCCAGGTGTAATAATACGTTGAATTCGATGTCTACGTGTCCCAGGTTGCCGATGACGAGGTCCACATAGTGCGCTCCGTAGTTTTTGGTGTCTACGTGTATTAATATCTTGAATTCGATGTCTACGTGTCCCAGGTTGCCGATGACGGGATCCAGATAATGCGCTTCATAGTTTTCGGTGTCCAGGTGTAATCGTACGTTGAATGCGATGTCTACGTGTCCCAGGTTGCCGATGACGAGATCCACACAGTGCGCTCCGTAGTTTTCGGTGTCTACGTGTAATAATACCTTGAAATTGATTTCTAGGTGTCCCAGGTTGCTGATGACGAGGTCCACATAGTGCGCTTCATAGTTTTTGGTGTCTAGGTGTATTAATAACTTTAAATCTGAATATGTGCGTTCAGCCGATATTCCGCTAGCCTAGCAATCGTGAGCAGTTGCTCGTTTTTGCTCGTTTCCTCTCTTTTTAATCCAGTAAATCAAAAAAGAGGAAACGAGCGAAAACGAGCGACTGCTCACGATTGCTAGGCTAGCAAAGTATCGGCTAAACGCACCCAATGTAGGACACGTAGATATCGAATTCGAAATATTAATACATGTAGACACCGAAAACTACGAAGCGCACTATGTGGACCTCGTCATCGGCAACTTGGAACACGTGGCCATCGAATTCAAGGTATTAATACACCTGGACACCGAAAACTATAGAGCGCGCTATGTGGACCTCGTCATCGGCAACCTGGGACACCTAAACATTGAATTCAAGCTTGATTAATAAAAATCGAATTAAAATTTCCCTAGCGGCAGAATTAAAATTATGTCATGACATAATAAAAATCGCTGAATTAAAATTATGTCTAGACATAATAAAAATTGGACAAAAATTATGTTTAGACATAATAAAAATTGGATGAATTAAAATTATGTCTGACGTAAAAATAATTATCAAAAATATCGATACCTGAAAATATCGGTACATATACAGTTGCGAACAACATTCAGTAAGACACGCAAAAAAAAATAAATAAAGAATTTTACAGTTAACGACTTATTAACATTAATCATGCTTTATTGCGATTATGTTTTATGTTGAAATTGAAAAATATATACAAGGTGTACAACTAAAAGGGTTACAAATTATTATTTTTAAAAAACTGAGCAAAATATTAAATTGTTGTTTTCTTTAGAAATAATAGTCCGTAACACTTTTAGCTTCATACCTTGTATTATATACGGTTTATGAGATTATAAGATATATTGTTTATAAGATTAAGATGCGTAACACTACAAAAAGGCGTGATATCCGTACAAAATTACCTTTTTAAAAAAAAGGTAAAATGAGCGCCAAGTACACGCATAATAGTGTATATGTATTATGTTGTTACCCTGTTATGTTGTTACCTCGAAAAAAACAAAGTGGTAGTATTATACCTCCAAATAGCTTTATCCTGTACATACTGTTTATACAATGCGTAATATACTACAAAAAAACGTGATATCCACACAAAATTACCTTTTTTAAAAAAAGGTAAAAAAAAGGCGCCAAGTACACGTATAGTAGTGTATATGTTGTTACCTAAAAAAAAAAAGAAAGTGGTAGTATTATACCTCGAAAAAACCTAAGTAACAAGTGGTAGATCTTTATATCTCGAAAAATCTCGAAAAAATCTAAGCAGTAGTATCTTTATTTCCGAAAAATTATAACCCAAGTGATACACGTCACAAAATTATGTCACCTTATCAAAAAGAAAAGTCGCGCTTCAAGTGATCTATTACAATTACAAAAAAGAAATGATATCTCTTTAAGTTAGAGCGCCAATTACAGAGAGAACATGTATATTGCCTCAAAAAATAATTGTTGCACTACATTGAAAAATCTTTACATTGTGTCAATTAGAAAAGAATGTATAATAACAATTTTATAAGATTAAAAAATTTTATTTAAATTTAACAAGGGAATACAAGATATTTAAATACAAAGTTATTTACATGTGTATTTTTTAATGGCCACAAAGAATTACAGAAGTAACAGTACACAATAAAAATATTTTATTAAAATACATAAATTTTTCTTGTAAAAAAACTTGGCGCTGCTAGACCTTTTAAATAAATAAGGACAACAATAAATAAAAATAATTCAGAGAAGAATACAATGGGAGTAATATTAAATGATTATCAGCGTGGATGTGGGAGTGAGTGATATGGGTGTGCGTGACTACGCGGACGGCGGCGGCTTATAATTAAGTATAGAATAAGTTTATTTATTTATTTAAAATTTCGAGGTCTAGCAGCGCCAAGTTTTTTTACAAGAAAAATTTATGTATTTTAATAAAATATTTTTATTGTGTACTGTTACTTCTGTAATTCTTTGTGGCCATTAAAAAATACACATGTAAATAACTTTGTATTTAAATATTTTGTATTCCCTTGTTAAATTTAAATAAAATTTTTTAATCTTATAAAATTGTTATTATACATTCTTTTCTAATTGACACAATGTAAAGATTTTTCAATGTAGTGCAACAATTATTTTTTGAGGCAATATACATGTTCTCTCTGTAATTGGCGCTCTAACTTGAAGAGATATGTTCTCTCTGTAATTGGCGCTCTAACTTAAAGAGATATCATTTCTTTTTTGTAATTGTAATAGATCACTTGAAGCGCGACTCTTCTTTTTGATAAGGTAACATAATTTTGTGACTAGTATCACTTGGGTTATAATTTTTCGGAAATAAAGATACTACTGCTTAGATTTTCTCGAGATTTTTCGAGATATAAAGATCTACCACTTGTTACTTAGGTTTTTTCGAGGTATAATACTACCACTTTCTTTTTTTTTTAGGTAACAACATACACACTACTGTACGTGTACTTGGCGCCTTTTTTTACCTTTTTTTAAATTTTATAAACACTAGACAGCATAAGCGCAGCAACGCGACTCAATTTCTATGGAAAATAATGTTTCTCTGCAGTGTATACACCATGCACTAAAACAGAAGAAACGATACGCGATGCTCTAATTGGAACGAGAGGAAAAGGCAATAGAAAAAGTATATAAAGAAGAATGTAGCGAGTCAAAATCACAGTCTGTGATTTGAAAGTCTACGCGTCGGTATATCGATTGGAAAAAAATATAGCGGTTATTTTGCATTTTTTGTGCCGAGTATTCAATACAGAGGAATATTTTTCACGATAAAGGAGATAACAATAATTTCGATATGGATGTGGACGAGATACGTGAACCTGGAACCCCACTTAAAAAAAAATGATTTTTCAATACAGAAAATAATAGTATTTCGTTTGTAGTTAATTGTAGTGAATTTACTTTTGTTTGTAGTTGTACCGTTTGCGTAATAGTTGCGTGTGAACAGTTCGCCAACTGTTAACTTTGTTAATTATCAAGATTTCTTAATTTTGTTTGTTCTATATGATTCATAATCGTTTGTAGTTATTTGTAGTGATTTTACTTTCGTTTGTAGTTGTATCGTTTAAAAGTTACGATTGTTTAAACAATTCGCCAAGAGTTCACTTTGTTAATTATTAAAACTTCCCAAATCTGTTTTTTTCTATGTGCTTCAGAATCGTTTGTAGTTGTTTGTAGTAATTTTGCTTTTGTTTATAATTGTACCGTTTGAATAATATTTGTGTTTAAACAATTCGCCTAGAGTAAACTTTGTTAATTATCAACATTTCTTAATTTTGTTTTTTTCCATATGATTCAGAATCGTTTGTAGTTGTTTGTAGTGATTTTACTTTTGTTTAAAGTTGTACCATTTGAATAATAATTGTGTTTAAACAATTCGCCTAGAGTAAACTTTGTTAATTATCAATATTTCCCAAATCTGTTTTTTTCTATGTGCTTCAGAATCGTTTGTAGTTGTTTGTAGTAATTTTACTTTTGTTTACAATTGTACCGTTTGAGTAACAATTGTGTTTAAACAATTCGCCAAGAGTAAACTTTGTTAATTATCAAAAAGAACTGATAAACAAGGTCAAATTTTGCATTGCAATGGTTAATCTATAAAATCTATAAAATCTAATCTATAAAAATTTTTCTTTAAATCCTAAGAAATACGAACATATATTATCATTTATCCGAAATGGTGGAAAAGTTGCGAAAATGGTGCATTAAGATATTAGACTTTAATATTGGTTTACATAGAAACCAACTGTCCGCTTTAAAAGTATTTTTTATTTTTTCGATATTACAAAAAATATTTTTTCAGTTTATAATTTCTTTATTGATTTGAGATTTAATATTTATTTAATCCTTTTAAAACAATCTCAATAAATTAATAATAATAATAATAAAATCGATAAAAGTTAATTATTAGAAGCAAGTAACCAGTGTTCACACATGTTACCTTGGAAGTAATACGTCACATATCGTAAGTTTTTTTTATGCGTGGCTACACTAAGGGCCATTTGAGAATACGTTAGCTAATCATAAATGTCATAAATAAAACAGTATTGGTTCATATTTAACTTAAAAAAAATTAAATTTTTTATAATTCGTATATAGAGCAGATTGTTGGTTTCTATGTATAAACCAATAATAAATTCTAATACTTTAATACGCTATTTTCATAACTGTCCCACCATTTCTCGGATAAATGGCTGATATTTTCCTATTTCTTAGGATCTAAAAAAGGACTTTTAAAGATTAGTTTAGGTTCCATCAGGATGTGTGTGCAAAGTTTGGCCTTATTTACAGGTCATTCTTTCTCAAATCTGTTTTTTTTTTTCGTGTGATTTACAATGACTTGTAGTTATTTGTAGTAATTTTGCTTTCGTTTATAATTGTATTATTTAAAAATTATGATTGCTTAAACAATTTATTAATAATAAACTTGATTAATTATCAAGTTTTTTTTTCAAATCCACTATTTCTATGTGACTTAAAATTGTTTGTAGTTGTTTGTAGTGATTTTGTTTTCGTTTGCAAAATTACTACAAATAACTACAAATCATTGAAATAACTACAAATAACTATAAATCATAAAAAAAACGGATTTGAGAAAAAAGGACCGGTAAACAAGGCCAAACTTTGCACACATTCTGATGGGACCTAAACTAATCTTTAAAAATCTTTTTTTAGATTTCATGAAATAGGAAAATATCAGCCATTTATCCGAGAAATGGTGGGAAAATTATGAAAATAGCGTATTAAAGTATTAAAATTTATTATTGGTTTATACATACGAACCAACTATCTGCTCAATATACGAATTATAAAAAATTTAATTTTTTTTAAGTTAAATATGAACCAATACTGTTTTATTTATGACATTTATGATTAGCTAACGTATTCTCAAATGGCCCTTAGTGTAGCCACGCATAAAAAAAACTCACGATATGTGACGTATTACTTCCAAGGTAACATGTGTGAACACTGGTTACTTGCTTCTAATAATTAACTGTTATCGATTTTATTATTATTATTATTAATTTATTGAGAGATTGTTTTAAAAGAATTAAATAAATATTAAATCTCAAATCAATAAAGAAATTATAAACTGAAAAAATATTTTTTGTAATATCGAAATAATAAAAAATACTTTTAAAGCGGACAGTTGGTTTCTATGTAAACCAATATTAAAGTCTAATATCTTAATGCACCATTTTCGCAACTTTTCCACCATTTCGGATAAATGATAATATATGTTCGTATTTCTTAGGATTTAAAGAAGAATTTTTATAGATTAGATTTTATAGATTTTATAGATTAACTATTGCGATGCAAAATTTGACCTTGTTTATCAGTTCTTTTTGATAATTAACAAAGTTTACTCTTGGCGAATTGTTTAAACACAATTGTTACTCAAACGGTACAATTGTAAACAAAAGTAAAATTACTACAAACAACTACAAACGATTCTGAAGCACATAGAAAAAACACATTTGGGAAATATTGCTAATTAACAAAGTTTACTTTAGGCGAATTGTTTAAACACAATTATTATTCAAACGGTACAATTTTAAACAAAAGTAAAATCACTACAAACAACAACAAACGATTCTGAATCATATGGAAAAAAACGAAATTAAGAAATATTGATAATTAACAAAATTTACTCTAGGCGAATTGTTTAAACACAAATATTATTCAAACGGTACAATTATAAACAAAAGCAAAATTACTACAAACAACTACAAACGATTCTGAAGCACATAGAAAAAAACAGATTTGGGAAGTTTTAATAATTAACAAAGTGAACTCTTGGCGAATTGTTTAAACAATCGTAACTTTTAAACGATACAACTACAAACGAAAGTAAAATCACTACAAATAACTACAAACGATTATGAATCATATAGAACAAACAAAATTAAGAAATCTTGATAATTAACAAAGTTAACAGTGTGCGAACTGTTCACACGCAACTATTACGCAAACGGTACAACTACAAACAAAAGTAAATTCACTACAATTAACTACAAACAAAATACTATTATTTTCTGTATTAAAAAATCATTTTTTTTTTTAGTGGGGTTCCAGGTTCACGTATCTATGTGGACGAAAATCGCGCGTTAACGGACGACAGTGATTATTTCAGTGATAAAGACGACGATCATGAAGAAGTCATCGATAGAATAGTGCTGTGTTGGGAAATCGTTGCACTAAATTTACGTACGAAACATTTCGTAATATATTTTTATTATTCAACGGTTGGTGCACTTGCACTATGTGCTCCGTGCATGGTTGCTCTATCGGACTTTGATATCGATTACATGTACGCTCGCCAAAAACTCTTCGTTGAGTTACGCGGAACGATGCATGACCGGTATTGTTCAAAATGTCATGAAGCATTGTATATGATATTTCCATGTAATATGTGCCCAATTTGCACACGATAAAAAAAATACAATATCGTGGCTCTTAAAAGTTCATACTCGGGGCTGAAGTTTTTTTGTGTCAAGTGGGCGGTATAGAAAACATTTTTTTAAAAACAATGAACAAAAATAAAGATGGACAATAATTTCGAGGCAATAATGGATGTAGATTCAGCCGACGAGGATTGTCCGGACAGTCGGACAGCATTTATAACAGCGATGAAGACGATAACCGTAGAGAAGTTATGAAAAAAATAGTGTCGCGTCTCGAATTTTTAGCGTTAGATGAACGTACAAAGTGTTGCATCTTTTACTTTTATTTTAGATACGGTTCAGATAAACTGTGTTATTCGTGTATGATTGCTTCACCAGACACTGGTGAACACATACGTGCATATCGAGAGCATGTAACTGAACTGTACGACGTAATGAACGGTCGTTCTTGCAAAAATTGTTGTAATACTCCATTGTACCAAATATATCCGTGCAACATGTGCCCGATTTGCATGAAGTGATAAAAGAAAACATTATCGCAAGTGGGACATTATATATAACGCGCGCAACATGGAATGGTCAAGTGATTTTAACGAGTATATAACCTCTTTAGGCTCTGATCACTATTTAATAAACGATATCGCCGATGCTTTGAAGAATGATGAAGATGTGCGAGACGAAAGATTGAGGGATGTGCAATGAATATCGCCGGTGCAGTTTCTTCGCGATCGCGAACTCGGTATACGCGGAACCAATGAACGCATCGTCAGACAAGGAATCGTTATCGAAACCGAGCATCTTTATGACTGCGACTCTAACGTGAGACAAAAGGTGTATCGACGGCTGTGAGACGATTGCGATGCCAAAGCAATTCGCTTGGCCAGTATTAGTCGATTTTACGTTAAACCGCCCTATTGGGAGTATCACTATTGGGTGATTGCAATTTTTCGGAAGATCGAGGATGGTGATTGTGAAGCAATGTACATTAAGATTCGCACAAGTATTGGGAAATACGTTGAATAAGCGGTGATGAACAATTCGGCACGTATGTATATGTACCTTGACCGTATCGATGATCCCAATCATACATCGATGCTTGAAAAAACTTATGAACGTGACCAAAATGATATTAATAATTGGCACCTTAATCATTTTAATGCCCCCTACTTCAATCATTATTTGTTTACATGCATGCACTATGCCGTTCAATATTGCACACGATATTGTTCAGCGTGTGATCGAGTCATGTGCAAGTGCTCCATCGAAGAATGTGACGTAATCTAAAAAATAGTGTGAAAAAGACAGTATTAAAAAAAACATGGAACATCTCGATGAAACGGAACGCGACCTGTTGGAACAATCTAACCAAATCGCTACCAATTCGCTATCGGGCGAATATTTTGCATAAGAACAGCGATGCGAGAAGTTTATTGAGCAGCTCGAAGAAGACTGTCATTCCAAACGTCCGCGGCTCTCAGACGGCTCTCAGACTGTCTGAAACAGGTCATCTTTAGTGGCAAGAATCGTGCGACTCGAAGGTGCGAAGACTCTGTTACAGAGACGGTTCGTACATATCGGTGGCGAGTACGCGGCGGGCAGTAGTAGTGACGATAACGCGGGAAGACTCGTGTGGCGAGAGATTGATGCCGCGTTCGAAACCCGTGTATTGACCGGTGCAGTGATAAATACCAATTATATCAAACCGCGACAATTTCTCGAAGATGCTGGAGACATCGTGCTCGATCATGTGCAAAACGTCATGCAAAGACACGCAAGTGTAAAGATAAACACTGTGTTCAACGGTGAGTTTGTGACGGGTGACAAACGTGCGAACAAAAGTATCAGCACGAAAAACTGCGAACTCTTTCGTTCGTCCGATCGGTCCGATCTGCGCGAGTGGTACGAGCAACACGTTATTGAGCCTACTTTATCGTCCCTCGAAGAGTTTCAGCCGCGTCTGATTCAACGGTTGTCGGACGGCTATCTAACGGTTCAAGAACGGTTGTCGGACAGTTGACGAACGGTTCAAAAACAGCTTCAAAACGATTACGAGCGGTTTAGAAACAGCTGCAAACTACGCGGATTACAGAGGCTACCACTACATACTTTCCGTCATCGATGTGTTGAGCAAGCACGCGTGGGCCGTGCCACTCAAGGGTAAAGGCGGAAGCGAAACAGCTAACGCTATCGTTGAGATCATTCGACACGGTAACGTATCGGTCGAATCAGGTATAATGTATCGCTTGTCGTCGTACGGACTCAGAGCGATTTTCGTTTCGGACACGGTGTACACCTCATGTCGTTCGGACCTTATGCAAGTCTGCTGTCGCGTCATTTCAATTTCGTCTCGCAGACACCTCGTGTAATCGTCGAACGTTATCGACCTTGCTACGACGTTACTCTTAACACCTTTAGCCTTTTTCGTATCTTTCTTACCGTCCACTCGCAAGGCGTATACATCTTCGCCCTGAGTCCGACGAATTCGGTCATGATGGCACCGTTGTTTTCGTCTTTCATCAAGCCCGGAACTATTTTATTGGCGAGTGGAATACCGTACGTGCTGTCGATCGCGTAATCGCTTGTGTCGAATTTAGCGATATCGCGTTTCATGTTCTTGTACACATCCTCGCACTCTACGTGATATATCAGACTGTCCGTATCGGTGTACATAATTCAACACATGTCGCGATACAGGGGAGACATGTACTCGTGATGAAATTCGTACAAACAGACTTTTGATATGTCGAGAATGCACATGCCAACGTAAATAGATTTGTCAAATTTAACCTCGAGTTTTCGCAGTTCAACGGCTATCAGATTTTCTGAAAAAAAAAAAAACGCTCGTGCTGTGAAAATTTGGTTTCGAGATCAGTGCCTCCGCGCCGTATCTATATACCGTTCCACTTTGTTAATAATTTTACATCAACGTGATTTTGAACGTTCTTCATAGTTTTACCAAATACCGCGTTGTTCATCAATTTATACAAATTTTTCTCGAAATCGTTTTTGACCAGTGTTTTAAATTTTGTATTAAATTCAATGTAATCGCGGAGCCATGGAGATTAAGCGAATTGTAATACGCGATAAATTTTTGTGACGCAAAGGCCGTGGCGCGTGCATTGCTGTAGGTTGCGGTAGTGTATGACATAACGCTTCTTATCGTACAGCGTGGCGAGAAGTTTTTCCTGCCGTTTGCCGGGCGGTTTATCGCGCGTCGGACAGAACGGTAGGTCGGCGTGCGCGTCGTGTTTATTCTGCGGATACTTTAGATCGACTTCGAGAATGTAACCCGTGGGCGAATCCAAAGCGATCGCGCTAAACTTGAAATTCGAGACGTCTTCGACCCATCGAAAATCTGCATAGGGCAATGGTTCACACATCGCCCAACCGTACAAGCTGTTTACATCGAAATACATCAGGTACGACGATGGTTTCGATGGATCGTAAGTTTGCATGTACTTGTTATTAGCCCGTGCGTATCTGTCGGAACATTGACTCAAACTGCCGCGTATACCGCGTTCGATGAACATGACCATGTCAATGTCCGTGAGCAGTTCAAAATTGATACGCGTATGCTTCAACATAGCGTCCCACGTGAAACCCGGTAGAGTGTAATAATACGCGGGATCGAATCCATAACTCGCGATACAACTGTCGCAAAAATTTTCAAATATGTCGGCCAATAACAAGACATCGGTTTTGAGATATAAATCGCTATATTCGCCCAAGGTTCGAATGGAGAACCGCTGCCAGACGTTGACGGCGTGCGCGTAATTGCTCTCGAATACGGTGTCACCTGTAAATGAACTGTAAAACGAGTCGCGCGATGGTAAACACGAGTCTCCAATTTTTCAACGCAGTCAATGTACTCGTGGGCGAATCCAAAGCGATCGCGCTAAACTCGAAATTCGAGACGTCTTCGACCCATTAAATATTTGCATAAGGCAATGGCAAAGCGAAATACGCTTTTTCGCGTCAACAAATCAAAATTTTCTGCGGATACTTTACAAAATTTGCGTTGTAATATTTGCAGTTTATCCTTGCTGAGATAAAATGCCAATTTGTCGAGACTAGCGGTGAGAAACTTGTATGAATCGATAAATCGCAATTTGATGCAAGTTTTTTTATCATTGTCTTGGGTGCTTTTAATGTTTTTCGTAAATGAAATGTATTTTTCCTTCGTGATTGGAAGTAAGTCTACACGTCCTTCGTACGCTGTAGCTATTTCCGTGATAATAAAATGTGAATCGTAACCTGATAAATTATGAAAAACTATGGGAATATAATGCGAATCTTTATAATTTAAATTACAATTAGAATGCGCGGGACCTCGATAATTGCCGGTCAAGTGACAGTGATCGCGTACTCGCACGTCGTCTGGCTCGAACGGTTTTGAACACACGTGACAGTGCGTCGCGCACCGAAATATCTCCCACTCGTCTCGCGTAAAATCTGTCATGGGTATATTAGCGGACAAGATAGTCTTTACGTCGTGTGCTAAACGTCTTAGTTCCTCGGCAAACCACGCGACACAATCCTTATCGCGACGAAATCGATACGCGGATAACGAGTCGTCGTACGAGCACCGCACGTAGTATTCTATGCTAAATATCTGATGATGTAGAGACCTGAACGTGGACGTTGTCGGATTCGCATCCGTCTTCTCGAGGGCACATTCCAGGTCGGCGTATACGACATATGGAAGTCGTTTCTTCCTGTTGTGATTCTTGAAACTCAGCCACTTGTCGTCCTCGCTCGGTAGTCGGATGGCACAGTTGTTTATCTCTCCAGTCTACATCGTGGGTTTCTAATTTCTCGCTCGAACTAAAATAATATAGACAACTGCAAAAAAAACAATTTTTGTAAATTATTAAATAAAAAAATAAAATATTTTATAATTTTATTAAAAGGAGTATAAGTACTCACCGATTGCAAAAGTATTTCCGACCATGGTGCCTGCTCAATTGTGAGCTAACGAGACGCGATAGATTTTTTATCCACGCGAAATGTCCCACGTTGTCGTCTCGCGGATCCTGCACGTATAGCAGATTTACGTGCTTTTCTCTCTTCCGGTCGGTGAGCCGTATCGGGAGAACGGTTGGCGTCTTCTCTCCCTCGATGGTATACACATTGATGGATAAATTGTTGAATCGTTCGAACTTTTTAATTTGACTCAACGTCATTGGAAACTCAATGCCTTGTAAATTTAATACTGTTGTATAATGAGGGTACGAGGATTCCCGATATGTATGGTCCTCAACAGGATACAACGCGACGACCACTGACCACGCGAAGCACGCATTGTCCATAGATTGCACGTTGATCATCACTGTTTTCGATTTAATTTCTTGCGATAAATTGATGTAACATCCCGCGCGCAAAGGATTGTACTTGTTCACGTTCACTGTCAAATTGAGTATACACGACAACGCCCACCCACTGTCGCGTTCCTGAAACTCTTTGAGGGACGATAAAGTAGGCTCAATAACGTGTTGCTCGTACCACTCGCGCAGATCGGACCGATCGGACGAACGAAAGAGTTCGCAATTTTTCGTGCTGATACTTTTGTTCGCACGTTTGTCACCCGTCACAAACTCACCGTTGAACACAGTGTTTATCTTTACACTTGCGTGTCTTTGCATGACATTTTGCACATGATCGAGCACGATGTCTCCAGCATCTTCAAGAAATTGTCGCAGTTTGATATAATTGGTATTTATCACTGCACCGGTCAATACACGGGTTTCGAACGCGGCATCAATCTCTCGCCACACGAGTCTTCCCGCGTTATCGTCACTACTACTGCCCGCCGCGTACTCGCCACCGATATGTACGAACCGTCTCTGTAACAGAGTCTTCGCACCTTCGAGTCGCACGATTCTTGCCACTAAAGATGACCTGTTTCAGACAGTCTGAGAGCCGTCTGAGAGCCGCGGACGTTTGGAATGACAGTCTTCTTCGAGCTGCTCAATAAACTTCTCGCATCGCTGTTCTTATGCAAAATATTCGCCCGATAGCGAATTGGTAGCGATTTGGTTAGATTGTTCCAACAGGTCGCGTTCCGTTTCATCGAGATGTTCCATGTTTTTTTTAATACTGTCTTTTTCACACTATTTTTTAGATTACGTCACATTCTTCGATGGAGCACTTGCACATGACTCGATCACACGCTGAACAATATCGTGTGCAATATTGAACGGCATAGTGCATGCATGTAAACAAATAATCACTGAAGTAGGGGGCATTAAAATGATTAAGGTGCCAATTATTAATATCATTTTGGTCACGTTCATAAGTTTTTTCAAGCATCGATGTATGATTGGGATCATCGATACGGTCAAGGTACATATACATACGTGCCGAATTGTTCATCACCGCTTATTCAACGTATTTCCCAATACTTGTGCGAATCTTAATGTACATTGCTTCACAATCACCATCCTCGATCTTCCGAAAAATTGCAATCACCCAATAGTGATACTCCCAATAGGGCGGTTTAACGTAAAATCGACTAATACTGGCCAAGCGAATTGCTTTGGCATCGCAATCGTCTCACAGCCGTCGATACACCTTTTGTCTCACGTTAGAGTCGCAGTCATAAAGATGCTCGGTTTCGATAACGATTCCTTGTCTGACGATGCGTTCATTGGTTCCGCGTATACCGAGTTCGCGATCGCGAAGAAACTGCACCGGCGATATTCATTGCACATCCCTCAATCTTTCGTCTCGCACATCTTCATCATTCTTCAAAGCATCGGCGATATCGTTTATTAAATAGTGATCAGAGCCTAAAGAGGTTATATACTCGTTAAAATCACTTGACCATTCCATGTTGCGCGCGTTATATATAATGTCCCACTTGCGATAATGTTTTCTTTTATCACTTCATGCAAATCGGGCACATGTTGCACGGATATATTTGGTACAATGGAGTATTACAACAATTTTTGCAAGAACGACCGTTCATTACGTCGTACAGTTCAGTTACATGCTCTCGATATGCACGTATGTGTTCACCAGTGTCTGGTGAAGCAATCATACACGAATAACACAGTTTATCTGAACCGTATCTAAAATAAAAGTAAAAGATGCAACACTTTGTACGTTCATCTAACGCTAAAAATTCGAGACGCGACACTATTTTTTTCATAACTTCTCTACGGTTATCGTCTTCATCGCTGTTATAAATGCTGTCCGACTGTCCGGACAATCCTCGTCGGCTGAATCTACATCCATTATTGCCTCGAAATTATTGTCCATCTTTATTTTTGTTCATTGTTTTTAAAAAAATGTTTTCTATACCGCCCACTTGACACAAAAAAACTTCAGCTCCGAGTATGAACTTTTAAGAGCCACGATATTGTATTTTTTTTTATCGTGTGCAAATTAGGCACATATTACATGGAAATATCATATACAATGCTTCATGACATTTTGAACAATACCGGTCATGCATCGTTCCGCGTAACTCAACGAAGTGTTTTTGGCGAGCGTACATGTAACCGATATCAAAGTCCGATAGAGCAACCATGCACGGAGCACATAGTGCAAGTGCACCAACCGTTGAATAATAAAAATATATTACGCAATGTTTCGTACGTAAATTTAGTGCAACGATTTCCCAACACAGCACTATTCTATCGATGACTTCTTCATGATCGTCGTCTTTATCACTGAAATAATCACTGTCGTCCGTTAACGCGCGATCCTCGTCCACATCCATATCGAAATTATTGTTATCTCCTTTATCGTGAAAAATATTCCTCTGTATTGAATACTCGGCACAAAAATGCAAAATAACCGCTATACTTTTTTTCAATCAATATACCGACGCGTAGACTTTCAAATCACAGACTGTGATTTTGTCTCGCTTCATTCTTCTTTATATACTTTTTCTATTGCCTTTTCCTCTCGTTCCAACTAGAGCATCGCGTATTGTTTCTTCTGTTTTAGTGCATGGTGTATACACTGCAGAGAAACAATATCTCCCATAGAAATTGAGTCGCGTTGCTGCGCTTATGCTGTCTAGTGTTTATAAAATCTAGCAGTCTGTAATCGGCGCTTGCCTTTGTAACGCGTCTCTACAAGATGAGCAAAAGAGACCGTCCATGAATATATACGGACATGTGTCATGTCTGCGAACAGCGTATAACGTCGAGAACAATCCGTGTATTCTGACAATGCATGACGCACAAAACTTTATATGTCCTAGAGTGAAATAAAAGTATATGCAACACATCTTTGTCAGAGGGTGTAACATATTCACTTCTGCTTGGAATATCCTCATCAGCCATTTCACTATGTCACGTTCTGACTGTTATTGTTCGTCCGTTTTTTTGGTCAATGCATTTAAGCAATTTACCAGGGATTTGGACAAGTCGTGTGAAGGATATTATTATTATATTTATTATTCGGGACCGAAAAGATATCTGAGTTTATACGTATGGTAACGAGGATCAGTTTTATTTATTTGATTATAATTAGGATAATCAACGTCGAAATCGACAAGAATAGGTTTAAAAGGAGGTGCGTTTTCTAGTTGTTGCAATTGTTGGAGGAAGGGGAGAGGATCTTGATTAAACAGAATAATAAATTTTTATTTTGCCAATGAATAGAAAAACAATTAAAGAAATTTAAATCGACCGTAACTGGCAATATATAACGTCTTTACCGATATGAACATTGAAAAACTGTGAGCCAACTTGGTTTGTCGGATTCACACAGCACTTTTTTCAGATCATAATCGAGACATTATTAATTTTGACCATGGTTTTGGTCAGTTGATGTAATTTCTAAATTAAATAGTTTTTAAATTTTATTGCGAAAAATATTACCCCAGCCAGGGTTTGAACCTGGAACTTCCCGTATACCGTGCGGGTGTCGTGCCAATTCGACCACTGGGGCTGTGGTAATATTTATCGCAATAACAACTATAAGATGGAGCACCGATGCTTCAGTCGACGGTGTATAATAAACAGAATAATAAATTTTTATTTTGCCAATGAATAAAATAACAATTAAAGAAATTTAAATTGACCGTAACTGGCAATATATAACGTCTTTACCGATATGAACATTGAAAAATTGTGAGCCAACTTGGTTTGTCGAATTCACACAGCACTTTTTCAGATCAATATCGAGACATTATTAATTTTGACCATGGTTTTGGTCAGTTGATGTAATTTCTAAATTAAATAATTTTTAAATTTTATATTGCGAAAAATATTACTCCAGCCAGGGTTTGAACTTGGAACCTCCCGTATACCGTGCGGATGTCTTGCCAATTCGACCAATTTTTCAATGTTCATATCGGTAAAGACGTTATATATTGCCAGTTACGGTCGATTTAAATTTCTTTAATTGTTATTCTATTCATTGGCAAAATAAAAATTTATTATTCTGTTTATTATACACCGTCGACTGAAGCATCGGTGCTCCATCTTATAGTTGTTATTGCGATAAATATTACTACAGCCCCAGTGGTCGAATTGGCACGACACCCGCACGGTATACGGGAGGTTTCAGGTTCAAACCCTGGCTGGGGTAATATTTTTCGCAATAAAATTTAAAAACTATTTAATTTAGAAATTACATCAACTGACCGAAACCACGGTCAAAATTAATAATGTCTCGATATTGATCTGAAAAAAGTGCTGTGTGAATCCGACAAACCAAGTTGGCTCACAGTTTTTCAATGTTCATATCGGTAAAGACGTTATATATTGCCAGTTACGGTCGATTTAAATTTATTTAATTGATCTTGATTAAAAATGACTGCTTGTTTGATCTGGAATCTGATTCGTTTAATTCGAACGCGCCTACCTCCTTTCTTCGTTATTCAGCCGCGTTCACGATCGCCACACTCTTCGTCAGCGCCCCAGCACAGATCGCCACGCTTTGTCAGCGACAACTGCGAGTCAAATCTTAGAAGTGATCGATTTATTGATTAAGAATACGAAATGAGATTCCATATTTTTAAACTTGTTCCTCTTTAAACTTATCTTACCTTTATTCTAGAAATCTCAATACAACTTGTGCGTGAAGCGCGGTCTTATATAGTATGAGAGTGTAGGGACTAAATCCCAGAATTGAGCGCGAATGCTCGAACTTAGCGTATAGCGGAACGTAGGAAATCGAATAGGGTTAGGAGAGAGTCTGAGAATTACGTCTAGTCAAAACTGAAGTTAAAACTTATCTGCTTTCCGCGGCGTTTTTCCGCCCTATTTATACCCGAAAAAGACCGGAATCTCCCGCGCAAGATTCCCGCCTTTTTTTACGCGTCTTAAGGGGGGAGATATTCTAGAAGCTTCTAAAACATTCTAATCAACGGTCCGATTATATTTGTGTACTTGTATCCCCCGTTGCCCTTTATTTGAGCATGAGCATCATAATTGCGTTTATGAACACTCGTCATCAACAGAATGCTCTTGTATGTTTGCATATCGTCCTCCGTGTAGACATCGTCATCGGGATATTTTTTAAAGATTAATTCGAAAAGAATTCGCGTGTGCCAGCGTATCGTATGCCGTCGATAATTATGTTGTCCGCGTTGTTCACGTCAAAACGTTTATTACCGAGCATCATTCCATCGTTGGTGAATTTAACACTGTACGCGATGTCCATACCGCTTTCTTTATCGCCGCTCAGAACTGCCCCGATATACTTTTGGCTCAATGGACCAAAGTGATCTCGCAACGTTTCTCGACCCTCAGATGTTTGCAACTGCTGTCGAACGGACGTCACGAGTGAGTCATTCGTGGTTTCGAAAACATCTTCGTTTGCGAGCACTGTGGGTTGTAGGGAAGGCGCAGAGGTTATCGGTGGTTCATTCAGTGGACCTTTCGATCGTTTCGCTTTACGTGGTTGTAAAATTTTGGTTATTTCGCTCAAATTAGATGGCACATTTATCGATCGTTTCAATGTAACCAGAGTTGAAGCCATTACGGAGTCGTTAAACGAGGCGTTTGGTCGTTGTCGTTTGAGCTTCGGCTCTTCGTCTTTCCACGCCGTTTCATTCTCAATCTTTGACACGTCAGATTCTTTGCCAACGGCGTGTTTAACAATCTGCCTTAGAGGCTCAATGATGGGCTTAAAGTGTCTCTCCAACGCGATATCTTCCTTCACTTTACCAGTTTTCAAGGCGTGATATTTTTTGCGAATCGAAATGCTCATTTTCGCAATATCTTTCACGATCTTCTCGCGCTCGCGAATCGTCTCGCTCCTGTCAATCGCAGCCATCGCGGGAAAAAAAAACAGAGTGTCGATCTTTCTCCGTAACGCTAACGTTGTTTCACCTTCGATGACGTATCGGCAACGACTGACTGCTTTTGAGATATCGCAAACGCGTTAAATCCTTTTCTGTATCAACCGTTCGAAAGCGCGTTGTCCTTGTCTCGCGTACGTCTGACAGAGATAAAAGCAGTCGACGCATGGAAAGTCATCGCTTTCATCACTTCCGGTACCCACAAGCAATTATTGTCAAGCGTCATTTCTTCTTGCTCACTGTTATGAAAAAATAAAAATGTTCACGTCGCGAAAGCTAATGTTTGTTTTGACGCTTCGCAATTCGTCTCGAATTCGCGATGTAGTAGAAATACGGAGCGAGAAAATGGGATGGGCCGCGTTATTGTTGAACGGACAGCGGCTCGATTTTTGCGTCAGCGACGCTCTCCGTCGGCTCCTCTTTCTTCAGCGCGGTCAAGCTCGAGTTGTCGACGATCTTTTTAAGCGGCTCGATAAGAGGTTTAAAGTGCGTGTCCAACTCAATGTCTTTTTCGATCTTACCGGGCTTCAAAGCGCGAGGTTTCTTGCGAATCGAATTACTCGTTTTCGCAATATCTTTCACGATCTTACCGGTCTTAAAAGCGCGAGGTTTCTTGCGAATCGAATTACTCGTTTTTGCAATATCTTTCACGATCCTCTCGCGCTCTCTAATCTCTTCGCCGCTGTCCATGTTGCGATAACGTTGTTCAATCGACGCGTCGACAACAACTAACCACGTTTAGGTATCGCAAAGTCGTTAAATCCTTTTTTGTATTGACCATTTGAAATCGCGCTGTCCTTGTCTATCACCACGAATCCGTACTTTTGATGCCAACACGTATGACACAATTTACTGAAATCATTGTAAGACATATCTGTGTTTACGTGATCGATGTATATGTGTTTCAGATTGGTACCATCCTGTTTAAACAGAATCAATAAATTCGCGTTGTTGCGTATAAGATGCTTCGGTATCTTTGCATACGTCTGACAAAGATAGAAAGAGTCAACGTCTGCGTGCCGGCCCATTGCAAAGTATTTTCTTATCGTATCCTGCTTGTCGCACGCCACGTCATCAAAGATAAAAATAGAATTCGGGAGCGCCTCGGTCGGCAGAATGACGTCACTGTTATTCGAAAACGTAAAGTAGCCAATCTCTTCTATCGGTGTTAGTATATTCTCCAAATATCGATATTTCGGTTGTTGCAACGATTTCGAGTACACATACACGTTCTCGAAACGTACACCGTGCGGACTTTCCAACAAGCTTATCAAGACGTTTGTCTTGCCGCAATTCGACGGGCCGCAGATGATACCGCATATAGAAATCGGTAGCATGCCTCCATGTTTGCGTACCTCTTTTGTTAATGGCATCCTATCGTCAAAATTTGTCACTTTGATCGTCTGCGATTGTCGTACGAACCGCATTTTACCTCCTCTCCACAACGAATGAATAACAATATCGAGAAAGCTAGGCTATTTATAGAGGCGCGTAGAGCTGAGATGCTTAGTCTTTAAAATGTTTTTGCACGTGTCGGGTAACAGCGATATTTACGATTTAACCGCTGAGCAGTTAAAGTATATACCAAAGGTCATTCTACTACGACAGTTTTATAATCACATAGATTATTTGTGGGATAAGCTTCCCGAACATATCGAGGCAGATTCGGAGGTTCAGCAATATCGGCGCTGTTTAATACATTATAATTTGCCGTGTCAGCAAACGCACATCGACGGTCCGCCGCCGTTGATAAAAAACTACGGCGAATGCCGCCGAAGATAGGCCGAGGTCTGCTGAATCGCGCGATAAACGCGCTTCCGATCGAATTACATATCCCTGACTATCAATTTTGCGGACCAGGAACTCGCTTAGAAACACGATTGACAAGAGGTGATCGTGGTATTAATCCATTGGACGCAGCGTGTCGCAAGCACGACATAGCCTACTCGCGTATCAACGATCTCGCAAAGCGACACACGTGGCAGACCATATACTCGCCGCGGAAGCGCGAAAACGTGTCACCGCAAACGATTCGACTCTCGGAGAGAGAGCTGCGGCTACAGCCGTCTGGGCGGCCATGAAGGCTAAAACGAAACTCGGTATGGGTTTAAAAACGAAGAAAAAGAAGAAGACCAAGCGAATACTTCCGGTAGCGAAACACGGCGGTATCCTACCGATCCTGCCGTTATTAGGGGTTCTCGGCTCGTTGGTCGGCGGAGCGGCGGGAGTCGCAATGGCCGTGAATGATAACAAAGCCGCGCGACGTCAGCTGGAAGAAATGCAACGTCACAATCGCGCCATGGAAGGTCACGGACTTTATCTCGCTCCGTACAAATGCGGACGGGGAGTCTCGAGAAAAAAAAACGTCGAAGAGACGCTAAAAATTTCCAAGGGTGTAACTACCAACGTACAACTGCAACAATTGGCAAAAAGTATGCGCATTCCATATTTTAAAAGTATTTTCATGCGCGACTCGTTACCGATCGGCGGTATACGTCGAAACAAGAGCGGTATCGTGAATTTGGATAATACTGAGGGACCTGGTACTCACTGGGTGGCGTACGCGAAGAGGGGAGATCGTGTCATATATTTCGACAGTTTTGGCAATCTTCGACCACCGAGAGAATTGGCGCAGTATCTAGAGAACAGTGTAATAGAGTACAATGGCACGCCTTATCAGCGATACGATCAGAGCAATTGCGGACAATTGTGTCTGCGTTTTCTACAATCGGTTGACAATCAATTTAAAGACCGGCGTTACGCTGTTTAATCTCAGTATTCATTCAAACATGTCACTGACATTTAAGCCCCTTGCACAATGCTAGGCAATAGGCAATAAAAACAGGGAATAGAAATCAGAAATTATGTATAAATGCAGAATAAACAGTGACACAGGCAATAGACACAGAGTTTCCGTCACGTTGGAAATTCTGTGCCTATTGCCTGTTGCCAACCAATCATATTATTCGAATTTTTTAGGATGTAATTAACGATTTTTTTCAGCGAATCGCGTGCTGGAGTCGCGACAATGGCACGAATCGGATGTTCCGCTAAATATCATTAACGTAAACATCATTCGCATAGAGTGTAACGTGACAGCGGGTGCGTACAGCAACGACAAGTACGTGCACACGATACACGAGTTTTCACCGAGCGTGCCACCAGGATATAAGATATCGGAAACGCCGGCACAGATCATTTACCTTCCGATCATCGTACGGAGCATTTCGAACTTGACGCTTCGCGTCGTGGATCAGGACGGTCGATTGATTGATTTTCGCGGAGAAGAGATCACCGTTAGACTGCATGTACGAAAACGACAGCGATAACGTGAGATGCTCGTACTGAACAAAGCTGAGCAGGTGCGACAGACGAGAAACAAAAAGACAATCCGATTGCCAAAGAAGAAACTCACTGCGTCGAACATTGAATTTTTGAAATCATTGGGTTTCGTCGTACGAAATGGCTAATATCTTAAACATTGGAGGTGAACCGATCTTTGACGACAGCGTCGTCAAGATTGAGACACACACGTACAATCCGTACGCTAACACAACGTTTGGACATAACGATGAGATAAGAATACCCATACAACAGCAGGATTTATACACGTTGCCATGTGAAAGCTTTCTCTACGTTGAAGGACGATTGGTAATAAAGAGAAGGAATGACGAGTCTGTGACAACGCTTGCGAATAATTGCGTGGCGTTCATGTTCGATGAGATTCGATACGAGCTCAATGGTGTGGAGATTGATCGCAACAGAAACGTTGGCATAACCAGTACCATCAAGAACTACGTATCGCTATCGTATAATGATTCTCAACTCATGCGGAATGCTGGCTGGGACGTTACATCGAGCATACCGGAAGGATACTTTAACTTTTGCGTACTGCTCAAGTTGTTGCTGGGCTTTTGCGAGGATTACAAACGCGTCGTTGTTAATGCTCGTCACGAATTAATTTTGATACGTGCGCGTAGCGATAACAATTGCATTGTAGGAAATCCTGCGACGGAGCCGGAAATCGAATTGTTTAAAATACAGTGGCGAATGCCTCACGTTACGTTAAACGAGGTCAATAAGTTATCTATGCTACGGGCCTTGGAAAGCGGGCGATATCTTAGTGTCAGTTTCTGTTCGTGGGATCTGTACGAGTATCCCATGTTGCAGAGCATAACCAAGCATTCGTGGGCCGTCAAAACGGCGACTCAGCTGGAGAGGCCGCGGTACGTTATCTTTGCGCTGCAGACCGGCCGCAAGAATATCATGTCTCAAAATGTTAGCGTATTCGATGCCTGTAATTTGACCAACGTGAAACTTTATCTAAACTCCGAATTTTATCCGTACGACATGAATCTGGATTTTACTAAAAATCGATACGCCGTTTTTTTCAATATGTATGCGCGTTTTCGTAAAACTTATTACGGATACGATTTCTTCGATACGCTTTGCAGCTTGTATACATTCCTGATGGAAGGACCTTTTGTTGTCATTGATTGCTCGCGACAAAACGAATCTGTCAAGAGTGCCACCGTGGATGTGCGAATAGAATTTGATTGTAAAGAAAATGTACCTGCAAATACTACCGCCTATTGTCTCATCTTGCATGATCGTGTAATCGAATACTGTCCATTGTCGAATGTAGTGCGCAAACTCATGTAAATTGCAATATCAGCAGATATCGCAACATACGCAGATATTACAATATAAGAGACACTGATGTACCGCGATAAGATACAGATTGCTCCGCCGTTTCGTTATGATCGTACCGACGTTTGTCGATCTGCAGGGGTTCACCGTCGGGATAAAATTTGTCGTAAAGGAGGTGGCGGTTCTGAGAAACCGGACCGTTTTGGCACATTACATTTTTACATGTCCCATGCCATGGAGTCTCCTCGCGAAATCCGACAGATCATGCGCTTCCTGGTTGATTGCGAATCACCATAAACTACGATGGAAGGACGGAAACGTGTCCTACAGCATGGCGAAACATCTAATTACGTCGGCCGTACTTGGAGAGGGCGACGAGACGTCGACTCTTGTGTACGTCAAGGAATGCCAGAAACGAGAATGGCTGGTGGATCTGCTTGAGAATAAAGCGAGAAAACATCTAAAAATTGAGACTTTGGATGCAGATTACGAAGATATCGAATCTTTAAATAATCTAGATGTTACTAATACTGTAAGATGCGGAAAACATGTTAAGAATTGCGCATTACAAAATATATTAAAAATATTTAACTGGTGGTCGCGACACCTAAAAAAATTATGATTTTTTTTAAATAAATTATATATGTATATATAAACGTTTTATTTCCTTTTCCCACATACTTTGTAGTATAATATAGATGTTTTAGCTGTTCAAGAGCTGTTTTTAGTTGTTTAAAATAAGTTTGATAGCGGTTCAATAGCAGTTATACAGATCGCAGTTATATAGATAGCTGTTTAGTTGTTTGATAGCTGTTTAAAAGCTGTTTTTAGTTGTTTAAAATAAGTTTGATAGCGGTTCAATAGCAGTTATACAGATCGCAGTTATACAGATCGCTGTTATACAGATAGCTGTTTTAGTTGTTTGATAGCTGTTCAAGAGCTGTTTGATAGCTGTTTTTAGCTGTTCAAGAGCTGTATTTAGCTGTTTTTTTTAGTTGTTTTTAGTTGTTTGATGGCTGTTTTTAGCTGTTTCATAGCGGTTCAAGAGCTGTTTTAGTTGTTTGATAGCTGTTCAATACTTGTTTGATAGCTGTTTCATAGCGTTACAATACCTGTTTGATAGCTGTTTGATCGCGGTTCAATAGCAGTTTTACAGATCAAATCACCGAAAGTCAATGGCGCAATATCGTTTTTAAGAACATACGTGTCTCGCGGTGACATCATTGCACACGTGCAAAACTGCACATCGCAGATTTTTCGGAAGGCGCAATTGTATGGATGCTGAGATGAAATTAGATATGATAAACAAACGATGTGACAATTGTGAGATGTAAAAGGATGAATTTGAAGGTACGCTCAGTAGTCGAGGACTGAAAGTAAGAGTCGGTTGGCATACTTGATAGTGTTCGGACGTGTTTGTCTTGTCGAAAAATTTCAAGTTCGAATTCAAGTCGCGAATGTTTGTACTGTCTGCACTGTGTGATTTTAACAGTAGCATCGTGTATTGCGCCTTTTGAGGCATCAACGTTCTGTAAAAATGGATTTCGAAGAATTGCAGTTTGATGGACATGATATGGAAGTTGAAGCAAACGATGAAGAAATGGAAGTGCCTGAAGAAATGGACATTGAGGTAAATGAACTGGAACATGAACATGAACATGAACAAGAAATTGTTGATGATGATGATGATGATGCAATTTTGTCAAACAATTCGTGTTACGACAGTGAAAAGTTTGAGGATGTTTTGGAAGTAATTTTTCGAGTATTAAACCAGGCTGAAGTGAATGCCTTAAATGAATTTAAAAAAATGTGTTGCACATACTTTTATTTTACTTCTGGTAATGTAAAATTTTGTGCACCGTGTACTGTGAGATTACGTGGATTATTCTCAATGTTGCACGCTGAGCGAAAACATGACACCCTCGCCTATATACTGATCGAGAGTTTATTCTGTGCGTTGTGTGGAGGCCCACTACATCAAATAATACCGTGTAATCTCTGTTCAGTTTGCACTGTTTGTGATTGATAGTGCTACGTGGCAAAGACATGGTGTCCGAAGGCTGTCTGTATTGCATATCAATAAAACTGCAGTTTATGCTTACAGCTTCTTTCATGTGTTGCTTCTTTCTAACTTATCGGTGTTCAAAACTCTAAATATTTTGTATAAAATCATTGTTGTGTTGCAAATTGCCGAAGGTGTCTGACTCAAGAGCCAGGGGTTTCAGGTTGAAATCAAGCGGTGGTAAGCAAATTTTCTATTTGTAGTTTTTGCATAATTTCTGAGCGAGAACGCGCGAACGGGAGAAAGAGACCGCGCGAACAAAAAGACGCGCGCGACCGGGGGACGGGGGAGAAACATCTACGAGGGAGAAATAACGCGAGCGGGAGCGTGCCGTGTGACGTCACGCGGACTCCGCGGCGCGGCGAAACGCGGACCCCCTCGCTCCACTCCGCGGCGAAAACGCGGTCGCCCCGCGGCGCCGGAAAACGCGGACCCCTCGCCCCGCGGCGCCGGAAAACGTGGACCCCCTCGCCCCGCGGCGCCGGAAAACGCGGAACCCCTCGCCCCGTGGCGCCGGAAAACGCGATCGCCCTGCGGCGCTGGAAAACGCGGCGCCCGAAAAACGCGGTTCCTCTCTGCCCCTCCCACCGTAACGCCCGAAAAACGCGGTTCCCCCTCCCCCTCTCCCCGCGGTGCACGAAAAACGCGGTCCCTTCTCCCCTCCCCGCGGTTCCCCTCGCCGCGGTTCCTCCCCGCAAATCAATTATTGATGAAATCAATTTTCAAAAAAATCGAAACTTTAAGGTCACATAAAGGTCATCTCCATTTTTTAAAATGAAAATTGTATGATTCTTTTATAATATAATTCTTCTCATTATTCTACATAAAAATTTTAGTTAAAGTTATAATTAACAAATTAATAGTTTACATATCTATTTATATATTTATATACCAGGTGTGCTATTTTAAACGCCCCAGGCAAATATCTCGAAAAATATGGAAAATATGAAAAAACGTTTTAGACAAAAGATGCATCAAAGAGGACAAATAATGATAAAACCAATTTTGAAATAAATCAATTTTTTAAGGTCACATAAAGGTCATCGCCATTTTTTTTCATAATATGATTTTTCTAATTATTCTACATATAAAAGTATTAAGATAGTTGTAAAGAAATTAATAGTTTACAAAATATTTCATCTGGCACATTTTGGCGAAATATAAAGTACCTCATAAACTATTCATTTTTTGGTAACTGTATCTTTAACACTTTTATGTACAGAATAATAAAATAAATCAATTGGTGTAAAAAAATTGTTGCTTAGCAAAAAAATTATGTAATTTAGAATATGCAACCACATGTCTTTCTTGAAAATAAGTAAAAATGTGTTTTCTTTACACCAACTGATAAAAATGTTGCATTACAAGAAATAAAAAAATGCTAGTATGTTTATTCTATACATTCTTAGCTATACTATAATTTTATAAAAAAAAGTGAAAATATTTACTATAATTATGTTATTCCTTATAAACAAATATACTAAAACCTTATAAACAATGACATACTAAAAAGTTACATATGGATGCATCCAAAACATTTTTTATTATAGAGTAAGTCTGGTATTTTTACGCCACGAGGGGTTTTACGCCGCAGATGTCAGAAAAAATAGAAAGAATAAAGTTACTTGTTCGCAATTATTCTTTTATGTGCTTTTATGCTATAATAGTATTGTGTTGTAATTTCAGTTCTTTACTTTACTGTTAATATTAACGAAACTGTCGTGATTTGAATTGATTTCTCACCGTAGTAAGAAGCGCGATCTTGTGTTACGACCTACGTAAAATAATTACTGTAGGGAATGTAAAAAGTTTAATGGTTATTTCATGACACATAAGTGTAGAGGGATAGTAAATGATGGAATACAGCAAAATACAAGTGCATAGCTCTTGTATTTTTTGTTTACCTTAATATCTTGTATATCCCTCCTGTGTTTAGGATATACGGCAAGTTAGCATGCAGGATTTAGGCCATAGTACGGATACTTTTTAAAACTCGAAATCTCCTATGTGTTCTTTTTCTTTCTCTTTTTGGATCGTATAACAATAATAATCTTTAATGCACCCCTATCGTTCTTCTATCTTCTTTTTAAATTTTTTTAGTTTTATAATTTGTTTATTATTCTTACATTTTAATAAACTTGTTACACATATTTTATAACTTATTATGACAATTTATTGCCTTATTTATAAACATCCCAGGAATCAGGAATACGCGGCTTGGTCGCCAACGTCATCTGCTGACGAGCGGCGGCGACGATATATGCGCGACTCTTTAAGTTTATTAAAGCGCAATTTGTGTAGCTCGATTGTATGTACATTTAAGATCGTTTGAAATCTGCTCTTAAAATTCCATCCGGCTTGATAGAACGACCGAAAAGAGCGCACTTGAAACGATCTTGAATGTAGCATAAAATTATAAATGTCGATCTCAGTCGCATCTTTCCGCACACTTTTCGCGTACTTGAAATTGCAAAATTCTGCTCAAATTTCTAATTATGTAATATATAATTTTTTGTCCCTAATCCAATCCTTTTCCATATAAATAATAAGATAATTAATAAAGAAATAAATATAAGTTAAATGTAATAAAGAGAAATTGTACGTCTATCTCTTTTTAAAATAATTCAAGTGTTACTTTGATAAGATAATCACCGATTAAATCAATTAAAGTTTGGTTGAATTTATCCTACAAAGATATATCTTATTTAATTCGAAAATTTTTACACTTGTTTCTTCTTTTAAATCAAATTTTTAATCCATAATATACGTTAAAATCCTTTTTATTTCAATCTTGGAATGTCGCTTTGAAAAACAATCTTATTCGGGAAAAATAAATCCAAGAATTCGATCCTTTAATATCTTTATATTAATTATCTCTTTTTTTGTATACTAGACATCACAGACGCGCGCTTCGCGCGCGCTATTTAGCTTTAATATTACACACAACTGTCAAAATATGCTATGACAGCCGCTCACGAAGTTAGCGCAGCAACAGAATCAATCAGCATCGCGGAAAAGAGCCAACAAAGCAATTCGAGATTTTCGAGAAGACTTCGAGAGATGCGAGTATCGATTTAACATGCCTTTTTTTAGAAAGGATTATTTGTAACTTTCTATAAGGCTTACATTTTACCCATGAATGTCATATAATCCACCCATATTCTAGGATACATGGCAAAAATGCAAGTGTTTCTAAGTTTTTTTAATTAAATACAAAAAATTAATATTTTATGTTTCTAGTAGTAGATAGTATAAAGTTTTTATTAGTATAATTCATTTGCCTTAAGCATAGTAAATAAGAATTTCACCCTTTCTCTTACATAATATATGTACTATGTGTATTATAGGTACAACTAATAATAAAAGTTTTAATCTTTTTAATTCGAACAATAATATTAATTAATAGTAATAGAAAACATAAATACAGAGTATTCTAAAAGTTAAATATGTAGTATATAGCACTCTCTCCAATTCCTTTGAAATTTTCAAATTTTAAACCAATTTGTCGCTTATTATATAATTATAATTAATACACTTAAAATATCACAATGTCGGCAAGTAAGAAAATGATAATTGAAATAATAGTTTATGGATATACATTTATGGATATACATTTATTTCCTATCTCGTTCTCTCCCGCCGCTTTACTTTTTTTCAACCCTATCAGCACTCTCTCTACCTCTTCCCATCCTATCCCCTCTTTTTTCTCTACTTCCTCCTCCGCCCCCTGTTCTTCCTCCTTTCCTTCTTCTATAACCTTCGCTTATATTCCGTTCCTTCTAACATGTCCCTTAAGTATTCATCCCACTCCTCCATTGTTATCTCCTTATTAATTTCTACTCTTCTTCTCCTTTCCTTCTTTATTACTTCCCACACCTGCTTCTCTGTTCTTGCCTCTCTTACCTCTTCCAGCAGATTTCTTTTTTTTTCCTCTCACACATTTCCTTATGCTCCTTTTTTCTCTTATAATGTTCTTTATATTGTCTTCCCCTTTTCCAGTCTCTCAATTAACTTTTCTACCTCCTTCCTCTTTTCCCACAGTCCCCATCTCACCATCCTCCCGTTCCTTCTGTTCCTCTTTTTACTCTTCTCATCCTTTCTTCATCTTAATTATTTTTGTCAACTTTTCGATCTCTTTACCTATATTGCCCCCCTACTTATTTCTACCTCCTCCGTTCTTTTTCTAAACTCCTCTCTTGCCTCTTCCGACCAGTCCGTCGCTTCCACCCACCTCTCTTTCTCCGCTATTGTCCCTCTCCTCTCACCACCACCCCCTTTGTCCACCCGTACTGCTACTGATTGGTGATCCGAATCTACCTCACACCCCACCTCCAATCTTGTCACTCTTTCTCAAACATTCCTATCTCCCTTCGCGTAATTGATCACTGTTTCCCCTCTTTCTCCTGTAAATTCACCCCTCCTTCTCATCTCCCTCCTATGCTCTATTTATAATTCCCCACCCTTCTTCTTCAACCCATATAATCAGCCCTTCCCCCTGCCTATTTATCATTTTATCTTTTGATTTTCTTTCAACTCCCTCTTCTCCATTCTCCAGCGCTCCTTTCTCCCCTGTTCTCGCATTGAAATTGCCCCCCACTATCCATCTCTTTTTTCTCCTTTCCTCCTCCTTCACCGATTTTATCTTACCCATTATCATAAATTGCTGCTTACGTAAACTATTGCTAATCTCCATTTCTTCTTCTTCCATCTTACTTCTCTAATCATTAAACTCTCCTCTTTTATCCATTCTTCTTTCCCTTCTAACACCTTTCTGAATCCCATCATTATCCCATCTATTGCTTTTCCTCTTCTTCCAACTCTTTCTTTCTTTACACCCTGTATCCTCCAGTTGAACTCCTTTGGCACGTTATTCTTCATCTTCTCCCGCTCCTCCTATTTCAGCCATGTTTCCACCAACCCCACGACATCCCACTTTTTTATCCTTTCCTAAAACCCTTCCTGTTTTCCTTTCATTCCCGCTACATCTCAAAAGCCTATCTTTGGGCTTCCTTCCTTTTCCTTCCCCTCCTCCTCCCTCCTGCATTCCTTTTTTCCCTCTCTCCCTCTTTTTCCTCTCTTTCATTCCTTTTTACTTTCCACACTCTACTCTCTCTGACTCTTTCCCCCTTCCCCTCAGCCTCACCACACTCTCTTCCTCCCTACTCTCCCTCTCCTCCCTTTTCTCTCCGCCCACCCTTCTCACCGTTTCTCCTCCCTCCTCACTACCTTTACATTTCATTTTTCCGTCTCCCTCTCTTCTACTCTTTCCCTTCTCCTCTTTCTCCCCCCTCCTTTTTCTTGCTCCTCCCTCTCATCTTCCCTTCCATCTCTCAGGACTGTTTTTCCTCATCTCAACTCCACCTCTTCCCCTCTATCCAAATCTTTCCGTACTTTACCCAATCTCTCCTTCTATTCCTTCTCTCCTTCTCAGCTATCCTCTCCAGGCTTCATTGCATTTTTCTTTGATGCTTTCCTTCAAAGTCATGTCATTCTTTATTTCTTCCATCCTCCCTTTCAACACATTCTTCTTCTGCATTACCTCTCTTATTTTTATTACTCTATCTTTTAACCTAACTAAAACCATCTTCTCTTTCCCCGTCTTTCTCTTTTACCTCCTTTATTCCTCCCTCCTTCCCCATCTCTAGCCATAGCTTCTCTACCGCTTTCTTTCGCCTTCCCTCCTCTACTTCCACCCCTTTCACTACTACATTGTTCCTCCTTCTGTCTTTCTTTTCTAACTCTCTCCACCTTTCTAGCTCTCTTACCTTCGCTTCTATTGCTTTATCTCTTTTTCCTATCTCTCACTTTCCTTCCTCTTTCACTTCTCCCTGCCCTTCCTTCCTCCTATCTCTCCATCTTTTAACTAATATATTTAAATTTATATATTAGTTAACTTCTTTATATACACTACCGCTCACACACACATTTATTTCAATATACCCCTATATTTGTTAATTTCTCTGTAAAGGATGAACATGATACATATATGTTTTGTACAGAAATGAATACATTTGCTGTTATAAACACTTGCATGCATTGCATTTTTATATATTATTTATATAAAAATGCCATGCATGCAAGTGAAATGTTTATAACAGCAAGTGCATTCATTTCTGTGCAAAACACGTTTCATGATGTTCATCCTTTACAGAGAAATCAACAAATCTATTGTATATTGAAATTAATGAGCGGTAGTGTATATAAAAAAGTTAACTAATATATAAATTTAAATATATTTGAAATATAATAAATATTTTTATAATATATAATACTTTTCTCTATATTGTTCCTTCTCTTCTCCTTCTTTCTTCGTTTTTTATCTCTATAACTTTCTCTCGTCTTAAAATACTTTTTACTTTTTTATAAACAGCTTAAGGTATCGATACAATAAATAATACTATAAAAGCTATATTTGGATGGAACGGTAATAATTTACACATCCTATTATACCTCTATAATAATGTTAAAATCATAATAACGTAATGAAAACGATTTATAGGAATAAATGTGATAGTATTTATGAAATAAAATTAAGTATGAAATATGCATTTAAGAAATATTACTTTAATGATTATATTATCTTACGCGTTATTAACATCCCATACAGGCAAAGCAAATAGATACTATGATATACAGGATACCTTTAAACAATTCTTTCATTTTCTAACATTTTTCAGATATATTGTAATATAATAGTACTTATAATCGTCATATTTTTTTACACAGAAATACTAACGCAAAATTATTCGGACATTGTCGCTACTAAAATTAAAAAATCAGATGATAGGTAATATACATATTTTTAATTCACATATCTCTCATTTACTACCGATCATTATTTCACAATGATACATTTGCAACAAAATATATACGCCAATGCCCAAAATGTATACCTGTAATCTAAACACATGTTTTTATATTCTGGAAACGATACAAGTGTCTTAAAATACTTTTTACTTGTTTCTAAGCAGCATAAAATATCGATACTATCCGAATAGTATAAAAGCTACATTTGGATGGAACGATAACAATTTAGACACCCTACCTCTATAATTATGTTAAAATCGTCAGATATACTGTAATATAAAATATAATCATCATATTTTTTTACACAGAAATACTAATGCAAATTACTCGGACATTGTCACTAAAAAATTAGATGAAAATAGTTTGTAATCATACAAAGATACTGTTTAGTTAATGTACACATCTTTTTAATTCACATATCTCTCATTTACTACCGATCATCATTTCATAATGATGCATTTGCAACGAAATAGATACGTCAGCAACATTCGAAACCATCGACTGGAAAAAGCATTCTTCTTGGTCTATTCGTTGTGACGGATAAAATCGTATAATTTCAGCACTCAGCAGTGGATTCACTTCAATTGATGCGATTTTAAGACAGAGCTCAATTCAAAGAATCCTCGTTGTTACTAAATATGCTTACAAAGCCTGTGAATAGCGCTAATTTCCCTGCCATGCGCATATCTTTTTTTTTCGTGGCTGTATCCTGATTAGGCATCATCTTGTCCGCAATATGCTTATAGACTTTTCCATTCAGCATTAACATAAAAAAGCCGTCGTACCATCTGAAATCGTTATATAATTGTCTTAGTATTATAATCAATTTTATAATAAATGTTTCCTCTCCGATAACATAAACAAAATTAATTTTAGGAAATCTAAATTATTTTATCTTTTTCTGAAAGTAGAATAAAAAACAAAACTAAAAATCAAGTTCTTTTCAAATAATAGACAACTTGAATAAATTATAATTAATGTTTATAAGAACAATTTTATATTACTATTAAAAGGAATGTTTAGAGCACTGATTACACTTACATTTCCTGATTAGCGCATATTTTATGACATATTGTATTTTCCAAATTTTACTTTCAAAACACCGAAAATACCTTCCAGCCTGTGATGACACCACGTATACGCCAACGAAACTGCACGGTATCGTTTTCAAAATGCATTGTGATCTTTAGGATGTCAAGCTTGACGTGTGCAAACTTCATATGACCAATGAACCTTAATAGTATCAATTGCTTCGCATAACTCACAAGTCCCCTGCAATATTTTTAAAGCATATTATGAGAAAATAAAAATACTTAATGCTAAAAACTCTCAATTGCTTTGAATACTTAATAAAATTAATTTTCGTTACTTCTTTAATATTGTTGATAAAAATTATATCATAATGGATAATAGGGACTCAATTTACAAATATTTTAGCATAACTTGCCTACAATACAAATTGCGCTACAGAACACTTTTTCGTTCTTTTCAACTTTTAAAATTTACAAGAAAGCATATGTATACGTACATACATGTGCAATTTTGGATACACCTTCCTTCTTAAAGATCTCTTCGGTATCACCTCCCTGCGGTCAATATATAGCGGCAAAATTTTGTATACCACATAGTTAAATATAAAATGTTCCTGCGTGAGAAAACAAGAGAAAAGAACATTTATAATAGGTAATGGCACACGATACAAACCACATGTGGTGTAGGAGGTTCAGGTCCGTAAAATGAGCTACTCGCAAGGATACCAAATACGTCCGTTTATTATGAACTCCAGATTGCTTCTGGTCGGAGAGCCGAAACGGGGGGTGAGATCGGAGCACCGGCTCCGATTCGCGATTCTCGCACGCGCCTCATCGATACCTGTCGCGCCCGCTCGCGACTACGCCAAGCACTTTGTTGTGGCCCTCGCGACCGCGCGCGATACGTGGCATTTTAGGGAACGCACACATAACACTCTTTCCCTCCCCGAAAGAGAAGGCGACTGCCTATCGACGACCAACTCCGGGATCCACGTATCTTTCTGGCTGTCTCTTACTTCGGACGGGTCGGTCTCTTCGCTGTCCCGGGTCCGGGGCTCTTGCCTCCTTCGCCTGAGTCGGTTGCAAGGCTTCCGGTCCTTGCTCTTCTTCTTGGTCGCGTTGAGCGCAATTTGGTTCCGCTGCATCCCCCGGTGCAGCTGGCTCTTCCTTCGCCTCTGGTTCGTAATCGTACACTCCCGTGTATGGTTCTATGTGTCGGCTTCTTTGCTCTCCCCTCTTGCGGATCTGGTCGACGTGACGCTCCCAGGTCCTGCCATCTTCCAATTTAATCTTATAATGTAATTTACCTAACCGTTGTATAATTTTTCCAAATTTCCATTTAATTTTACTATTATAGTTACGGCATATCACGCTCTCTCCCACCGTAAATTCACGCGATCTTTTATTAATATTAATGTTAGCGCTTTTCTTGGGAGGCTCAGGTATACACAACGTAAATTCTGTACGCATTTTTCGCTTAAACATTCTCTCAAACGGAGTCACTCGCGTAACACAATGTGGGGTGGTTCTGTATTGTACTAAGAAATTGCGCAGTGCGTTTTCTAAGTTTGTTCCCTTACTATTGGGATCCGTAAGTATTTTTTTTAAGGAGTTTTTCAACGTTTGTACAAATCTCTCCGCTTGCCCATTTGTTGCTGGGTGGTACGGAGCTGTAAACTTTGGGGTGATCCCCTGAGATTCTAAGAATTGTGTAAAATCTGCAGAACGAAAATTACGGCCATTATCCATGACCATAGTTTTTGGCATACCGTAATCCGTGAAAATCTCCTTACATATTTTAATCGTAGTTTCCGCGGTTATGTTTTTGACTATTCGCACAAAAGACCATTTCAAAAATGCGTCTACAAATACAAAAAAATACATGTTCATGTACGGCCCTGCATAATCCACGTGGACACGCTCGAAGGGTGCCCCGGCCGGTTCCCACTCGTGTATTTCCGCTTTCGGTGGGTTATTACGCACGGTATTACATATATCGCAATTCTTAGCTAAATTCTCTATCGCTCTGTCTATACCAGGCCACCAGTACAAACTTCTAGCTAACGCTTTCATTTTAACTACCCCGAAATGATTTTTATGTAATTCCCGAAGGATTCGGTCGCGCAGTTTACTAGGAATTACTACCTTTCCATTGCACAAAAGCTCGCCCTGTTGTACGCTATATGCTGCTTGATTTATATTGAAACGCATTTGTACGGGTATCTCTTTCTTTTCGCGTATGGCCGTTAGGAGACTCTTCAATTGCCCATCTTTTTCCGTAGCACAAGCAATTTTATCCGCGGATACGGGCATTTCGTGTAACATTCCTATCTCGTAAATATCTACTACATCACGTTCCGCAGTTGTAGTTGTGCTCATTGGTAATCGTGATAGACAATCCGCATTTGCATTCTGTTTAGAGCTTTTGTATTTAATTTCAAATGAGAACCCTTGTAAGAATATTGCGTAATGTTGCATTCGCATAGCCGAGTACGCGGGTAAAGCTTTTGACGGCGCGAAAATCTGTACTAACGGTTTATGATCCGTGTATAATGTAAACTTGTTACCATAAAGGTACTGATGGAACTTCTTTACTCCAAAAATTATAGCGTAAGCTTCTTTATCGATCTGAGCGTAACGTTGTTGAGTTTTAGAAAGAGACTGCGATGCGTATTGCAGTACGCGTTCGGTGCCATCGGGGTAGCGGTGTGATAGCACCGCCCCTACTCCGTACGGACTAGCATCTGTAGCTAAGATTAACGGTAGCTTCGGGTCAAAGTGAGCTAAAATGGTGTCACTTTTGAAACTACTTTTTGCGCGCTCAAAAGCCTCCTCACATTGGTGAGTCCATTTGAAATTAACTCCCTTTTGTAGCAACTCATGTAACGGCGTGAGCATCGTACTTAGGTTCCTAATGAACCGCCCGTAGTAATTTACCATTCCTAAAAATGATCGCAATTCTGTAACGTCCTTCGGCCTAGGCATGAGATCAATGGCCTGCATTTTATCGGTAGTTTTATGTATTCCCGATCGATCAATTCAATATCCGCAATAATGTATGCTATCCTGTAGGAACTCGCTTTTGCTTTCGTTTATTCTAATATTCGCGTCACCCAGGCGTTGCAATACTTGTTTCAGGCGTTGTAAATGAATTTCCTTGGTAGGTCCCGTGACTCGAATGTCATCTAGAAATACCGTTATCCCCTCGATACCCTGCAACAAGTTTTCCATTTCACGTTGCCAAATGGCCGGCGCTGATGCGCTTCCGTACATTAAACGTGTGCTTCGAAAAAGGCCTCGATGCGTATTGAGGGTGAGTAATTCCCGATCCTCTTCCCGAACTTCTAATTGCAAATACGCTTGTTGCAGGTCTATCTTGGAGAACTTCTCTCCGCCTGCCATATTCGCGAATAGTATATCCGTGGTAGGCAACGGATGCTCGTCTATTAATAAGCAGGGATTGATCGTGACGCTAAAATCCCCGCATATGCGTACCGTATTGTCTTTTTTCAACACAGGCACAATGGGAGTAGCCCATCTCGACGTGTTTACTTTCTCAAGGACGCCTTTCGAAACAAGCGCTTGTAATTCCTGGTCGACCAAAGGTAACAATTTGAACGGGACGGTACGGACTTTGAGAAACACCGGTTTAGCGTTTTCTTTCAGAGTGAGCTTTGCTTGTAAGCCTCTAATTTTTGTCGAATGAGGATCTAATTTGTTCCGATATTGTTGTAATAACTCCGTAATTTTGTATTCCGTATCGCTACGTGACGTATTTATTGTATTAACGGTATCCGTTAGACGTATGTGCAATTGCCGAATCCACTCACGGCCTAACAATGGTTCGCGCTCGACATTCGAAACGTACAAATTTAACTTGATTTTAGTTCCTCGCCCGCTAACCATCACGGGTACCACGCCCACAATCTTAATCGGCGTTTTGCAAAATGTAATTAATTGTAACGTAGTCGGTTGTAACCGTTTTAATAAAGACAACTCCCGTAATGTATGTGTACTCACGATGGTTACCGCAGCTCCGCTATCTACTTCGAATCGCAGGGGTTTGCCCTCGACGGTGATTGTCTCGAAAAACTTTTCTCGGAACTCCGAGTGTTCTACGACTAATATTTCCTCTACTTGATTGGCCGGTGCGCGTTTCGCCGCCATACACACTTTGAGCAGGTGGCCTGGTGTCCCGCAATTAAGGCATTTAACGCTTCTATCTAGAGTACATTTTGTAGCTAAATGGCTACCGCCACATCTGAAACAAGAAATATTAGAATTTGCGTTTGTATTCGCGTTAGGTTTACCGCCATTAACTGATTCGCCCTTTCCTTTTGAGAATTTCGCGGGAGGCTTCCGTTTCCGCTGCGTTTTCTTCTCCGTCTTCTTATCCTTGGAGCCAATGTATTCGACGCTCGTCGATCCATTTTGTAATTGCAGTGTGTCCTTCTCCGATAGCTCCATCGAGGTAGCCACTTGGATCGCCTTCTCGAACGTTAAGTCTTTCATTTCCACTAGTCTTGATTGTGCCCGGCTGCTCGCCAAACCGAAAACGAACTGATTTCGTAAAGCCGTTTTCAGATACGCCCCGAAATTGCAGCGGGCGCTTAATTTATGTAGTGCGGCCACGTAGTCTTTAACATTTTCGCCGTCCTTTTGTTTCCGTTGGTGAAAACAAAAATTTTCGGCGATCTCTAGAGGCTCAGGCGCGTAGAATTCCGCTAAGCTCGTCACTAATGTATCGAAGGTCGCAGTGTACGGGTCCGCCGGCGCCAATTTATCACAGATGACATCGAAAGCCGACGTCCCAATGAAATGTAGCAAGTACAGAACTTGTTGCTCCGTAGGCACTTTAAAAATTTTTACTGCGGCTTGAAAACGCTGAAGCCACCTCGCCCACTCCGTCGTGGTCGGGTCGAAAGTTTCAATACTGAAGTTGCCATGTAATACCACGGCCGCCATGGTTCAAGGTGACCTTCGTAACCAGCGACAGCGGCCCGACTTCTCGAACTTCGTAGAATGTAACGGACAAGGTATCCTGGGCGATCCGAGTTTCCCGTAAGGTGAAATTCCGTACCCGAGGTACCGGCTTGGTAGCGAACGATCTCCCCCGTATCAAATTGCTCGAGAGATGATGTAGTTTGTATCCCGGTAGACCGGCTCCTTTTTGAACGCTCTCGAAACACAGTACTGGACGCCACGTGTACGCGTAATGGCGCTTCCTGCTCGTACTCACACGTGCTTCAGGTCTTGCCGTGCTTTAGCGCGATCCCTTTTCGTGCTAATACGGACTTCTCACAGTTGCGGGAGAGATCCCATCCTCGTCGCCATTTCTCTGTGGTGTAGGAGGTTCAGGTCCGTAAAATGAGCTACTCGCAAGGATACCAAATACGTCCGTTTATTATGAACTCCAGATTGCTTCTGGTCGGAGAGCCGAAACGGGGGGTTAGATCGGAGCACCGGCTCCGATTCGCGATTCTCGCACGCGCCTCATCGATACCTGTCGCGCCCGCTCGCGACTACGCCAAGCACTTTGTTGTGGCCCTCGCGACCGCGCGCGATACGTGGCATTTTAGGGAACGCACACATAACACCACACAATAGTGTAAATTCGGGATTGGGGGAAGAAAGAGGGGGTAAAGGAGAAGAGATTCTTACAATTAGAGGCACTCTGTAGCAACTCGTATTATCTAGCACAAGAGGACCTCTTGTGCTAGACAATTATGCCTCAACAGTGTCTGACTATGAAAATTATTACATTTTGAAGACGCGAGATTGTACATTCAAAGCATCCAAATTAACGAAAGTAAAGTACAATATAAACATACCTCGGAGAAATCTTTATTACGCGATAGTGCCTGTCACAACGTGCATATAGATACCAGATCACTTTCTCGTTCTCTTAACTTTTACAACTTTTACAAGACAGCATATATACGTACGTGTGCAATTTTGGATACTCCTTCCTTCTTAAAGATCTCCTCGGCATCAGCTCCCTGCCGTCAATATATATTTCACTATCACTATCTGTCACGCGGCGAAGGTCACGACTGTCACTATAGATATATCTACCTATTTCTAGGTTATCGCTGTATTCCAGCATAGATCGGTCTTTCTTAACAGCTTCATGCGTCTGTGATTGAGAAAAAAAAATCTGATAAGCTCTGTATATCAGTTCAATATAATACAAATATGTATATACTTTTTAGATAAAAACGGTCAGTAAACTTTTATAAAACAATACTCTTTGAAATAATACAAGTGATAATAATTTTTATAATTACCTCTCTATATTGTGCATGAATTTTCTTCTAACAATATTTGTAATGTCATCAACTTTTCACGCTTGTTGAATATATTTGCACCATGAGCACCAAAAATGTACGAAACAGTACGAAATTTTCGTTACCATCAATAAGTGAATTTTCATTCTTATTGTTTAGATATCAATTTGATGAAGACAACAGGGGATGAAAGCCTAAATGATGTAACAGAGAATAAAAATAATGCTTCAGAACCACAAGAAGTAGATGAAGAGCTGATAAGTATAGTTCAACAACGACCAGTCTTGTATGATCCTCGTCTACCACTTCAAGAATATAAAGAACTAAGTTAAAGAAAAAAGATCTATGGCAGGAAGTCAGCAATTGTCTAGGAGGTAAACTTATGATTCAACATTATCATTACATTCTTTTTATAAACATGTTTTTTAAATTAATATTTTAGGAGCATATTCACCTATTGACGCCGAAAAAAAATGGCAATATTTAAGAGATTGTTATACAAAAGCTAGGAGGAATTTTAAGAAAATACAGAGCATTGAAATAAGAAGTGGTGCTGCAGGTACTTCTATAAATGAAAGAAATAAACCATCTTTTCGCTATTACGATGCAATGAGTTTTCTTAATGATACATTAAAATATAAAGAGTAAGTTATATTGAAGTTATATCGTATTAAATGACATGTCAAATAACAACTAAATTTATTTTTAATTTTTTTCAGAACATGTGTACATCTTCAAGATTTCCAAACAGGAAAGACACAGCTCAAGTAACGAATAACCTTTTTGCTCCTTTACCTTCCTTTTCAAATTCACCTATGAATAACAGCAACGATTGCACAGATTCAGAAAACAGGCCACCTTCAACGCCATCACCGAGTATCTCTGAATTGTCTGTAGCGACTTCAGCTTTACAAAGTTCGTGTTTGAAATAGATATACACACACATTAATATGAGAATATTAGAGTTTTTAATAATTTAATCTACCGTTTGGTTTCAGAAAGACAACATTCAAGTAACATCGACGAAGTAGATAGAGCTTTTTTACAGACCTTAAACACAAATGTTCAACCCAATCCTATTGATGGATTCATGTTACGACTGGCAGAAAGAATGCGTCGACTTTCCTACAGGGAAAGATCACAGTTAGAGTTGGAGTTCTTAATAAAACTGCGTGAAACGGAGGCAAGATTGGGACTATTAAATAATTAAGAGGATATCTGTTATATCGTATATTATACTTAATTTTACAAAAAAAATATTATATATATAGACATTATAAAATAATATATAAATTAATTTTTAAAAATCATTGTGTAATGCCTTCTCCCATTGTTGTTCTATGGCTCCAACAGTACAAAAAAATTCTTTGAATGCATCTCGAATGTTCACTGCACTTTGAATTACATTATTTCTTTCTGTATTATTATCAAAACAATGTAATGCTTGGAAAGCACTATTATATCAGTGATCGGCAAAAATTCTGTTTTTAGTAATGATATCGGCGATTATTTTTAATTAATCAAAAATAAAAAATTTAAATGTTTTTAATTTTAATTAACAAAAAATTGGTAATTAATAAAATACTAAGCTCTAAATTTAAAATAATTATTAATTAATTGAAAATGTAATACTCTGTTTAAAAAATTAATAAATAATCAGAAATATATTGCTCATAATTTAAAAATTGGCAATTATATAAAATAAATTGTCAGTTTTTAAAAAAATTACATTAAAAAAAATATTTTTAATTTTTTAAAAAATTAGTAATTTTTAAAAAGTAAATTATTTGAACAATTAGTAGATAATTATTAGAAAATATATTACTAATTTTTTAGAAAATTAGCATTTATTAATTTGTAAAGTATTCGTTTTTAAAAGTACATTAGTTGCAGTAGAAATGAAACGATGACGTTAACTATACTAAATAATTTTTTTCTACTGAAAATTCGTGTCTTTTAGGAAAATTTGCAATTACTAGATGAACTATAATTTGACGATGGTCTCTGCTCTCTCTTAAGGCCATCGCGCACAAAATTGCATAGGCTGCATAAGCATAGCATAAAACCGCTGGACCGGCTGGACCAATCTTATGTAAATTAATATGGCGACTTTATACTGGCATTGGTTTAGCGGTCTTATGCTACGCTATACCTGCTTCCTACACTCATATCCGTCAAGAATAAATTACTGGCTTGTCAAAAAATAAAGTTACAATTTTGTAAAAAGTTAGTGTTTGGATAAGCCAATTTTTGATGTTGAAAATGAAGGACGGATTAGCGCTGTATAATAGCAGCAGTTTCACATCCTAAATTTAAATTGAACTGGCTCAATTGTTTAAGTCGCTCAGTGCAAGCAAATGTTATAGTAGCAATAAAAGAAGCAATTGCTTCTGTGTCGAGTAGAGTTGAAGATAAGAAAAAAGATGATAGTGTAGCTGAAAATGATTTTTTTGACTTTACATGTGATCATGATACACCTGATGTAATCGAAACTTTTGGGGCCTCTGATGTAGAAGCAATTATTCAGAAATTTAGTACTGAAAGTAGGAATGATCTCGAATTACTTAATTTATATCCTATTGTTAAGAAAGTTTTTCTCAAATTTAATACACCTTTACCATCTTCTGCACCAGTAAAAAGATTTTTTAGTTACGCTACAATGTTTAATTTACCTAAATTTAATAAATTAACTGATGAAAATTTTGAATTAAAAGTAATTATAAAGTGTTATTCGAGTGTCGTTAAAAAAAAAATAGTATTATTTACTTAGAAAACACGTGATTCTCTTAAATAATTTAGGCATATTTAAGGCTCCTGGGTACTCGTCGCGGCCATGTTGGAATGTGAGAAGAAGTAAGAAATGACACGTTGAAAATTCTTGCGTAGTATTTCCAAATAAAAAGATATTTGCTTAAAATAACACTACAGATCACTTCAGCACACTTTAAAAATACGCCGAGTTGAGGTTAAGTCTACCCCTTTTCCTTGATAGTAATAAACAGCCGTAAAACGAATGTGATACAATGCAGGCTTGTGCGCAGGCGCATGACTAGATTTCGTATTATATTCATTTTACGGCTGTTTATTAATTGTCAAGGAAAGGGGTAGACTTAACTTCAACTCGGCGTATTTTTAAAGTGTGCTGAAGTGATCTGTAGTGTTATTTTAAGCAAATATCTTTTTATTTGGAAATACTACGTAAGAATTCTCAACGTGTCAATTCTCAACATTTCTCGCTTATTCTCCATTGGAGAGAGTTCTTATTTCTACCGCGACGGTACGTCGTCACCGTCAACGCGGAGTTTTCGGCTCAGGGACCAGGAGCTTTAAAGAGCATTACATCAATGAGAGATGATAAATAATCTTGATTGAAAACTTGAAGAATAAATACGCTGTATCTGCTGATACGTTTATACAATATTAATATGTAAGTAATAATTAATAAATTATTCTTGTACGTCAAATATGTACACATTTATTACCGTGTTGACTGATTTAATAATAACTGTGTGATAACAAATATAATTTTTTAATCATTGACTTCGCTTTATTTAGTACCGTACTTCTGAATATAAAATTGAAACTTCGAATACATTCATATATTTACAAAAATTGTATGTTATATGCACACTCAAAGAGAAGGAAAATTTAAGAACAACAGCTTATACTTATTAATATAATCTAATAAATATCGACTAGGTTAATTAATAGATATATTTTCTCACAAATCTTCACAATTATTTTTTTAGTTGTTCAAAGAATGTTGGCATTCTTAAAACAATTTTTCGCTTTATCATTAATGTGTAAAATAAGTGTAATCAAGAACTTTATGATGTTCCCTTTGTCTTGCCTAGTATCTCTGATTGTAATATTGTCAGTTACCTCATGTTCATGCTTGTTTTTGCCAAGACACCTTGTTTCAGAGTCAAGGATAAAAAATTATTTTTATTTAATTGTTAATTTTCTGAAAAATTAGAAAATATTTTTATTTAATTACTAATTTTTTGGAAAATTAAAAAATATTTTTTTTTCATTATTTTTTAGAAAATTAAAAATTATTTTAATCCTACACGGAATGAGGGAGGTTCCAGGTTCGAACCCTGGCTGAGGTAATATTTTTCGCAATAAATTTCTTTACAGTTTTTAGATAATTAAATCGAGTCGATTTAATTCCGGGGAGGGAAGGGTTTTTAATTCTAACAATTACTGTGTTTTAAGTCCGACAAATAATCGGCGCGCAGTTCGTTGGAAAAATTATATGTATATATATAGACATATATGTATACAGAAACTAATATTAGGCTTTCAAAAACCTAAGCTTGGATCGAATGGCTTTTGATTCTAATTATTTTTATTTAATTATTTATTTTTGAAAAATTAGTTATAATTCTCGATTTATTATTAAATTTTCTAAGAATTAAAAAATAATGTTACACATTAATAATTTTTGTAAAAATAATCTTTTTTTGAAATTATTTACAAATTGTTAGGTAAATAAAAATAAGTTGAAAAATATTTTTAATTTTTTTGGCACTTAATATTGTATTTTGGCTTATTAATGATTGCTTTGACATTAAAAAATAAATAATGAAAATTTTTTTTGCCGATCACTGTATTATATACATTTACATGATCTGAAAGTGATAAAGACATATATTGTCTTTTTTCAGCGAAAACTGCGAGATCTTTTTGCATTAAAAAATTATGCAGACAAACTGTTGCTTTTACTATTGCAATTGCATTGTTTACATTTGTCGACAGAGGTTGTCAAAAAATTCTCCAACGTGCCGTAAAAATGCCAAAAGCACATTCCACAATTCTACGAGCTCGGCTAAATCGATAGTTGAATACTTTCTGTCGAGTGATTGGTTCGGTCGGTTGAGGAGAGTAGACGTGGAGAATCAGGTGGAATTTGGAGAGCTAGAAGGAGCGGTATAGTGGAGAGAAAAAGGAGAGTAGTAGGAAATAGGAAAGAGCGGAAGCAGGGCAATAAGCAGAGATACGGTGAGTCAAAGTAGGAATCAGGAAAATATTAATTAATAGATCTTAAAAAGTCAACAGGTGAGAAGGTTAGGGTGGCAGGAGAAGGCACGTAAGCGGAAGAGGTTGACAGGGCGCCACCTGTTGGAGAAGGAAGGAGGTAAATTACCGACAGGGAAGGAGCGGATAGAGATGAAAAGGGCGGAAAAAGTAAACGTAGAGTTACGGCGAATATACAGTAAGTAAAGGTGGCGAATGGAGGCAGAGAAGGAAGGAATAGTAGAAAGTAGGAAAAGAGGTGACAAGAAAAAGAAAGGAGAAGAGGAAGGAAAGAAAACGAAGGGAAGACCAACAAAAGCGGAAGAACTGGCCAAACTGAGAGAAAGAGCAGACAGCTTAGGAACAGGGACAATCAAAAATTACTTGCAGAAGAGGAAAAGAGAAGGAGCAGAGGAAGAAATAGCCAAAACAGAGAAAGAAATATTGGAGAAATTTAGCGAAGCAAGGAAGGTTGGCAGATCACCACCAAATAAAATAAAGAAAGGAAAGGACCCATACAGCACAAGTAGATACTGAGAATGTTCGAAGGATATCTCAGCAGTAGATTGCGTATATTCTCACAACATTCGAGATACGTACCACGATTTTCTGAGAACCTACTGACTGCATTACTATTTTCGCCTCACCTAGTTCGTAGTATCTACTGAGAATATCCCGCAGTAAATACCAAGAATATCTCAGGTATCAATATAGAACCAAGGATAGAATATGCACGGTATATACTTATTACGTTCGATTAGGGTAAAATAATTGGTACTCTTTTATATTTTATAAATTTATGTTTATTTATATGTGCATTGTAAATTATTGCCAATGTGTGTACGTTACACACTACAATATTTAATACTGACAACTAATACCGCAATAACGCCGAGTTTAATGCTTATGTCACTTCGAGTGTCATACGTGATAGAGAGAATTGCTATAGAATAATAGATTACTGCCTGTTTTATGTCACATACGATTTTCTTATAGAATATTGCAGTGTTTTCGAACTTTAAATCACATAGTGATTTGAATACATATGAAGTACATATTTAAAACTAGCGAAAATAATCGTTTTCTTAAAAAAGGATTGCACATATATAAGTAAACAAAGAAGAAATAGGAAAATGTATTATAGTCACACGAGTTGTTGGAAAGATTTAAAAATTGAGTCCTCACTCGAAAGTTATCGTTTGCACAGAAAAATGTACTTACAAATTAAGCGTGATTTAAAGTTCGAGAACACTGCAATCGTTCAAATATCTCATGAATACATTTTCAATTGAATAATACATTAAGACGAACAATTTTTACAGTGCTAACAATTATCTTGTAAGTTATGTCAGACTCAGTCAGTCAGACAGTAATCTCGATATTTCGCATAAAAGATAATTAGAATGGACTTTATAAACTTTGTAACATAATTTCAGCGCATTTACAGTAAGCGGCAAGTTATAATTGTACGAATAATACATATATGGCAAGGGAAGGCATCATATTATCCGTGGATGTTTTAATACGTGTTGTATAATGTTTTAAAGTTATATAGTTCTCTTTCCATATACGGACCATCCTTCAATATACATAGATATACACACACATATATACATAAGTATACATATATCATGTTACATACGTATGTGCACATGTCTGTACATAATATATATTTTTCAAGAAAAAAATACATGTATTAACTATATGTCATCCTCTCGACGAAACATACCTATTACAAAACGAGAAGACGAAGCAAAATTCGTTGAGTTGTTGGTACGTATTGCACAAATACACAATTGGTATCACAAATTGACTCCAACATATGCGAGCCAAACACTTCGTCGTCGCACGCAATCTGTTTTACGAGAACGAGAAGCAGCACGCGAAACAGGAGCGATAAATGGAATGCATCTCGCGTTTAGAAAAGTAAACAAATAAGCTGCTCCTCCAGACACAACGTTTAAAATGCTCCGATAATCTAAATGTGAGTAATTGCATGTAAATGTAAGTATATCAGCTCGTTGTGCATTAGCTGAAAAACGTAAGACGTAAGAAAAATAAGCGTTCAACGGTCAGTGTAAAATTGATTGCGTGTGACATACGCTTAACTAAAGGTTCTTATTTCCTAATATGAAACTTTTCTTACGAGGATAATACCTATCCGAAATAATACTTAATATTTTGTAACGCGATTATCTACATATAACACTAAAATTAAAGATTTTTGGTTTTTTTGCATTACGCTAAACAATATTAAATAAGTTCTCTATGCAAAACTGGACCAACGCAGGCAGTGTGTCACTACGGCAGAATTGCATTGATGATACTGGCACAGTGAGGCAATGACCTTCGGATTCTCTCTAAATAACTAAGAGTAATTATTAACATATTTATCTGGAAAACTATATAATCATTTACGTCGCGTAAGTAATTATTTTGTTTATCCTATACTAGAGATGGGTGATACAGTCTGAAAGTATCGTATCGATACGTATCTTGAATGAAAATATCGATTCACTATTTACGAATTATGATAATAAACTTACCAATATTTTCCGTTCTTTACGAATGTAGAAGTGAACGATCGAAAGGCAAAAACGAGAGGCTGACGCAACGTTTTAGGTTAAAACGACACATGAGATAAGTCCATGTAAGATAAACGGAGGAAACACCGGTCGTCGAGTCTGAAAAATATAATAACAACAGTGACATTAATTTGTGCCTATTCTCGCTCGATTCACTATTTACGAATTATGATAATAAACTTACCAATATTTTCCGTTCTTTACGAATGTAAAAGTGAACGATCGAAAGGAAAAAGCGAGAGGCTGACGCAACGTTTGAGCAACGTTTTAGGACGACACACAAGATAATAAGTCCGTGTAAGATAAACGGACAAAACACGTCCGAACTGGTCCGTGCTTGTTGCGGCTCTTGGATGACCGCGAGCGACTAGCGTACTGGCCGCGCACCGTTGCCTGCCTCTCTGCCTCTGCCGGGCCCCGCCGCTCCAAGTCCGAAGATGCGGAAGAAGACGACGACGACGACGAGTCTCTGCACGACACAACTCACTAAACTCCACTGAACTCACAACTTTGACAAGATGTCCGACCACCGACGTCCGACTGTCCGACTTCGTGTTCGTGGCTTCGTGCCCGATCGACTCTCATCGGGGCGACTTCGGCTCGCCTCTATGCGCGCGCATCAACACGCCGCCTTCGGACTTAGCCGATTCGGCGTCGTCGGTGAAAGCATCGACATATAGCATGGACTGCGCGAAGGTATAGAAAAATGTGACCGGTCGGAAAGAAAGAGATAGCGACCGGTAGAGGTCAAGCTTTGTCTTTTTCTACTCAGTAGCGTGGTAACGGGCGTTTGCACCCGGAGGTCAACAATTTATTTTCAATTTTTTTTAAATTTTTTGCGTTACGATTTGATTCAATGTTATTATTTGTTCCATTATAACGACAATTTTATATTCTCATTATTCATATACTTTAAAAAGCATTTAGATACTTTGTTTTATACACTTTCGGAAAATATAGTACAATACGCAGTTATATATTATAGTAATACAATCAAATAAATAGTAATACACAAGAATTTCTGTGCATTCTGTGCACAACCTTTCTCAAATATTGTTATATATTTTGCATTATAACTATTTTACAATATAAACATTATATATTATATACTATATAAAAATAACAAAAATGTTACATTTATTTTCGAAAAATTTTATTGATTTTTAAATAAAACAGTTTTGTTACATTTCGATCTTATTCTAAGCTGCTCTCGTTGTTCTAAGTTGGATGTTCCTTCGTGGTGTAATCGAACTTTAAAAAACTTTTTTAGAATCTGAACAAGTAGTTTTAAACGGTGATCATCTCCGCAATTTCCCTTATTCTCAAACACAGTGGGTGGAATATATTCAAGAGTACTTGTTATCAAGACGTTGGAAATATTTTTAGTTTGAAAAACGTCGTGTGTTCTAAAACGTTCTTCTGCTATTAGACATGTTTGTATTAAATCAGCTGAAGCTTTCATTAATCTACCTTGACATTTCTTAGTCTGTATAGCGGAGAAAGATTTTTCAGACTTGAGCAATTTTACGCAATCCACACATTTAACATACTTGCTCAGACTCTTAGCTATAAAACCTGCTATGTACGCAATAATGTGATTAATGTACATTTTATTAACATTCATAAATACCGAGGGTATACAATAGTCATGATCCAAAGAAGTGCTTGAAGAAACCCTAAGAGTTTTACTGATTTTATGCATGTCAACAATATCATTATCATGAGTTTTAGGAGCCGGGTTATCGAGAACTTTGGGAGTTTGTAATAAACAAGTGCTATCTTGAAGTAGGCAATTTGCATTATCTGAACCTTTGATTTGTGCATAAACCAATAACCACTTGAATGCAGACTCAAACTGCTCGGCGGTCGGGTTGTTATTGTGTCCACCGCGAGATCTAACAGCTGAGAAGAAGAGCTCGACGTGATCTTGAGAGAGTTTGTATGTCAGCAAATACTCTAAGGGTGCAGTTTCTGACGTTGACCATTTATCAAATATAGCAACAACATTTTCTAAGGCGCTCATGATACCAAAGAAACCCATTCTTCGTTTTAACTCAAAAATCAGTTTATTACCATCTTTAAGTGTACTGATGAAAGTCTTGTATAACTGAATATTTGATCGAATTTCAGCTACGTTGTTTCTATTTATGCATTGTTTACTGGGAACTTTAGCTACTTTTTGGCGAGAATTCAGGAGATCAAAACAATTATTCATAATGAGACAAAAGTTTTCTGTGGCTTCAGATCCAATAAATTCGGGGTGTTTTACATCACATCTAAGAAAATGGAGCGCGTGAGCTGTACTCGCGCTGAATGTTTGTGTTGCTAATTTAACTTTCATCTTTTCCTGGGCCCAGTTTAAATGGCGTTTTCTAATTTTTGTAGCTGCATGTAGTCCATACTTGTATTGAATTCTTACAAGGGCTTGAAAATATTTCCATTCTATAGCATTTCCTTCACTATCGTACAAAACTTTTCTTGTAGCTAACGCATTCCGAACTAGTTTAATGGCATGGCAGGCATCAATTATTACAAAAATAGGCTCTTTGGTAACAAGATGCGGAAAATGCATGCTCGCTTTTTCTGTAAAATTAAATTCTGCACCTAGCTTCTTAGCCATCTTTACATTACTCTGTGCTCCATCGAATGTTAGTGAAACTACGTTGATTCCAATATCATGCAAACTCGTTAAACATTGTGATACAAGCCGTGCTCTTTCTTCTCCATTTAAACTATCAATAAAATAATAGCCCATAGGAATTTTCCAATGTTCATTTAAACAAACGACCATCACTACCATGACTTGGGTTGCCATTACAGTGTTTTTCTTTTTATCGCTACTATTATTAGCATCGCTGACAAAACCGGTGTATTTTGTTCCATTCCATCGTAAGTGCTTTCTAATGGCCATATCACCAACTGTAACACTACATAATAAAGTTTTTTTCTTTTTCTGAGCTAGTAGCAGCTTTCCTTCAAGTACTTGCAATGCTGGTTTAGATATTCCTGGTCTACTATCAATAGACGTAAACCATTTTCGAACAGTGGAAGGATGAGGTAGAGAAAGCGAAAATATTTTTCGTATATATGCATAAGCCTTTGGTGACAAAAATAGGAGAGTTGATGCGAAGGTTCGTAGTTGTAATGGGAATTCTAAGACTTTTTTTTTCTTTGAAATAATTTGTTTAAACAAGGCCTCAGCTACGGGATCCATTGTAGACTAAAAAAAAAGGAGATAAATAATATATAATAAATTAATTTCTAATTAAATACAAAAATGCAGTAAAATTGATCTATGCTATGTCGCACCAAGATTTAATCAAAGCCGACATTGCAGATTCCTTCTTTCATATAAATATAGAGTACAATACAAATAATCGCAACATAAAAAATTTTTAAATAAAATGAAATAAAATTTGATATTAGTATTTTAAATAAAATTATACAATTGCTGTATGTATAATTACGACATAAGCGAAGATTTATTAAATTCGATGATTAATTTACTAATTTATTTGCTGTGTTATTTCAGAAAAATAAAAAGAATAAACTTACAGTATGTACATTTTCAATGGTAAATCTAATCTAATCTAATAATAATATAATAATAATTGAAGATCGACGAATATGTGACGCGCAGTTCACATGAGAAGGAGATTGTAAAATTCAATAATTATTATTAGGCACCAAGATCTGCCGCAGACTACTGCAAGACCGACATTGATTATTCTCAAATTTATATCTTATATTTATATAATAATTAACGTACTAATTTATTCATTGCGTTCATTAACAGTATCCTCTATATGACTTACGTGTAAGAGTCTTACTTCATCTTCCATTATTAAATTTTTCTTGAATAAATGTTTTGTCAACAATTTCAAGCTCGAAACCTTCTGTTTTAACCGTCGAACTTTACGCTGTAAGCACTCAATTTTTTTTTCTTTATTTAATAACTCCTGCTTTGCAGCGTTCCACAAAGCTTTTCCTCGCATTGATGACTCGGAAAGTTCTTCCCATGTGAGATCATCAGTTAGTCGAATCTTTTTTTTAGCAACAACTTCAGCTAGTGGTGGTTCTTGTTTCCGCCTGTAAAACATTATACACAGATATTTACAAAATCATATATTATTTAACTCTAATACTACATAAATAAAAATATTTAAAAACTTAAAATAAAAAGCATAATATACTTACTTATTTGATGTGGCCAACTTTTCAATACTTGATCGCAATGCTGGTTCATTGGTTGGGATGTTATTGGTTTGTATGGAAGAAAATTCTGTCGTGTTCGGAATATTTATTGGAACACTTATACCAAGATTTTTAGTTGGTTTAGTCCCTGGTTTCAAAAACCTTTTTCCGTTGACTAACCCATAACGAAAACATTCAGTCTCAAAATGTCTCGAACAAATGGTTGTTGCTTTTCCTGGGACTTCTTCCGATTTTCCGATAATATCTAGCCATTGTTGTCGATCGATAGAGTTGGATGGAAATCTACAATCAAAAAATAACCTAAAATTCACAAAAGTGTCAAATGCAAGATACATAACCCAATCTAATAATCTAATAATATTTGTAGTTGCAAACTATTACTCACCGATGAAACGATAAATCTTGCGATTTGTCTGATCTCTTTTTGCAGATGAAACACGTGAACACCATACTTAAGGAATGTTTTTTTCAGAATTAATGTATGATGTCGATTGACGATAAACACACTCTTTATAAAACGAAGGAACGGGTTTATCGTCTTTGCAATACGTTCCTTACATCCTCTGGGTGGGGATAAAAGCGACCAATAGAAGCATTAGAAAAAGAGAGCAATTGACCTCTACCTCGTTCCCTCTTTGTCTAATTCTCCGGACACTTTTTGAAAGCTTTTATGTAGGGATCGCGCAGTCCATACTATATGTCGATGGGTGAAAGCAACACGCCGCGAGCGGACTTTATTTTCTGATCCGTATTAATTTATATATTCTGAGTAGTATACGAGAATGTACGAAAAATAATATACTACTGTGAGATATTACAAGTACATCCTGAGAATTTACGAAAAATAATGTACTACTGTGAGATATTACAAGTACATCCTGAGAATTTACTAAAAATAATGTACTACTAGAGATGTTATAGAAATGTTCCAGGTATATTATATACGGTACGTATATGTACAGTACGAGTACAGAACATTCGAATGATATCATGTGCTGTATGGGGAAGAGGAAGAAAATATGGCAGCAGAGGGGATTAAGGAAATTCTTAGGAAACTAGAGGAACAGAAAGTAAAAAAAAGAAAAGATAAAAAAAATAAAAAAGGAAATAAGAGAACTGAAAAAAGAATTTAAAAGGAGAGGGGAAATTTGGGAACAGCAAAAAAAGTCGCTGGAGGAAAGAATAAAAAAGGTAGAGGAGCAAATAGAAAAAAACAGAATTGAACATAGAGAACAAGAGCGAAGGAAGATACGTAATAGAAAAAATGAAAGAGATGGAAAGAAATATAGAAAAGGCGGAGAGAAGAAGGAGAAGAAATAACATAGTTGTGAAAGGAATAGCGATAGGAAGCGAAGCAGGAAAGAAAGAGAAAGTAGAAAAGATGATAAGCGAAATAAAGGAGATGAAAATAGCTATCGAACAAGTGCATGAAATAGGAAAAGGAAGTAATAAAATGACAGTGATGAAATGTAAAAGCTGGGAGGACAAAAGAGAAATAATGACAAAAAGAAAAAAACTGGGTAAAAAATATGAATGTTATCTGGAGGACGATCTAACTAGATTGGAAGGGCAGATACAAAAAGAGATAAGAAGAGTAGCAAAGGAAGAAAGAGAGGCAAGAAAGAAAACCACGATTGGATACCAGAGGATGTGGGTAGATAATAAAGAGATGAAATGGAACGAAAGTAAGGGGAAATTGGAGGAAGAGAGTGGGTTTCGAAAGTAGTAAAAGAGAGAAGGGAGAAAACAAGAGAAAGACATAAGAAGCAGAGGGAGAGGAGAGGAAATATGGAGAGGGAACAAGGAAAAGAGCAGGAAATATGAAGAAAAAAAGAGTACATTAAACATAGGCTTCTGGAACATAGCTGGACTAAAGAGAAAAAACGAAGAATTCTGGAAAGAAATGGAAAGCTGGGATATAATAGCGATGCTAGAAACGTGGGTAGAGCAAAAAGATTGGCGCAAAATCAAAGAAATGTTATCAGATAAGTACGTATGGAAATGCCAACCTGCGACAAAAAAAAAGAAAGGAAGAGCAAGAGGAGGGATAATAACTGGTGTTAGGAAGGAAATAGTGGCAGGTGGAACAGAAGAGAGAGAAGAGGAAGGAATTGTAGAAAGAATAGCAAAGACGAAGGAGGGAACATGGAAGATTATAGCGGTATATGTGAACAACGATATTGAGAAGAAAATAAGGTATATAAAGGACTTCACAAACGAGGGAGGATTAGGGGAGCAAATAATAATAGGAGGTGATTTTAACGCAAGAACTGGGGAAGAAGGAAGCCTAACAGAGATAATGGGGGAAAAGAGAAAATCGAAGGATAAAGAAATTAACACAGAAAAAAGGAAACTGCTGGGGTTTATTGAGGAAGGAGGATTAGGAATATTGAACGGAACAAAAGGAGACACCGAAAGAGAGTTCACATTTACAGGAGGAAGGGGAGAGTCGGTAATTGACTATATAATCGGAAACCAGGAGGTATGGGAAAAATCAGTGGAAGTAAAGATTGGAGAGACTGTAGACTCAGATCACCAACCCGTTACAATAAAGATAAAAGGAACAAGTGAAGGAAGAGAAGAGGAGAGAAGACTGAGAAAAATAATAAATTGGTTGAGGGAAGGAAAAGAAAGGTACAAAGAGAGAATGAAAGAAGAGAGGATAGAAGGTACGAGCATAGAGGAAATACTGGAAGAAATAAAGAAAGCGACAAAACGAGCCGCAGAGTAGAAAGAAATAAGAGAAGACAGGAGAGCAAAGAGAAAAAACGGATGATGGGATAAAGAATGTGCAAAACTAAGGAAGGAAGCACGTGAGAATCTAGCGAGGTGGAGAAAAAGAGAGGCAGACAAAAAAAAGTACATAACAAAAAAGAAGGAATATGAGGAGAAAATAAGAGAAAAGAAGGAATCAGAAAAGGAGAGAGTAATGAAGGAAGCGAGAGAAGCAAATAATGAAACGGAAGTATGGAAATTTATAAACTGACAAAGGAAAAGCAAGAAAGAGGTATGCGAAGAGATAACGGAGGACCAGTGGAATAAACACCACCGAATTACTGAATGGAGTTATGACGAAACCGCGTGAAAAGGATAGGAGCCAGAGGAAAGAATAGGGAATAAAGAAGAGCAGGGAGGAATAAGAAGAGAAGAAGTGGAAGAAGTAATCAAAGAAATGAAAGAAAAGAAAGCTACAGGCACGGATGGACTGGCAAACGAGGTATGGATCTATGGAGGCGAGAGACTGAGAGAAAAAATATGGGAGGTATGTGATAAAGCATGGAGAACGGGGAAGATAGCAGAAGATTGGAAAGAAGGAATAATAGTGCCAATAGTAAAAAAAGGAGAAGGAAAGGAAGCGCAGGATTACAGAGGGGTGACACTAATGAATACAAGTTACAAAATATATGCAGCAATTTTGGCTAAGAGGCTAGAGAGAGAGGTAGAAGAGAAGGGGATGCTACCAGAAACACAGACAGGATTCAGAAAAAAGAAAGGAGCAATGGAGAATATATACGCGCTGAACTATGCGATTGGGAAAGCTATAAGCAAGAGAAAAGGGAAACTAGTAGCAGCATTTATAGACCTGAAAGCCGCATTCGACTCAGTGGACAGAGAAAAAATATGGGAAGTCCTGAAGAAAGAAGGAATCAGTGAGCAATTGAGGACGAGGATAGAAAACCTGTATGAGGAGACAAGATGTGTGGTAAGGGTAAAAGGGGAAAAAGGAAAGTGCTTCTAGACAGTCAAAGGAGTTAGGCAAGGATGCCCGCTGAGCGCTATGCTCTTCATACTTCTGCTGGCAGACATAGAAGAGACAATGAAGAAAGGACAAGATGGAGGGATAGTTGTAGGAAAAATAAAATTCTGAACGTTAGCGTACGCGGATGACATAGTTGCTGTAGCAGAGGAGGAAGAGGAAATGAAGAAAATGCTGAAAAGACTAGAAAGATACTTTGACAGAAAGAAGCTAAGAGTTAATGTAGGGAAAACAAAAGTAAAATGAGATTCAGGAAGAGAGAAGGTAAAATGAAGAAAGTAAACTGGAGTTGGAAGGAAGAAGAAATAGAAGAGGTGAAGGAATTCTGCTATCTAGGCTACACATTCCAAAAGAACGGAGAACAAGATGCGCATATAAATGAAAGAGTAAGGAAAGCGACCATAGCAATGAGACAGGTATGGGGAATAGGAAAAAGGTTATTTGGAGGAGACTGGATAAGAAGGATCAAGTTATATGATTCGCTGGTTGCAAGCATAGCCTTATATGGAGCAGAAGTATGGGGATAGAAAGAAAGAGAGAAAATAGAAAGAATGCACGAAAGGTATATAAGGTGGACGTTAGGCCTGGACTGGAATACGCCCGGATATATGATAAGAGAGGAAACTAAAAGAGATAAAGTAAAAATAAACGCTGGTAAAAGGGCGATGAAGTATGAAGAAAAATTGGAGAGAGGAGAAGGAAATGAGATTGCAAGAGAGTGCTGGAAGGAAATATGAAAAAAGGATAAGAAAGAAAAGTCAAAATGGGAAGAAGAAAGAAAGAGCTTTTACGAGCAAAGAGGTTATGCAGTTAAGGAAATAGAGAGAAAAAGAGGGGAGGGATGGAGTAGCATCGAGGAATTAGTGGAAATAGACAGGGACATTCAGATTCAAGAGAAGGACGAAAGGATAAGGGAATCAAGATACAACAAATGGTACAAGGAGATAGTAGAAAACAGAAGGCCTGAATACCTGGAAAGAAAAGGAAAAGAACAATCTATGATTAGGATAGCGAGATTCAGATTAGGTAACGAGATGAGAAGCGGAAGATACTGGGAGACAATAGAAAAAACAGGCTGCAGGATATGTGGTGCGGAGGCAGAATCATGGGAGCATGTTTTAGAATGGTGCACAAGAGACGAAGAAGGAGAGGAAAGAGAAGGAATTAGCAAAAAAATCAAAAGAATACTAGACAGCAAGGGTGAAGGAGAAAAGAGGATGGCGGAATTAAAAAGGAAAAGAAGGCAAGCGAGTACAATGACAACTATAAGCAGAGAGATTAAATAAATGTCTTTTGATTTCAGATAAGCAAGAGGTGAGGGAATAAGGATGGAGCGAAAGTTAATTTGCAAAGGAACGATAGCAATCGACAAAGAGGCGATAGAGATGGTAACGGAAAAACGAATGGTGAAGGTGATGAAAGAGTACAAGGAGGAGATAAGGGAAATGAAAGAGGAAATAGAGAAGCTAAAAAGGAAGGTATACAGACTCGAACAATGCTCAGGTAAAAGGAAGAGAAACGAGAGTGAGGAGGAAAATAGTAAGGTATGTAAAACAAAATGGTGGTACGAAGAAGAAGAAAAGAAAGACGATGAAAAAAGAAAGAAGAATGTGATAATTAGGGTCGAGAAGAAGAGATGGGGAGGAGGTAGCTCAAATTTGAATGAGGTGAAGCAACTTTTTACAGATGGGCTTAAGGTGAGGGCAGAGGTAAAGGAGAGGTAAACCAGATAGGACATAGAGGGGATTGGATAACAATCCTCGTAAAGATGGGAAGCGAAAAAGATAGCAGGAAAGTACTTTAAGCGAGAAAGAAGGAAGGAAGCAGGATGAAGGTAAAAATAGATGCAGATAAGTCGGGGGAAGATAGGATCAAAGAAGGAAAAGAGAGGGAAAAGAGAAAGGAAAGGAAAGAGGAGGAAAGTGGGGGGACCAGGAAGTCGGCGGAGGACGAAATCGTAGAGAAGATGGAGGACCAGCTGCTGATGAGCACGGACGAGGACAAAGCGGAGCAAAAGAAGAAGAGAGAGGGAAGGTCCTAGAAGGGGTGGGATGGGTAATAGGATATTGTAAGGTCGTATAAAAAGGCCAGGAGATAAATAAGTTGGGTTAAGGGATTTATGTAAAAGGTTGGGTACGTCCCTATAAAACGCCATGTGAAATGTGTATTATGTGTTTATATGATAGAATATGTAAGGGTTTGGGAACGTTTGCCCAGAATAAAACGCCTTTCCAACCCCGGAAGGAGAGAGAATAAAGGATTGATTGATTGATTGAATACTTTCTGTCGTAAATTTAAATCGTTGGCACGTGGATAAGGTCGTATCATAAAAGATGTTAAGGCGAAAGCTTCATCACCCACTAAAACGAACGGCAATTGTGAACCATTTTCTACAATTGATCTCGGCGGAGGTAAGTTACATGTATTATTGATGAGATGATGTCCAATTTTACTTTCCGCAAAAATGCCTCCGTCACTTCTTCTACCTTCAGCTCCAATATCTACTGCTGTGAAACAATAATTTGCATCTGCGATTGCTAGGAGAACAATGCTATGGGTACCCTTGTAATTAAAATAAGTTGAACCACTGTGAGGTGGAGCCTAAAACAACACCAAAATTATATTTTTTTGATAAAAATAAAAAATTATTTTTATTATTAAATCAGAGTAAGAACAAAAAATTAATTAAATTACGTACCACTATTGCCATATGCCTTCCATTTATCGCTCCAATGCAGTTAGGAAAATTTCATTGTGTTTCAAATTCGTTGGCCTTTTCTCTCCAAAAATCTTCAGTGATTTCGGGAAAAACTTTCTCTTTTAATATGTTCCATATAGCCTCACAAGTTTCTGATATAATTTTTGAAACCGTATTCAATCCTACTCGAAAAGCAAACGAAATTAATGGCTCTGTATTCCACGTTTTTCAGACCGAATGGTGAGTTTCCTAAGGGATCTTTTTAATATCTCAACATTAATTGAACAAATTTACAGATATGGATCAATTGGTCTATGTTTCTGATACTTTGAATCAGTAAACTCACCATACGGTACGGAGAACGTGTAACTTAATTTCTGTAACTATTATACCGCTGAAGATGGCTCAAAACTGAGCCGAAACGTACGGATCGATGTAACGTATCAAAACGACGAATAAATCACTTATTTCTGATATTACGCACTGTGATCTGCGTCTGACCCTCATAGCCTTCTCCTATTTTAATCTCGAGGGTCCTCATATTATTTTATTTATTATTTTGACTTTTCTTTGATAAAATTTTATTATGTTCTTTGAAGGAGTATAAATTCTTCTTTCGAGTACATAATAAAGACTCTTTCTAAAATTTGTACATTTTAAGACTATTATCAAGAAAATATTCTTGCTTAAAGACAACCGTTACTTACTAAAAAAAAAAGGTAAATTGAGTAATCGCTTTTTTAAGCAGTAGAATTAATAATTTCCTGTGTATGCATGTGCACACATATGTACATACGTACGCACAAAAAAAATTTCTATGTTGTTAGAAAATTTTATTTCTATTTAAAAAAGGCGAGAAACTATATCATCGCGCTTAGGACAGGGGCTCGGCGTTACGCGCCGCTCGTGCGTAATCATCGCCGCTTGTAGTAAACAACTGCCCGCGCGCCGACCACGGGGCGGCCGCATCTCGCCGCGCGCTTGGATTTGGCGGAGGGCGGGCCAATACGTCAATTTTTAATCATTAATAACTCGTCAACTATTGCGAAAATTGTAAAATGGTACATAACTTTTCGACTAAGTTTGGCTCGCTCTATCTAAATATGAGAAAAGTACCAAGAATTCTGGGGCACCCTGTATATCAACATTATAACCTAATATAACATAACTTAGCATACATATCTCATAATTACAATACTTACAGCAGATGACATCATATTCCCCTTTTTCCGATCAAAATAAATATATAAATACAACTTATCACCACTCTTTAACCACCAGTGACCGCCAGATATTTGAATTACGTACATGCACATGCACATGCATCTTCTTCTTCTTCTTTATTTGTTTTGGCTCCTGCCTCTTGTCAGAGGACAATACGGCCAATAGGTATTCTGGGTGTAGTGTTGATTTAGGGAAAATGCAATTTGTAGGGGCTACAGTTAGCCAAAGATACTTGACGTTGGTATCATGCACATGCATGAATTCCGTTCCGAAAAATGATCGCCATGGGGAACCCAGATGTGAAGACACGCAACGGAATCATTCTGATTGGTTAGCTCCCCACCATCCCACCTTTCCGATTCCGTTTTCCGATAATTCCGACGTCCATGGGACAGCACCCTCATTGGCCGCGTTCAACAGACACAACTATTGAGTTCGTCTTATCAAAACTCTGCGTTAATTGGTTGGTTCTAAAAGTAAGAGCCAATTACGATTGACTGCTACTCAGCGGCGTGGTCTGCTGAACGCGCCCATTTTCAACAAGAAATTGGCCGTATCGTCCACTGACAAGAGGCGGGTGCCATTAAACAAAAAAGAAGTTGAAATCGCACGCCGTATTGTCCTCTGAAAAGAGGCAGGAGCCAAGAAAATATTATCCCAATTTGGAATAGATAAAAAAAGAAGAAAAAAGAAGAAGGAGAAAACCGCGTTTTTCATTATATATTGCATACTAAGATTTGCGAGTTCAGTCAAACTTGTGAGTTTGAATCTCGATCGAGTCAGAGTTAAAGGTTATGGACGAGAGTAAGTATAATACCACTAATATATAACTCCGAAAAACAAGAATACATATATTATACTCTTTTCGCGAGTATAATTAGTTGTACAACTTGTGAGACGTAATATAATTAATAATTATATAATTTTTGTAATAAGATGTTGGTGAAATCGGGCATTAATGTCTCTCTCCAATATGTTTGTTTATATAATCAAACTTCAATAGAGTCTAACATTTGGCAACATTATTTTATTATTACAGACGAAAATGTAGTAGATGAGCAAATGCAAGTAGAAGAGCAAAATGCAGAAGATCAGCACGAAAATGAAAATGTTCTTCCTAATGGCGAACAAAATAATGAAGAGATTGACATTCGAACTGATTGTGGGAGTTCACAACGAAGTATGTATTATATCGTAATAGAATAGTTGTAGCGTAAAAATATAACTTTCTAAATATATGTATACAGAAATATATCTAAAAATTAAATCTCTTGCAGCAAATACAGCGAGTGCAAACTTGGATGTCTCAGATATAGATTCTGATCAGGCATGTCCAATATGCATGGAACAATGGACCAGCTCGGGAGAACACCGCTTGTGTTGCTTACGCTGCGGACATTTGTTTGGGCACAGTTGTATTCTGAAATGGCTACAGTACTCCTGCAACAGTACAAATCGCCGTTGTCCACAATGCAACAAGAAAGCTGCTGTGAAACATATTAGGATGCTATATGCAAAAAAATTGACAGCAATTGATTCTACTGAATACAACAATCTGAAGAAGGATTTGCTTAATGTGTCAACTGAAAAGAATCATTTGCGGATGGAATTAACGCAAGCCAATATTCGTCTAAAAATATACGAGGAACAAATAACTTGCATGAAAAAACGTATCACCGAATTGGAAAGTCAAAAATCAAGAATCAATATTGATACTAGCCAGAGTGGTTCAAGTCTCTCTATTTCAAGAAAGTTTCATTTAGAACAATCTGTAGAAATCTGTAAAGAGGGCGGTTGTCGCGTCTTGGATTACAATCCATGGCACAAATTCCTGGCTGTTTCCCAGAAATCATCAAACACGCTATTCAACGGGTATGGCATAAGGAAGATGGATTGCGAATACTTTAATTTACGGCAATTTATTTTCTTACACACTCAAGCTATAAGAGACGTAACTTTTCATTCAACGCAACAAACAATTCTTCTTAGTGTTGGCTTTGATAAATGTGCAAAGCTAATGGACATCCAAAGTAATATGATAGTGCACACATACCAAACAGAATATCCACTTTGGAGTTGTTGTTGGTCAGGTGATAATCCAAATATTTTTCTAACTGGCGCGCAAAATGGAACTATCTCTCAGTTTGATATTAGACAAACTTCCTGCGCTGTTAACGTTTTGGAAGGTAATGGTGATAAGACACCAGTTGTATCAATGGCAACAGTGCCGCCAAATCCTGGCAGTGGTATCAGCAGAGGTGGATTTATAGCATGTCGCTTAAATTCATGTTATACATACGAAGTTAAGGACACCTTTTATCTATCTAAACAGATGTTTTTGGAGGGTCCTTTTATCTCTGTGCGCTATGATAAAAAAAATCATCATTGTCTTATATCATCTCGCCCTAATTCCAGGCAACCGCATGCAAGACACATAATATGTACTATTGAAAAGAATACGTCTAACGAAGAAATAGTTACATATAATGCGGTGCATACATTCCAGGCTGGTAATTCTCAACACCTTTTATCTCGACCATGTTATTTATCTACGGAAGATGACACATTAGTCGCAGCATATATAGAATCAAGTAGCAGTATATCATTATGGAGTATAGCAAGCGGCCAAAAGTTATATCATCTTCCAGTATCGGATCCTGTTATGGATTTATGTTCATTTAATATTAACAATAACTTATTCTTAACAAGTCTTTCTGCAAAAAAGCTTAGACTATACAATTATGGACAATGAACATAAACGTAAAGTACAAACGTACCAAATGATACACAATCTACCTCGCCACTTGCTGTGCTTGATACTTGGTGCAAGACACAATGGTATCTTTTGATACAGTATTTTTATATGTGACAGACTGACTTAAAACATCTTTTCTTTGTAATAATATCATATGTATATTATAGATAAATTTTGATTAATACAAGAAGAAATATATATATATATATATATATATATATATATATATATATATATATCTGAAATTAATTTACAATAATTATTTATTAGTCTTCTATTTGTTTTTATTGTAGGTACTTAGAATCCTATAAATATATATATCTGTACGTTAGATTGAACGTCCTTCATAAAAGTACGTTCAAAGAAATAGCTAATTTAGATACAACAATTAAGCAGAATGATCTAAAAATTATCCAGATTTATGTCTCATAACTCTTTATCATATACTATGATCTTATTTATTGACTTTTCAAACTTTTATAAAGTGTTTGATTTTTATAGTAAAATATTTGTATGCATTGCAATATTGTAATGTGTATATATTAGAGCTATTTACACAAAGAGATTAAATGTATCGCAAAAAATATGATATAAATTGCAAATTTTTCTTTTATGCATCTGAATTATAAGACAAATTTTACAACTTTAATAAAGTTCAACCAAAAATGAATACAAATATAGTGGGTCATCAAATCATCTTTTTTCCATAAGAATGCAATATGAGTACAGCCTAAAAAGTATAGACCTAGTTACTCTATGTTGCCACTTGGATATTTTTATTATCCATTGCACATGTTCTACCTAACAATAATTACTGAATTCAGTAATTATTTCTGCAAATTACTAATCATATTTGTATACAATATGAAGTCATATTTGTACATAGCAAGTTTAATGATGTTTTCAGCAGGAAAGACATTTTTAATAACTTATCACAGTAGATAGTCAATTTTACATAAAAATATTTTTATATACTACTTTCGTATATATAAGCTATAATACAAAAAATTTAGCAAAAGATTTATGTTCCGCCATCTGAATGATGCCAACGGGATGATATATATATAATAAATCAGTATTAAATGACAATAAGGTGGAAATTCCGTTATTATAAACACATTATTAACAAAAAAATATTAATATAAAAATTTATGTACTGAGTCTGTACGGAGGAAAAAGCAAAAAAGAGAACTTTTCTATTCTGGGGAAAATTAGATATATGATAAGGAAAAAATTTATGTATCCAGAATCCAGTCAGAACAATGAAAAAAAAACTTTATTTTTTCATATTATTAAACATTTACAGCAATTAAAACATCAAAGAGGATGATAGAATCACATCCATAAACAAACCCATATGTAGGATAATACATCTCATGGGCTAGTGATATTTAAAAGAAAAAATGATAATTATACAAAAAGAGGGCAACCTCATGTATGACCTTGACCTTGATATATGGCGTCAAGATCACCCTCCTGAGACCCCCACCCCTTCAGAAGGTTTTAGCCGTCGCTCGTTTTTTATTAAAATTATTAACAAAAAAAGTTTCGAAAATATAGCAGTTATTTTAAGTATTGAGAGGCATACGACTAATATTACGGTTTTTTTTTTAAGTATACAATATCTCGTTTTGCGTGAAAGTCGCTACTTTACCAAAATACAACATTTAAAGCAGTAAATTGTTGATAAATTGAAGTCTTTTTGTTAAAACAAAGAATACTTTATTTCGCGAGAAAGTCGCTGCATTACCAAAACAAGTAAATTTTCTTCTGAAGTAAAGAATACTTTATTCAATGCTATGTTGTGTTTTGGTAAAGTAGCGACTTTCAATAATCAAAATAACTGCTATATTTTCAAAACCTTTTTTTGTTAATTACTTTTTAATAAAAAACGAGCGACGGTTAAAACCTTTTGAAGGTCACTCAGAAGGGTGACCTTGCTTACATATGTCAAGGTCAAGGTCATCGAAGGGTGGTCCGTATTACTACATAATTACCGAAGTTATTTCAAATGTAACTAAAAAATATAACAGATTGTGTCAATGCTAAGGGAATTAATTTATTGATACATGTGTATAGACAGTACACATATAAGCGAAGGTGGGTAGAGAGGTGGACATCGGTTCGTGTGGAAAAATAAAAACCTGAACCGTACAATGAAGACCTTTGATTAGATTGAAGCGAGGTTCATCCCACCCCACCCCGACCTGCTTATAAGACAAAACAAGGTCTATCATTGTACGGTTCAGGTTTTTAATTTTCCACACGAACCGATGTCCACCTCCACCCACCCCCGATTATATGTGCTGTGACGTTGCGGCCCGCCGCTTCGTGGCAGCGCCCCGCCGCCGTCACAGCACATATAAGCGGGGGTGGGTGGAGGTGGACATCGGTTCGTGTGGAAAATTAAAAACCATATATCAATAAATTACTCTTCCCTTAGCACTGACACAATCTGTTATATATTTTAGTTGCATTTGTTAATAACTTCTTAATGAACAACAACCGAAAGCTAAAACTTTCTAAAGGTCACTCAGAAAAGTGACCTTGACACCATATATCAAGGTCTAGGTCATACATGAGGTTGCCCTCTTTCTGTATAATTACCGAAAATAAAGCAAAACAATTTTTACAATCAACCAATAGTTATCACTTTTTTTAAATATGATCTATGGAAAAACTAATGCTACAAACTGGTAAAACTATGATTAAACTTTTATCCTTTCACTGTATAACGCACATGATTTAACATTTGATTGTACAAAAAGCTATGTGCATTTCTGCATCATATACATTATTATACAAATAATGAGCTAATTAAATGTCTGTCCTTATTCTTTCTAGCTGTGCCATCTCGTGATTTTACAAGATTATTACCAAACTAAAGTTGAACTTAATGTGCTTTGATTGTTTTTTCCTACTCCAATTATATATTTTTAAGTGATGTAGAATTTAACTGAGGCCACTAAATAAATGCCATTTACACCTGAGTCTGGAATGTACACGGCATGATATAGATACAAAAACAAAAAGATAAAATGTATACTTCTAAAGATACATATCTCTGATGTGATATAGTTTTACTACCGCAAGTAAGCCAACACTAAAAATACACTAGTGTAAAATATTAACATCGAAGTTTATGAATCTTTTTACAGGTCATATCCTACTTCAATAATATTCAAGCGGACTTGCTTAAATTATGCTTTTTCTATCTCAAATAAAAGCAGTTTTTTGCACATATGCATATCTTGCTTCAATATTACTTTATTCATCATAGATCAGTGATGACCAAATTACACTTAATGTTAGTGGTTCTGATTCTGTCTTCAAAATTGGCCCAAAAAAATTAAGTTTCTTAAATTAAAAAAACGACAGATTTAAGTATAAAAAAATAAAGAAAAAAAAGGGACATTCAAAATTTTCTCATGCTTCTTGAAAATCTTAAGCCTAATATTGTTTTTTATTAGGAACAAATTAAATTATGTAAAAGTGCAATAGTAACAATTTATTTAATAATGAAAAATGATGAACTGTAATTACCTATTACAGTTTATGAACCTATATGTCTTGTATTAAAGAACGAAAGAAATACGTTGTTTTTATTGTAACATGTACCTTCCATTAAAATGTAAGTATGGCATATAACTATGCACAGCTCATCAAGAAAATTTGTGTATCACTGATATAAAGGATAGATCATAGATAAATTATAGAAATTGCACGATTTAATTACGCTTGAAAGATAGTATCATGAATACATAGATTAGACTTTACTGAAAATTCAATACAAATCCCTCTTTAATACAAATTCAAAATCTATAATGCAACGGAAAACATTAAAGGCTGATAAAATAATAAAAATTTGACAATGGTATACAAAGCTAAAGGATACGCATTTATATCAGATTTATGGTGTACTGAATCATTACGTAAAAAATAAGAAATTAAAAACGTATTAATTTAAATTTTGTTGTAACATTACGTTATTTCTTAAGCAACAATGGAATTTGAATAGAATGTAATGCAGAACAGCATATTCCTCACAGAATGCTTAAAATTTAGCTAATTGATTCATACTAGCCATTTCTTTAATAATTATTTCTCCCTCACGCTTATGTTACAAATTAAATAAATGACTATTGGTAGATATTGAATAGCTTTTCTGTCTTGTAATGTCTTTTTACATCCAGATATTGTCATTATAGATGCGGAATTTCAATTGTAAAACCGGATGTATATCATTAATTATATATATCCGAACATGGTATTATTACAAGAAAATTTTTAGCACAAAATGAGTGGATGTGACAAATGCTTGGATGTGACAAATTAACTATGTAGTTATCACTAACTGAAGAGGCAGTGCTCGGTGGCTCGTTCCAAGTCCCAATTATACGAAGATAAAGCAACTCTTGCGTTATGTTCTTCAATTCCCATATCTGTTAATCTTCTTATCTTGTCATCTAAATCGGGCATTTTTGCTGGCCCTAAAGATTCGATATAAGTCATATACTTTAACACAAAATGTATGTATGTATATAAACGTGACTAAGTGCGCGAATACGTACCACCTGCATATACAAATGTCCAATGTGTGGCAGTTTGACGAAACAATTCAGGATGTTCTTTATATTGTTTAGCGACTACTGCATCCTGAGGATCATCAGGTTCTGCTGCAGATAACAATGCTTGTAACGATAGCAATACTGTGCGCAGAGTCATTGCGGCAGCCCTTAAATATGAAAATAAAGATGAGATTATTTTGCAAATGTACAAGCCACAATACTAATACAACAAAGTTGTAACATTAAATTAAGAAATACGTAGAAAATATATAACCATGATAAAAATAAAAATATATTTTTACTCGATAAAAGACATTGTAAAACAGACTAAAGTTTTTGAACAAGAGTTTTTGACAACTATTAATAATCTAATGAATAAATTTACAATGAAAATACATGCCATTGATCTTTCAAGATATCCAAACATATGGCACCAGTGACGGAAGATATATTGGGATGCCATATTTTTGTTATAAAACGTACCTGCAAAATTTTATACAATGCAAAATCTTTTGACAGTTTATTCATAAAAACAAATATATTTTATCTATTATAATAAAACAAAGTATGAATAAAAATTCATCGATGACAATATAATTAATATTGATGATATATTTGTTACTAATTTATAAAGATTTTAAATGGTAGATTTACAATATTCATGTGTTGTAATCGACCTTCTTATATATTACAATAAAAAATAATAAACGTTATTAGAAGCTACGGAAATGCTTGCTATATAAGTATTATACTCATACTTTTTAAAATTTTCAACTTACTTTGGGAGGATTGAATGGATACGTCTCGGGAACTTTGATCTCGAGCACAAAATTACCACCTTCGTATGGGGTGTCCGGTGGGCCAGCAATCTCTCCCTTTAATTCGGTAAGACTATCGTTGACTAACTCAACTTTAATCGCACATTTTGCTATCTATTACAAAAATCAAATAAATAATGTTAGACAGTCAGATAGTTATATGTTAATAATATGTTAGAGCAAATAATATGTTAAAGCAACTATCTAACATAATATGTTAGATAGTTGCTATGTTTATTGCAATTTTGCAACGTATGGCAATACATAACAATTTAGATAAAATATCAACAACCCCTCACAAAACAACTACACTTACATGAATAAGCATAAATGCAAATAACTTGTAAAGTACGTTACATCATAAGAGCATAAAATTTGCAATTTATATATAAAGATTCTTAAATAATATTCAAATTAACAAATAAATATATTTAACAAAGCTAATACATATTAATTTATCATAAATTAAGAATTAATTTATTGTAAATCAATTTATGGTAAAAAAAAGATATTCTATAAAAATTGTCTTTTGTTCATTTATATGTGTATATGAATGTATACAAAGATACATTACAGAATACAGCAATTAAGTTGCAAAAATTGTAACTCCTAAGTTACAATTTAAGAGCAAATGACGTATCGACACGAAAAATTAGAAAAAGCAAAGACGAAATGTTTCAAAGAATCTAAAAACAATTGAACATTGAGAAAGCTTCAAATCATAGTAGCAATAATATTTCGGTCAGTTTTGATATATACGCGCCACTTGTTTTTCAATACCATCTCTGTCTCCTAGTAAAAAGAAGGAAAAAAAACATTCAGGTTCATGTTTACGATGGATAAGAGGATATAGAGCCAACGAAAACATACATTGCCAAATCATATCCCCCTCGTAAAATTCGTGTGTGGTACTACGTCAGTCTCGTGATCAAATTATCAAAATAAACATGTAATCATAACCTATGACATCCGAGGCGCGATAAGAGGATCTCGAGACGCGTTCTTGCGGCGGATAACAATTCGCAAAACTGTCATGGTATGGCTTTAGTTCGCGACGCTACGGCGTAATTAAGTAAGCCGCCTAGAAAGCACGTGGAGGCGTTATCAGAGAGACGCAGAAACGCGTTCGAATGCGAGGGCAGAGATGAGCAATCTGAAAAAGTGCAGAGCCACCCAGAGATCTCAGTGCGGCCGAGATCCCGGACCTGCAAACGCGCATCGTGGTGAGTACGGCCGAGCTATCGAGCTACCTAGATTCACGCGAGTCTAATTAGATATCGTCGAGACGTTGACGTTGGGGCAGGGAGATGTTGACTGTCGCATCGGCAACATTTCACATTTCACACGCGCCATCGTCCGTCATAGTCCATAGACAGCACGCATGTCTAAAAAGACGTCGTAAAGACACCTTTAAGACAGCTTTTAGCCATACGTGTTTAAAAGACATCTTTATGGCATTTTTTTAGACATGCTGTCTGGGAAAGATCTCGTCGGACGTTCTCGGGACAGACGAGAAAGACGCGGACGAATGACAACCGACCGGGCGACGCGCAACAGGCTCTCCTACCGCGTGCGAGGGGATTGCGTAATCGGGATACGCGGCCTTTACCCGCCGTGGCTTATCGCGAGGACACGCTGCCCCCGTTCCACCGACTTGACGCTGCTCGCTCGCTCGCTCACTCACTCACTCACCTCCTCGCTCTTTATAACCTCTTTGAATTCCCGTTTGATTCGCTGTGCCGCGATGTTCGCCATGGCTCTCGAATCGGCCTAGACCGTTAGCACGTTGTCATTGTCGCTCGGATGAACGAGCTCGCCCGTGCTCTGCGACGCGCTCCACGCACGTTCAGCGGCGTCGCGCTGCGCTGCGTCGCGTCGCGTCGCGTCGCGTCAGCGTCGCGTCGCGCGTAGGCCGCGTAGAGCGTCCTCCGCGCGTAATCCCCGTGGCCCGTACACCTGCACCCAAATCTTGCCCGTCTCGTTTCTCTCGCTCGCGCGCGCACGGCCCACGGCCCTCGTCCTCGTCCTCGTCCCCTAACCACGGTGGCCGTGTCGAGAAACTCACGCCGTCACGCACGTACGGTACACACACGCGTGACACGCGACTCGTCCGCACGACTCACGCTGCTCAGCGCCGCCGTGGCCGCCGGGCCACATCGATGGGCAAATGTTGACTATCACCCGCTGCTCGCGCCCGCTCCTTTTGAATTTCGTCTAGGTTCACGTCACGCCTCGCCGCTCGCCGCTCGCCATCCACGCCGCGATTTTGCGCCCCGTCCCCCGATCACGGTGGGATGTTAAGGCCATTGCCATTGCACGTAACAAAGTTAGTCATAATCTAAGGCCGTAAGAAAATAGACCAATCACAGTCGATTATTCTCCTTGAGCTCTCGAAGAATAATCGAGTGTGATTGGTCTATTTTCTTACGGCCTTACGATTAAAGGCCTTCACACATAAAATCGCGTAAGGACGTAAAACGTAAGCGTAAGAAAATCGACCAATCCCAATCGAGTATTGTACTGTCCGTAATCCGAGTAGAGGAAAATACTCGATTGGTATTGATCGATTTTCTTACGCTTACGTTTTACGTCCTTACGGCATTTTATGTGTGAAGGCCTTAAGACTAAAAATTTGTTACGTGCAATGGCCTTTAAGTTATAAGGGCGGCACGCGTCGCACGCGTGCACGTGCGGGCACGGCACTGGGCAGCGTGGGCTACGATCGAGATACCGCGTCGCGTATACGCTCGCGGCATCAGGGTGCCATTACATGGAGCGCGGAAACGCGGAAACGCGGAAGCGCGGAAGACAAAATTTACTAGATTTCCGTCGATCCGTTCCGTCTGTTTTGAATGCCTTAATATTACATGGAGCATATTTTGAGCGGAAAAGCGGAACGGAGAATTATAAAATATTAATTTTTAACGGTATTTATTTATTAAAATGCTTGTATTCAATAGATAAGCTGAAAAGATAAGCATATTAATAAAAATTGCAATGAATTAAGTGAACACAATTTTAAGAAATGAATACAAATGTCTATTTGTCACTATACTGTTCCGCTTTTCCGCGCAAATTGTGCTCCATGTAATATAAGGAGAAACAAACTCGCGGAACGAACGCGTCAAAATCCGTTGTCAACGCGGATACAGTATACTCCATCAAATTTCGGAGCTGTTTAATCACATTGAAAAAAAAAGCTTTTACACATACTCTTCGATTACTTTATTATTTAATAAAAGTGGCAGTATAATATTATAGATCCAAACATCATGTTGATGGTTATTATGAAGTATATCTTATATGCAAGCCAGGGTACATACATAGGCTGCGTTAAGTACTGGCAGTGAATATCGAAACGCAGCCATACATACATACACGATAATAGCGGATTCCGCTTTTCCGTTCAAACGTGCGGGACTCAACTCGCGGAAACGCGGAATCTAGTTACTATTCTGTTCCGCGCTTCCGCGTTTCCGCGTTTCCGCGCTCCATGTAATGGCACCCTCAGCCATCAGCGCGACAAGAATACGTTGTTATCGACGCGAGGGGTGGAAGCACGAGCGCGGACACGTCGCGAGGTCGCGAGATCGGCGGTGTAGAGAGTATATAGAAACTGTAGAAAGGCGGCTTTTTGAGCCAGGCGTGAGTAGTAAAAGCGAGTAAGGCTGCGTTCGGGAAGCGCGCTATTAGCGCTATTGCATCATTCTATCTTTATCGCTCATCAGGTGTAAAACAAGGATAAAATAAGCAAATAGCACTAATAGCGTCTTCCCGAACGCACCCTAAAAGCTTTGATGGGTGAAAATTGGTAAGAGAGGGGAAGAGAGAGAGAGAGAGAGCGTACGAGATGCTGGCTGTATCGATCATCAACGACGGGTATACGTTCCTTCGCGTGAGACGCGGCGGCGGTTATTTATTATATACGTAACCAGTATATATTAAGGCTGATTGAGGCGGCCGAGCACGCTTATCGGAGATCGTTATTTTCCGCGAGAGTGGCGAAAGGGGGCCGAGCACCGCGACGGGCGCGACGATGTTCCCCGCTCCGTTTTGCGCGCTAACAACACGACAACACGAGATACCCGACCGAAACCTCCCTCTCCTCGCGCGTGCGCGTAGGCGGAGCGTGATCCAGCCCGACGTCACGTCCGGTACGCGCGCGATCCCCGATTGGCCGACCGCCCCGGTGGTTTTCTGTTGTAGTGATGCCCGTGTCGCAGCCAGTGCGTGCCAAGAGTTTGTTACGCGCAAACTTGGAGAACTCACGCGTGCGAGTCCTGCAGAGCAGAATGCCGAACATCAAGGTCTTCAGCGGCACCTCGCATCCGGATCTCGCCCAGCGGATCGTCGACCGCCTCGGCATCGACATCGGCAAAGTTGTCACCAAGAAATTCAGCAACCTCGAGACATGGTAATGGTCGCTCTCGCCGATCGACGGACCACGCTTGCCGCGCGCGTGACCACGTTTCTCCTCTTGTCAGTTGGCGAGCCGGAGCTAATCGTGCGCCGGCCGCGACCACGTGTCGTCGCGCGTGGATCGCGGACGTGCCGTCGTGTTCCACGCTTTCTCGTTCCCGACATTCGTCACGTTCGCGTGCGTTTCGTCCCTCCGCGACGCGCGGGTTAACGCGCCGCGTTAACTCCATTCTCTTGGAGTCTAATGTCATTACACGATCGCTAATCACTTCTTCTAACTTGACGGTCGCTCGCCGTGAGCGTCGACTCGTGCCGCGACGTCTCGCGAAGCAAACGCAAATTATCCAATCGAGATCCTCGCTCATACTCTACTATTCTTGTAAGATTGCAGAAAATAACGCAAGATTTAATACTGTTTAGCGTGGAGATCGGAGAATCTGTCCGTGGGGAAGATGTGTACATTGTGCAAAGTGGAAGCGGCGAGGTGAATGACAATCTTATGGAGCTTCTGATCATGATCAACGCTTGCAAAATTGCTTCTGCATCACGAGTAACAGCGGTTATTCCTTGTTTCCCTTATGCCAGGCAAGATAAGAAAGACAAGGTAGGTAAAACGGATAGAGTAACCATTACTTGCTCTTATACATTTGTATCTTAGAAGTAGTAGCGAGATACGTATAAATAATGCTAATGTACCTGTTCTTTATATAAGCCAATTATATTTCCATTTTATGTCCCATATTAGGTATAAGTATATATTCTAATAGATTATTCCGTCATATTCCGAAATATTGTTTGTGATATTTTGATTAGACTATGTTATTTGTTCCTGTAAAGTATTAATGCTTACACATCTTTTGTCGACATTGCATCAGCGACATGCAATAAGCTATCTGCAATTTTATAACGTATTATATGAGATAATATATTGGTATAAGAAGAACATAGTGTAATTACATGCATTTACAGTAGATCTATATATAGAAAAATTGACTTTGTTCTAAATATTTAAAGAATGCACGTATTTCTATCACAAACTTTTCGTAAAATAATAATTACGTTTTGCATCTTATTAACGTTAAACACAATATATGTACATACATATATTTTCAGCACAGTTATGTTTTTCACTTTAAAATCTTATTCGTGATATACAGCTTAAAAAGCTTGAAACACTAATAATTGAGACTTGTATCTAAACTACTTATATAATCATTGCAGCGTATAGATCTGTAATCTGTATATATGTACATCAACATAAAACTATATGTGTATTGTAGCGACAATGATTCCTCTTTTTCTTTAATTACTACTAATGTTTGAGGATTAACATAATTACAATCCATTTATTTCTGAATAAATAGATACTTATGAATATTAATCTTTCCTCTTAGGAGTACTTTAGTATCAGCGGCATGGCTTTCAAAAAAAATATAAGATATGTATTCGTGACTATTTTCTCAACAGGATTTAGGTGTGTCTCATGGACAGGTAGTTAATATATGCAATTAAAATTTCCCGTCTATTTTATACGAGCACTTAAGACTTAAGATGACTTGATTTGATGAAATATGTTCAATTGTTGCAATTTATTAACTTGATCAGGAAGCATTTATTTTAAAAATCTTGTTTTAGTGATTAACTTTTTTCACATCAATAGCAGATTTTTATTAAATTGCAAACTAAGTGTTATTTGCTTAAGAATATTTGATCACTACTTCTTAATCAATTAATATATCTAATATAGACGCAATTGCTGTATTTATGTTATAATAATTGTGCAATTATGTTATAATGATGTACATAAATGCAAATTTTGTAGTAGGTATATATCTGTTCCTTACTATTTTCTTGAAGTTTTTGATAGAGTTGAAACAAGCGTGATAACGGAGAAAATATTACCTCGAAGAAGCTCTATATTTCTTTAACATACTATATCTTCACAGGGCGGTGATGGTGGAGACTCTAAAAATCAGATTGTCATGAAGTCGAACGAGTGGAAATTCAGGGTAACTTGTGGCGATCCTATATGTTCTATTTTTAGTTCTTTCATAGCTTTGCAACAGACCAATGGAGTAATATCATTTCTGGAACGCAAACTCGATCTCATCGTCATATGAAATATGCTTGTACTCTGTCGGCTTTATGTTATTGGGCTGCACCGGATAATACACAGATTATGATCAGAACCTGCGTCATTTGCTAATGATTGCAATATTGATTATTGATTCTTTTTTTACATTCTTTAGAGGATATCTATCGGGATCTTAGAATACATACTTTTTATATAAATGATATATGACTTTAAAATTTAACCACAAACATACAAAATAATACAAAAAAATATTACTTTTTTAATATTATACTGTGTGAAGCAAATAGTAAAACTAGCACATAGTTCAAGTATGTATACAGGGGAAATAGTATTAATTATACAAGGATAATATAATTAAAATATGCAAGCGATACATGAGTTATATATTATGAGTTATAAATTATTTATGTATATATAATAACATTTTATATTTTACTTGTAGAAATCATATCATGATTATAAGTTAATTATATCATTTATATAACCCATCTGAATCTTGTAAGAAAATCAAGCATGAGTTAGTTATGCTTCTACAAATTTAATTATTTAATCAGATTTACATTATATCCCAAATTTCACTTTAAACATTCATTGCTTTTAGTATCAATTTATGCGTATCATCTTGAAATATGGACGAGAATATAGATAATTTTAATATTACATTACGCGTAGAGTTGTAATTTTTAATATAACATTTTATCACTTGACGTAATTGAGATATTTGTAATAAAATAAATAACAAATATTTTAAAATTTTAAGCACTACAAATACATACATTTCAAGCATGTTATTCATAATGACGTAAGGTTATCAGAAATTGGATAACCCAAACGGGTGTTGCAAAACTCGTGCTAGATTTCTCCAAGAGAGGTCTTCTGCACATTTTTGTTGCTACGATAATAATAACTACATAATTAACAATTTTTTATGTTAACTTTATATCATTAATTATTTAAATTTATTAAATATGTTACTATTATATGTTTTTCTTATTTTGTTTATTTTATACATGTTTTTATTTTAAATAAAAGTTTAAGGTATTGATATTCTTACAATTTTTTATATTATTTACATACAACAAAAATGAGCGCCTCTTAATATTAATTGGGTACTGCATGAAAATAATATATAACATTAAAAATTAAACAATTCCATATCACTTCTCATTAAAAAACGAAAAGAGATCGGAAAAACCATTATTGACTATAATGTTTGCTAGGAAAAAAAAGTTATAATTATATTCCTTTAAGTTTCTGAATAGTTGGGTATTTTCAGGATATTCTGCCCGACCTGTCTACAGTGAGTATAATAGCAACGAGATTGTCGAGTGCAGCGTTTGTAATGATAACTCGATGAACCATTCGATTTATAATATTACTTTTGAATTCAGACGAGAATTTTTTTTGTAGGACTAACCAAACTTATAATATCGTTGCTATACAACACCGTGGTATTCCTATGAATGAATGAATGAATGGGACATTTGGTCAAAGCATATTGATATCCGAATGAGAGGGCAAAATATTAATATAATAGCAGTACATTGTTGGCAATTAGTATAGTGGGGTACGCATATGTATGTTTCACTGGGTACTAATTATTGAAGCTTAAATCAGTGTTATTGTCCAAATGCACTAATCAAATATTGCCTATCTTATTAATGCTTAAATAGCATAGAAATGTCAATGTGTTATCTTGGTGATAACTTGTCTTGTTGATACTATAATTGCGGGTAATACTTTGAAACAGTTATTAATTTTTATAAACCTTATACTCATCACAAGGTATTGTGGTTTACTAAAAAATATTCCATTCATTTACACAATGCATTTCTCTACTACAAATCTTTTTTATGTAATTTTGCACTAAAAATGCACTTGCGATATTGACATATTTGTTTCTTAGAATAAATCTTTACATTTGTGATATATACTTATCTCCGTATATTCGGCATCTGTTAGCAATGTTTGCCCTCTTGTTCATTTCCTACTATCCTTTGCTACATAAGGGCAAAGGACCGAGATGCATTGTGTTCCGTTTTGCGTTCATAATTTTAGATATTTTGCTTCATTTACGATAGTTGTTGAGTCTAACTGGGGTGCATTTGCAACGTTTCCCTGTCAAAATATATTTTACGAATATACATATATCTTTCGAAGAGTAATATTTTAGTATAGCCATTATATTCATATTTTGTCCCCTCTGAAAAATCTTTTTTTGGCATGTATTTCCAATGTTTAATAAATCATATTGTATCTTCCAAAAAGCCGACACAGCAAAGAGAAATTAACATATTTTTTAAAATTTTTATTTAGCTTAAAAAAGGTAGTAAAATAAACTAATTTATAATATTTTTTATTTCTCGAATATTTTTTCATGCTTTTTTTTTTTAAGGGACTTTAATAGCAATTTCTTTAAATTGCAGGCTATTTCCAGTTGCAAATGGACTCGAAGGACTCATACAAATTCTTGAAACTGATGAATCAAAATGTATTTTTACAGAGTCGTGCGCCAATCTCTGCAAAACTTGTTGCGAATATGCTTTCTGTGGCGGGTGCTGATCACATTATCACAATGGACTTGCATGCTAGTCAAATACAAGGATTCTTCGACATCCCAGTAGACAACTTATTCGCTGAACCAGCTGTCCTCAAGTGGATTAAAGAGAATATCGTTGAATGGCGAAACAGTATCATTGTCTCTCCTGATGCAGGTGGTGCCAAAAGGTGAATAATCAGAAAAAGAAAATAACTTTAATCGAAGAGATACATCGATCGTCTTTTACTTTACAGAGTCACATCCATCGCAGACCGATTAAATGTTGAGTTTGCGCTCATACATAAAGAAAGGAAAAAGGCGAACGAAGTCGCGAGTATGGTATTGGTCGGAGACGTCAAAGACAGAGTTGCTATCCTTGTGGACGACATGGCTGACACTTGCGGTACCATTTGTCACGCAGCAGAAAAACTATTGGAAGCTGGTGCCACGAAGGTTTACGCGATACTTACACACGGTATCTTTAGTGGGCCAGCCATTAGTAGAATTAACAATGCTTGCTTTGAGGCTGTAGTAGTGACCAACACTATTCCTCAAGATGGTCACATGAAAGATTGTCCAAAGATTCAGGTAACTGTTTCTTTCGTTAGGGAAATTTCGACACGAAATTCTTATCGCGATAACGGTGACAGTAGTGTTATATGGATTTAATTATGGCACAACTGATTACCTTTTATCTTTCAGTGTATCGATGTCTCAATGATGTTTGCCGAAGCAGTGAGGCGGACACATAATGGCGAATCTGTATCGTACCTGTTTTCGAATGTACCGTATTAGACGAAAATCTTCCGTAATCTGTGTAAGAAGAACATACTTCAAACCTGTGTAAGAAGAACATACTCTTTTTACATTTGTTTGTTGTTACTGTTAGTTAAAAACTACTTCGTCTACCTGCTAGTTAGATGCATATTTTGTGTGTCCTAATTCTAAATTAAAATTTACATTTGTTCTATTTTTTTGTGAATTTCCAATAGCAATTACAAGATTGGTAACGGAACACAAAATGATGAAGATTAGAGATTTAGATACGTAAGATGTTTTTTTAAACTTAATAGTTCTACAAATTTCTCCAAAGTTGAAGAGACACATGATGCTTTGGAATTTTGTTGTAATCGAAGATGGTTTCAGCTTCAACTCCAACTTATGACATGGCATCCTTTTTATTAGTCTCAATTAAAATGATAGAAGGATCAATTTGTTATAATGACGAGAATAGTAATTTATGGATTGAAATATTTGTAAACTATGATTAAAACTCCTCAATGCACGTAACGGTCATGCATAATTTATCAGTGCATATATCAGATGAATCAATTTTAGATCTGCAATATCTATATATATATATATATAAATTTTGCATACATCAATTAAGAGAAATTGCTTAAATAAATTTCCGTAGTTGAAATGTGTCTAACGCATTACGATTATGATAGAAAAATGGCATTGATCACGTTTTTAATGCAAGCATAATAATTTATGATTATATTAAAATTATATTAAAATCAAAATAATTTACACTCGATAAAAATAAATGATTTTATTCAATAAAATAGCCTCCGATCCACATACGAATTTAACTTGTTATGACTACGATGACGATCGTAAATTTTGTCTTGTTAATAAAAAAAGTGCCATTTGTTACTCGATTGAATATTACAATAAATGTATAAAAAGTAAAGTGATTTTTTTATTGGTGATTATCTAAAGCACGTATTAAGTATCCCCAAAAATTCCATATTTTCAATAAATTCATTTCTAATTTTAATCCTTAACAAAGAATACTGAAACATTAAGTAATCTTTTGTTGAAGTGAATGATCAGGATGATGAAAAGTTTATATTCATCAAGAAAAATTATATATAATATAATTTACTTTTATTTAAGAAAGAGATTACAAATTAGATTATATCTTACTTAATATTGTTGAGATATTACAAAAATCATGTGAAAAAGAAAGGCGAATTAACACTTATACTATACTGCTTATACATACGATTTATACATACTGCTTATACATCACGATTTATAAATTAAGGCAAGAAATCACTAATTTTACGTTAATCACATAATGAGTTTTCTTGCTCGTAAGAAAGATCTGAAGTATTCCTGATGTAGCATTACACAATGAAAATACATTGATGCTAATCTCGTTTGAAGATTTATGATTTTTGAATACCGGAAGGTAATGTTATATCAAATACTATTGGTGGATTACTTGGCAGATAATTCAGATCACATGTTGATGCATTAATGTATATTATCTTGCCATCTGAAGATATGCCATATCCTGTAAAACAAAATTATAAGTAAAATGGATAAGATGTTCCCATAATGTAACTACAAATATACAGCATGTTAAAAAAGGCAATACCTAAGAGTATGTCGTACTTGTGAGAACAAACCGAAAAGTCTTAATAAGCATTATTCCAAAAACCATTTATTTCCGAGTTATAAAGCATTTAATGTATTCTCTGCTTGTTTCACGTGTATGCATTGTATAACGTATTTACACGCAATACTCGTATACTCGTCTTTCACGAGCTTCTAAGATTGACGAATAATGAACATCGTTGAACTTTTGCAAGATATTCCTCTTCTATGTAGACAATATAGTTCACGGTGTGTGTGTGTGTGTGTGTGTGTGTGTGTGTGTGTGTGTGTGTGCGTGCGTGCGTGCGTGCGTGCGTGCGTGCGTGCGTGCGTGCGTGCGTGCGTGCGTGCGTGCGTGCGTGCGTGCGTGCGTGCGTGTGTGTGTGTGTGTGTGTGTGTGCGCGCGCGCGCGCCCTTATGGATTTTCTCATGATTGTTAGACAACATTTAAACAATTGTTTTCATGAAAATTAAATAGCACGTGGCGGTCCAGTTGCATGGCCACCTCATTCACCAGATTTAAATCCGTTACACTTTTATTTATAGAGACATTTGAAGCATGATGTATGCCACATCAGGACACATTGGATAAACTAATACAGAAAATTGAAAACGTCAACAAATACGAAATAAACTGGAATTTTTTAATGTATTCGATTGAGAAAATGTGCTGAATTGTGCGTTGAAATCATATCTGCTATAAAAAATGCTTTATAACTCGGATATAAATGGTTTTTTGAATAATGCTTACTAAAATTTTTCGGTTTGTTTTCACGAATAGTACATACTCCTAAAATTTAACACCACCTTTTTTCAATACCTTGTATAATAATATTCATCATACCTTCGTGTATGTGACCAAATACATGGTATTTGGGCTTTACGCGATTCTGCACCGTCGACAATAATTCAACGCATCCGGCTCGTACTCCAGTGCAGCATAGGTCTCCGTGACCTACAGGAGGGGTATGCGTTACGAGGATATCTGTGTCAGACGGAATCATTTCCCATTTTGAAAGGCATGCTTCTCCACGTGGCACGTTAAATGCCCACTTACAAAACTCGGGCTGCCTAAAGTTTCAATGAAATGTCCCTCAGAAATAAAAATCTTATACCTGAAATTATTTTCTACAAATATTTCGCATAGTATTCAAAAAAGGTAAACATCAATCTTTAATACAATCATAATATTTATTTTAAACAACAGATCAATATAGACTTTCTGTACGTATTGCTTGTTTACTTAATTTTAGAATATTGGAACATAAAATATGAAAATAACTCTTTTACTCTTATAAATATAAACATTATCAATTCTAATTCCTATAAACCCTTGATTAATATACATTATACAGCCATTGACAAAGTTATTAGGCACCCTTATTTCTTCTGAATATCTTGGAACAAATGTTTTCTGTTTACGTGTTTATTATGTGCGATTATTTCCATTTAATAAGCAATTGCTACACTTTTTTGTAGGCAGTAAACATATAAAGTCTATATATAGCAATTGCTTGTGAAATTGAAATAATCACGCCCGTATTAATCAAAGTCGACATACGGAATGAACAGTTTACTAAATAATATTGCTGTTTCCCTAAGATAATGGACTTTGTACCTTAATTGTTTGAACCATTCACAAGGCCAATAGAATGAAAACAATAAAGAGCTTACGTTCATTCACTGCCAAGATATTCAGAAGAAAAAGGGTACCTAATAATTTTGAATATACAGTGGCTGTATATTCTATTTTTATTCATAAAATAATTTAGTATAACTGATATGACGATATTTACCATGGAGTACCGTATATCTTGATTCCATGCACTATAATCTCGGAATCTTCAAGGTATGTACAATTTGTCAAATAATCTTTAACATTAGTAGTTTTAATAGCTTCCACAAGAATATCCTTGGACATACCCAAGGTAGGTATATCGTCGAGTATACTGGTTCCTGTATGCTTCTGGTGATCCCCGCTGGTATGCACAGAAAAGGGATGCGTGAACGTGGGATCAAAACTAAGTTCATGGTTTCCAGCTATAACTATCTTATGCTTGTGTGGCAAGTTACCTAGAATTACCGCAAAATACGTAACTTCTCTTAACATTCCTGCATTTCTCGTCGATGCACAGCACGAATTAATACACACGATAATTTACCTATCCAATTATTGAATTCTACGACCTCTTGCAGGCTGCCACATTTCGTGAAATCCCCGGCGTGGATGAAGACGTCTCCCGCGGGCACGTCAAATTTTATAAACGGCGTGAGCGAGTGCGTGTCGCTCATACATACCACACGCAACTGAAAATAGAAAATCATTGTTAAGCCTGTATATGTTTCAGATTAAACATACGCTCGCATTGATAATCGTGAGAAATGTAAAACTTAAATTCTTCTTTAAAACGTATAATTAACGGCGTTAAACGTCTAAGACAAGTGAAGGTGACGTTTAAGGTTAACACAAATACATCGCTCCGTGCTGAGAGATTGGGACGTTAAAAATCGTCGGACGTACTTTGTCACTCGGTGCCTCGTTCGTCGGCAATTTAGCATTTATTTTAACGACTTTCTGATGCTGGGACAACTCACGCCAAGCTGCCGTGGGATCAGCTGTCAACGGATGAATAGCTATCTTCATGCTGAACCGGTAAATAGACAGCCCGTTCAGCGTTCAGCCCCACAGATGATATGTTCAGCCCGTCGCCCGTCGCTACGCTACATACATCACGCTACATCGCTACTGTGTATGTATTGTATATACATACAAACATACATATGTATGTATACATATGTACATACACAAGGATACGTTCGTATTACTAAAGGCTCTATAAATGTGAGTATTCTCGTCCGCCATCTTCCTTCCAACCATATGTGAAAACATAACCTTTCAAAGAATCTTTACGTAAACAGGGATGACGCGTGGCTCAGTGCCTACGCGAATGATTAGAAACACCAAGGTCCGTGGTTCGAATCCGACCCGGCCTTCGTCCCATATATACTTTGTTGAGAAGTTTTTTCCGATTAAGGGCCTTGGCACATAGAAAAACTTAAGCAGTTAAACTTAAGCAGTAAGAAATCAACGGTATGGATTCGCTACCGCTTAGGGCCGTGCCTTAAGTTCTTGACTGTGATTGGCTGATTTGCTTACTGCTTGAGTTTTACTGCTTAAGTTTTTCTATGTGTCCGGGCCTTAAGATCCTTATGGATTAATGGTCTGCACGATTGGGAATCGGAAAGGATTCACAATCTGCAAGGCTTAAGATTCGTAAAAGGATCAAAAGATTATGAACGTGTGTATCACGGTGGTAGTGTGAATGAATGACTAGGTCTACATCGCTTGTGCTAATTACCTTAGGGTACAAGGCACCTTATTTTCTCATCCGAGGAATGTAACTGATAAAACCCCCTTTACGTAAACGTCAATACGCTTTCGGAGTCGCGATTAATCTAAAAATTTAACTTAAATATCGAATCTGTTACACTCAAAATAAGTGTTAATTGATTCTTAATAATTGATTAGACATGTGTTCTTAAACGCGCGACAGTAGAATTCGTTTTATAAGTCGTATTTTTCGTAAATCAACACATCGTGTCTCCGTTTCGTTGCACGTATTTGGAGCAACAATTTTAAAAGAGCCGAAAGTATGTTATTTAAATAATATTCATCGCAAAAAAATTGTCTTCATATTGCAGTTTTGTCATATTTTTTTATATTTGTGTTTTTAAATTAAGTTTTGGCTATTTGTAAAATGTCAACTGAGGACAATCAAAAAAATCAAAAAGTTTCAACTGAGGATAATAAAAAAAATCTAAGTACGTCGCATCCTGGGCCAAATGTAGAGGTACGTGCTGCATATAAATTCCCAATTTTTTTCTGTTTATTAATTTAATGTTCTATTTATCATATTTAATATACTTTCATTTATTTCAGGACCCTAAGCTTCAAGAGTACTACACAGATCAAAAAATTGAAAGCTTGTTGGCCGAAAATCTTTACTTAAAGAGTCAGCTGAAACGGTTACATCCTATTTTAAAAATGTTCTCTCATTATCCGAAAGTTGCTGAATATTTACAACAGTACAATGTCAAATAATTTATTTAGTATAAGAACATGTAAGTTGCTTTTTATTTGCATAAAAACTCAGATAATTCTCACTTGTGACGTCATAACTCATTGCCAGTTGAATGCACGTTCCTTTTTCATACTGGCAAGTGAGATTCAATTGTGTTTTTATCCAAAATTGAGACCGTGTACTTTAATGAATCTAATAGACTCACATTAAAAGTGAGGCTATGAATCTGTATTGTTATGCGATAGTTTTGTCACCAAAATAAGCAGGTAAATACAAAATGACATATCTTATCTAAGTATAAAATACTCTTATAACTAAGTGACTTAGAGATCACTTGAGTGTAAATGGAAAGCAACTATACTTTGTAAAAACTGTATGAAATAAAATTTAATTTTCTAAAAGATTGTTTCTTCAAAAATGACACTAACTACAAAATAATAGTAATAATAATAATAATAATGTACATTGACTAATAAAAATTCACGCTTACAATATCTCTAGGAAATAGTTTTTAAAAACAATATTTTATTTCATAATACATATTATTTCATAAAATACATATTTATAAAATATCAAGCAATTTCAAAGTTTATTTGTACACTTTTTTAAGCTTTTTTTAAACTTGCAGACCCAAAAATGTTCTTCCGTTGTTTACTATTCTCAGAAAAATTTTTGGTACAAAACGAACAAACAGTAAAAAAATGCTTAATAATTTTTTTTTTAATTACAGCACGTGGGAGAAATAATTTCAACATTTCTATGAATGCATTCGATGAGCCTTGAGTTTCCATTCCTCAAAATGAAATCCTTGTAGATTTTATAGTAATGGTCAGAATGTAAAACTAAGTTGAACGTTTCAAAACAAGGTTCTTTCAAGCCACCCAAGTTCAATGCTTTCGTATATAGTTTTGCCTTTTTTATAAATTCATTCTGTGGTAAATTGTGCCTCAACGAAAATGCAAACATTCTCCACAAATATGCTTTACAACTGCATATGTGGTACTTTCAGCCAAATGGAATATATTCTTTGCATCGTATTCGCTGACAATATCGGAAAAATAACTAAACGCAATAGTGTGCACATCAAGCTCGACATACATAGATAATGACATGACAGTAACGGAGAGAAAAATTCAAGGACAATTATGGAGTATAGTGAAAGAGGAGAGGGAGAAAGGGAAAAGAGCAACATTAGGACACCAAAAAATATGGATAGACGGCCTCGAAAAGAAATGGAATGAAAGCGAAGAAAAACTGGAAGATGGAAGAAGATTTCGAAGAGAACAAGAAGGAATGGAGGCAGGAAGAAAATGAGAAAATGAGAAAGAGAACGTACGAAAGAGAAGAGGAGGAAAGAGGAGAAGAACGGAAAGAAAGAAGAAGCGGATAGCAGAAGGGCAAAGGGGAATGACAGTAGGTTTCTAGAACATAGCGGCACTAAAAGGGAAAAATGAAGGATTTTGGAAGGTAGTGGAAGAGTGGGACATAATAACACTTCTGGAAACATGGGTGGAAGAAAAAGAGTGGAGCAAAGTAAAAAAAATAATGCCAGAGAGATATGTATGGAAATGCCAACCAGCGACAAGAGAAAAGAAAAAAGGAAGAGCAAGAGGAGGGATAATTACCAGAGTAAGAAAAGGGCTTGAAGTAGAAGAAAGAATAAAGAGAGAAGAGGAAGGAGTAGTGGAAAGAATTGTAAGAACAAAAGAGGAAGAATGGAAAATTATTAGTGTATACGTAAATAATGACATTGACAAAAAATAAGAGTAATAAAAGAATATACGAACGAAGGAGGCATAGGAGAGCGAATAATAATAGGAGGCGACTTTAATGCAAGAACAGGAGAAAAAGGAGGAATTATGGACATCTTTGGAGAAGAAAGAAAATCAAAAGACAAAGAAAACGCAGAAGGAAAAAAGCTGACAGAATTTCTGGAAGAAGAAGGGCTAGGAATACTAAACGGAACCAAGGGAGATAAAGAAGGAGAGCAGTTCACCTTTACCGGAGGGAAAGGAGAGACAGTAATAGACTATATAATAGGAAATCAGGAGCTATGGGAAGAACAGAAGAGGTAAAAATTGGAGAGCAGAGAGAATCGGATCATCAATATGTAGTACTAGAAATAGCGGAGGAAATAGAAGAAAGAAAAAGGGAGGAGAAGAAAGTGAAAAAAGTAATGAACTGGTCTAAAGAAGCTGTAGAAAGATATAGAGAGAAGATCAAAGAAAAAACCATAGACGGTGTGAACCCGGAGGAACTCATGGAAGAAATAAAAAATGCAGTAGCAAAGGCGGTAAGCTGGAAAGAAATTAGAATAGACAATAAAGCGAAAAGAAAAAATAAATGGTGGGACGGACAGTGTGCGGAGCTAAGAAGAGAAGCAAAAGAGGAGCTAAGAAAGTGGAAAAAAGGGGAAGAAGAAAAAGCAGAATATATAAAGAAGAGGAAAAAATACAGGGAAATGATAAAAGAGAAAAAAGAGAAGGAAAAAGAACGAATTATAAAAGAAGCAAGGAACGCAAAAAATGAAAAAGAGGTATGGAGATTCATAAATAGAGAAAGGAAACATAGAAAGGAAGTGAATGAAAAAATAAGCGAGGAACAATGGAACGAGCATTTTAAGAAGCTACTAGGAGGTGTAGGAACGAAGCAGGAGACAGCAAAGGAAAAACAAGAAACAGGAGATAATTGCGGAGATCAGGAAGGAATAGGAAGAGAGGAGGTGGAAGAAGTAATAAAGGAGATGAAAAATAAAAAAGCAGCAAGAGCGGATGGAATACCGAACGAGGTATGGACAAACGGAGGAAGCAGATTAAAGGAAGCAATATGGAAGATATGTGACATAGCATGGAGAAAAGGAGAAATGATAGAAGACTGGAATGAAGGAATAATTGTACCAATAGTAAAGAAAGGGGAAGGAAAAGAAGCAGGAGACTACAGAGGCGTAACACTGATGAACACAAGCTACAAAATATTTTAGCAAAACGACTAAAGAAGGAGATAGAAGAGAAAAAGCTAATACCGGAGACGCAAACAGGATTCAGGAAAGGAAAAGGAACGATAGAAAATATATACACATTAAACTATGTAATAGGAAGAGCGATTAGCAAAGAAAGAGGAAAGTTAGTAGCAATATTTATAGATTTGAAAGCAGCATTTGACTCAGTTGATAGGGAAATATTATGGAAGGTAATGGAGAAGAATGGAATAAGCGAAAGACTGAGAGCTAGAATCAAAGAGCTGTATAAAGAAACAAAAAGCGTGATTAGATGTAATGGAGAAAAAGGACCGTGCTTTTGGACAGTAAATGGAGTAAGGCAGGGATGCCCTCTGAGTGCGCTACTATTTATTGCTGCTGGCGGACTTGGAGGAGGTAATGAGAAAAGGGCAGGAAGGAGGGGTATTTATAGGAGATACAAAAATATGGACGTTTGCATACGCGGATGACATAGTGGCAATTGCAGAGAGAGAAGAGGAAATGAAACAAATGATAAGGAGGTTAGAAAAATACTTCGACAAAAGGAAGCTAACAGTAAATGTTGGAAAAACAAAAGTCATGAGATTTAGAAAAGGAGGAGGTAGAGCCAAAGAAGTTGAATGGAAGTGGAAAGGAGAACAAATAGAAGAAGCAAAAGAATTTTGTTACTTAGGATACATATTTCAAAGAAACGGAGGACAAGAATCGCACATAAAAGAGAGAGTAAGAAAAGCCACAGTTGCAATGAGGCAAGTATGGGGTATAGGAAAAAGAATTTTTGGAGGAGACTGGAAAAGAAGAATGAAACTTTTTGACTCATTGGTGGCAAGTGTGGCGATATGGAGCAGAAGTATGGGGATGGAAAGAAAGAAAGAATATAGAGAGGATACAAGAGAGGTTTATAAGATGGACGTTAGCATTAGACTAGTGCACGCCGGGTTATATGATAAGAGAAGAGACTAAAAGAATTAAGATGAGAACAAAAGCGGCAAAAAGAGCAATGAGATACGAAGAAAAATTAAAAAACGGAGGGGGAAACGAAATAGCAAGAGCATGCTGGAAGGAAATAAAGAAGGACGTAAGGAAAGAAAAGTCAAAATGGGAAATAGAACGTAGAAAGTTTTACAAGTGTAGAGGATATGCAGTGGAAGAGATAGAAATTAAGGAAAAGAGAAGAAGGGTGGAGTAGCATAGAAGAGGTAGAGTGTAGAGATAGAGACATACAAATACAGGAGATGGACGAAAAGATAAGAGAATCAAAATATAATAGATGGTACAAAGAGATAGCAGAAATCGGAAGACCTGAGTATCTGGAAAAAAGAGGAAAAGAAAAATCGATAACAAGGATAGCAAGATTCAGACTAGGAAACGAGATGCGTGATGGAAGGTACTGGGTAATTTGTTATGCGGATCGGTGTAACCTAAAGCACTTGATAAGGACCGGAATTCGGTCGAAACTAAATAAAACGAAAATAAAACGACTTATTTTGAAGGTACTGGGAATCAGAGGAGAAAAGAAGATGCAGAGTATGCGAAGCAGAGGAAGAAACATGGGAACATACGCTAGAAAGATGCGCGAGGGAAGGAGACGATGACATGAGAGGGGGAATAGGGGAGAGAGTGAGAAAAATTTTGAATGGCAACGGAGAGGGAGCCTAGAGAGATGGATGGTGAAGTTGGAGGAGAGAAGAGAAAAGCGAAATACAGAAACGGAAAACTGTTGAAGCTATAATATTATACTCTGTTTGATTTGTTTGTATACAATATAAATGCAAATGTATATAATGTCTATATGTATGATATATGTTATGTGTAACCATTTCAAGCCGAAAGGCAGAAATAAATATATTCTATTCTAACTAAACGTAATAGTGTGCACATCAAGCTCGACATGATTTATTGTTGAATCGTCACTTTCAGCAGCAATGTCAACGGACGCTTCTTTTAAGGTAAACTTGGCTGCGTAGCATCTGATTCTCCTTCTCCAAAGACGAACCGGCTACCACCTGTGCAGATTGAAGCGTCGGTCGCAAGTGTCCATTCTTTTCCTCCAAAGACGAACCGGCTACCACCTGTGCAGTCTGATGCTCACTATCAGATGACAGTAAACTTTTTGGCATATAACTGGATACTTTCACTTCATTGAAAACATCATGGTTTGATGGGGCAGCATAATCCATGTTTTACAACATTTTGGACAATGTTACAGTTTTTTAAATAAAAATTAACAATTTCTATTAAAAGAACTACAAGTGTGTCGAATAATATTACCATTTCTAGAGTAATTGGAACTTCTGCTACTTTTTGTGTACATACATTTGTGTACATACCGTACTACTTTCAGAAGTAGAACGAAAAAGCAAGACGGTAATTGGTTACCGCGGTGCCGCGTTACCGCATTGCCGTGCTGCCACGTCCTGTGTGCAGGAGCCATTAGACAAGGACAGTTATCTCTCGTATTATTCCTTTGTATAAAGCCCCTTGCACAATGCCAGGTAACAGGCAATAGGAACAGGAAATAACCAAAAAATCGTTAATTACAACTTAAAAAATTCGAATGCTATGATTGGTTGGCAATAGGCAATAGGCACATAATTTCCAACGTGACGGAAACTGTGTCTATTGCATGTGTCACTGTTTATTCCTGCATTTATACATGATTTCTGATTTCTATTCCCTGTTCCTATTCCTTGTTGCCTGGCATTGTGCAAGGGGCTTAATTTGCATGCACTCATTTATTCCTCTCTCTCTCTCTCTCTCTCTCTCTCTCTCTCTCTCTCTCTCTCTCTCTCTCTCTCTCTCTCTCTCTCTCTCTCTCTCTCTCTCTCTCTCTCTCCATCCCTGTCCCTCTCTCTCTTAGTACACTGGATAGCGTACACTTAGTATGGTAAAATCAGGATTTTTTGGAAGAGTGGTGTTAGGATTTTAAGGTATATTTGAAGAAAGAAAAACGGCAATGTTATTTAGGACAAAAAACTCTATTTATTATTTTGTTGATAAAATGTTGGGAAATATAAACGAAAATACATATAATAAATGAAATATATTATTTTTTTATTGTAACTGTCGAAAGTAAATAATATTACATAAAACCAGTAATGCAATTGAACATAGATATACGTACACACGCACACGCACGCACGCATACGCAATCGCACATATATACGCATACGCACATACATATTATTTTTATTATTTTTTCTGTGGGTCCCAGGCCCCGTCCACGATGACGATATCACGGACACGGGACGTCTCCAGGATCATGCTCCGATTACTTTGTACAAGAATAATTCTGCATACATTTTTCTTTTGTGCCTTTATATCATATGCATTTTTTCAAGCAAAATGCATTTGCAGAATTTACGCGATGAAAGATGTATATACACACACACACACACACACACACACACACACACACACACACACACACACACACACACACACACACACACACACACACACACACACACACACACACACACACACACACACACACACACACACACACACACACACACACACACACACACACACGCACGCGCGCGCGCGCGCGCGCGCGCGTGTTTATATGTATAGGTGCCCCAGAATTCTTGGTACTTTTCTTATATTTAGATAGAGCGAGCCAAACCGAGTCGAAAAGTCATGTACCATTTTGCAAGTTTCGCAATAGTTGACGAGTTATTAATGATTAAAAATTGACGTATTAGCCCGCTCTCCGCCAAATCCAAGCGCGCGGCGAGATGCGGCCGCCCCGCGGTCGGCGCGCGGGCAGTTGTTTACTAAAGCGGCGATGATTACGCACGAGCGGCGCGTAACGCCGGGTCCCTGTCCTAAGCGATGATAGTTTCTCGCCTTTTTTAAATAGAAATAAAATTTTCTAACAACATAGAAAATTTTTTTGTGCGTACGTATGTACATATGTGTGCACATGCATACACAGGAAAATATCAATTCTACTACTTAAAAAAGCGATTACTCAATTTACCTTTTTTTTTTTTTTAGTAAGTAACGGTTGTCTTTAAGCAATAATATTTTCTTGATAATAGTCTTAAAATGTACAAATTTTAGAAAGAGTCTTTATTATGTACTCGAAAGAAGAATTTATATTCCTTCAAAGAACATAATAAAATTTTATCAAAGAAAAGTCAAAATAATAAATAAAATAATATGAGGACCCTCGAAATTAAAATAGGAGAAGGCTATGAGGGTCAGACGCAGATCACAGTGCGTAATATCAGAAATAAGTGATTTATTCGTCGTTTTGATACATTACATCGATCCGTACGTTTCGGCTCAGTTTTGAGCCATCTTCAGCGGTAGTTACAGAAATTAAGTTACACGTTCTCCGTACCATATGGTGAGTTTACTGATTCAAAGTATCAGAAACATAGACCAATTGATCCATATCTGTAAATTTGTTCAATTAATGTTGAGATATTAAAAAGATTTTTTAGGAAACTCACCATTCGGTCTGAAAAACGTGGAATACAGAGCAATGTATACATAGTGAATACTCTCTGCGAGAAGACTTGACGATCTTTATCGACACGACACATGCACAGCAATGATATGAAAGGTCTTGCAAGAAGAGGCATGTCGTAGGTCAACACACCGGCGAGGATTATAACAAAGCACGATTTGACACCGTCTCAAAATGACACGGATTTTTTGCATCATGCATATGTCACGGTTTTGAGCAAATTGTAATCCATGCTCATGAACTCTGGTCGTTGGCAAATCGGGGTTTTACTATGGTACATGCAATTTTGTGACGGTGTCAAATCGTGCTTTGTTATAATCCTCGCCGGTGTGTTGATTTACGACATGCCTCTTCTTGCAAGACCTTTCATATTATTGTGTGTCGTGTCGACAAGATCGTCAAGTTTTCTCGCAGAGATAGATATTCATTATGTACGCATGACTCTGTATTCCATGTTTTTCAGACCGAATGGTGAGTTTCCTAAGGAATCTTTTTAATATCTCAACATTAATTAAACAAATTTACAGATATGGATCAATTGGCGTCTATGTTTCTGATACTTTAAATCAGTAAACTCACCATACGGTACGGAGAACGTGTAAATTAATTTCTGTAACTATATTATACCGCTGAAGATGGCTCAATACTGAGCCGAAACGTACGGATCGATGTAATGTATCAAAACGACGAATAAATCACTTATTTCTGATATTACGCACTATGATCTGCGTCTGACCCTTATAGCCTTCTCCTATTTTAATCTCGAGGGTCCTCATATTATTTTATTTATTATTATGACTTTTCTTTGATAAAATTTTATTATGTTCTTTGATGAAGGAGTATAAATTCTTCTTTTAAGTACATAATAAAGACTCTTTCTAAAATTTGTACATTTTAAGACTATTATCAAGAAAATATTCTTGCTTAAAGACAACCGTTACTTACTAAAAAAAAAAAAAAGGTAAATTGAGTAATCGCTTTTTTAAGCAGTAGAATTGATATTTTCCTGTGTATGCATGTGAACACATATGTACATACTTCACGCACAAAAAAATTTTCTATGTTGTTAGAAAATTTTATTTCTATTTAAAAAAGGCGAGAAACTATATCATCGCTTAGGACAGGGGCCCGGCGTTACGCGCCGCTCGTGCGTAATCATCGCCGCTTGTAGTAAACAACTGCCCGCGCGCCGACCGCGGGGCGGCCGCATCTCGCCGCGCGCTTGGATTTGGCGGAGGGCGGGCTAATACGTCGATTTTTAATCATTAATAACTCGTCAACTATTGCGAAAATTGCAAAATGGTACATGACTTTTCGACTCAGTTTGGCTCGCTCTATCTAAATATGAGAAAAATACCAAGAATTCTGGGGCATCCTGCACTTCTGCACAACGCATAATGCGTAAGCATAAGAAAATTGATTGGTCTATTTCCTTATGCACATGTGTATGGACCAATCAATTTTCTTATGCTTACGCATTATGCGTTGTGCAGAAGTGTAGTGTGCTCCCCGCTTTAACAAATACTCGTGACAATGTGCGTGTCGGTACCATTGCAGTGGCAGCCGCAGATCGAGCGCATGTTTACCGACGGCGACAGTATAGATTTGGCGTTTGTCACGACACAGTCACAGTTTTGTTACGTCGTCAAAAACAAGCGTTGGAGAACCATCAGGTGCGCAAACACAGAACATATACTTGCGCAAAACTATTAGTGAACGATTTAAGGGGATGCTAAAGCCGTCCAAATTACCGACAATTCATTTCAAAGCTCTCATTTTGAAACGGCTTTACAGATCGCAAAATCCTTTTACAGGAGTAAAGTAGAGGTACTAATGAAGGGTGGGATTGTCAAATAATTAGTAATAATTGAAAAAAATTTAAAATGCTGTCACCTCAAAACCTTATTTTCTGATATAAACAGTTGTATACGTAATATGTACGAAATTAAACTTTCCCACCCTTCAGAAGACGTGCACAAACAATAACGTACCTTTGAAATTGAGATTGAAAGCCTGGAATAAAAATGAGAGCTTTGAAACGATCGTGTATATTTTTCACAAAAATATTCACGCAGAGCAGCAATTATGTCACAGCAGTAGTTCACGG